>NW_028145482.1:3545000-4012500 GCF_977016875.1 Pavona decussata
ACGTAATGCGAGTAATTCTAAGTAGAGTTTCAAGTCAAAATCCTAATTAAACAATACAATATTTAGTTCAGTTGTGGTTCGTATTGTTCTTTGCCTTTGTCATTACACACTGCTTTTGTATCTTGACACAGAGTGAAAAACACCTTTCCATGATAACAATAACGTTTAAATTCTAAACGATATTAATTTACACGCTTTAATTATATTTTGTGGCGAGGAATATGAAAACAACAGACAAGACTTATCAGTTGGGACAGTGTTTACGTTTGGTACTTGGTACTTGAATTTTCTTTTGTTTTGTTTTGTTTTGTTTCGTTCGCTTCAGTCTCGTCGCGATTCTGATAGCTCGCAATCTCAACTATCCAGAAAGGGACTCCCGGTAGTCTATCCGTGTTTATAAGCGTTGCTCCTAGGAGATTGCTTCCCATGGGATCGCCAGAACACGATGATCATTTGCAAGCAACCCTTGAGAGCTTTGATCACCGAGCGGAAAATGACTGATTGTGGTAAACAGCCGGCATGGTTTAAAGAATTAGTCTGGTTTATGATTTCTGTTGGGAATTTTTCGTTGTTAACTGGTGGGGTCGCAAGACAGTATAACTAAATGTTAAAGAAAGAAACTGTTTAGTTTGATTAAGAATGTTATTGTTTTCTTATTGTTACCCAGGAAGCAGCGAGAACTCAAGAAAATTCCGATGCTAAAATACGTGAAATGGCAGAAATCCAGAAACTTCGTAAGGAGTACGAATCGGGAATCAAAACAAACGACGAACTTAGGGGACTCTTAGAGAGCGAACGAGATAAAATTCACGACAGATCAAGATCATCGGATGGAATATTAGAGCTACGACTGCAACTCGACGAATCCTTACAGGAGAACGACGAACTTAAACGACAACTCAACGAAAGTGCCCGACTAGATGACGAAGTTAACCGACTAAGACACGAACTTCTAAGCGCTACTCAGGTGAATGATTCGCTTGGGTCACGATTAAAAGAAATGAAAGAATCTTCTTCAAGAATGAAGGAAGTGAGGGCGGAGGCCTTGAAGCTACAGAAAGAGTTACAAGACGAAAGGCGTTTGAATAAGACACTGACTGATCAGTTGAAGGAGACGAGAAAATCGGCGGAGGAAATTGGAAGAGTGCAGCGAGAGTTGAGAGAAGCGAAGATGATGAATGAGCAACTCGGCAAACAACTCGCTGAGCTTCTCAATCATTCGGCAAAAATGAAAAATGAGATCGAAAAGTAAGGATTAGTTAGTTTAGTTATTTGTTGTGATATTTCTGTTGTATAAACGGGTTAATCCCTCCCAGCATTATCTTATTATATTTCTAAACTGCTTTTCCAGTCAACCCGTCGGTATCGGACACCTAGACTGCCAACGCCGACGTATTTCCGGCTGTTGCTTCTCTCCGCCGTTATCTTCTGGCGGGGAGAAGCGATAGCCGGAAATACGTCTGCGTTTGCAGGCTATCGGGCACCTCCTCCAAGTTTTTAGCAACTCTTTGAGTCTTTAACTTTACTGGAAATTTCTTGCGCTGATAGAAAAAAAAAACAAAAAAGGTTTGAACGGTATTGGAACACGGCCTTAGCTGATAGTGCTACATGTTGGAAGGAGCGTTGGACCGTATCCCATTCGAGCCTGACTTTTTTCAAAGAAGTTGCTTATTTTACTGAAAAGGCTTTTCATTGACAAAGTATTCTATCCGCAGTTCACTGAGTGTGTATAATCATTTCAAATTTGTACTTGTATTTTGTAATTTTCCTGTGCAGATTACAACACGAACTTCAAGAAAAAGATAAAGTTATCGAGACATTAGAGCTCAGACTTCAGTCCAAAGCAGAAATGCATTCCATTGCACTCTCGCCATTTTCTAGTCCTTCAACGGCCAAACGCTATGGACAGACACAGACCAGCCCTGGTTTACATGCGAGGAGCCCGCTTAACGTAAGTACGACAGACAGACAGACAGACAGACAGACAGACAGACAGACAGACAAGAAACAAGTTATGGAATAGTATAGACAGGTAGACAGACATTCGAGTGGACGGACATGTAGGCGTTTTTGGGAACTAACCAACAGACAGTTTACTAGACTGACTAACAGTTTGCAGACTTAAAATGGGTACACGGATACAAGGCAGACAAAAGGTACATGAGAATAATCAGATGGACGGATAGACGGTCAGGTAGACAGACAAGACTGACAGTTATTCAGTCTGTCAGACAGTCAGTCAGTCAGCCAGTCAGTCACTTACTCACAGAAAAAAGTGAGTGAGTGAGTGAGTGAGTGAGTGAGGCAGTCAGTCAGTCAGTCACACTCACAGAAAAATAGTGAGTGAGTGAGTCAGTCAGTCAGTCATCTTTTGCCGTTGTCTGATTTATCATATAAACTTCCTTGTCATATTAGTTATCAACAGCAGCTTCACCACAAAACGAGTCTTCCTCGGAAGCGATAGAGAAGCTTCACCAGATGAACAGAATGCTTTTGGGTGAAAACCAGCTACTGAGGAGCAAACTGAAAGATAGCGAAAAACTCAACGACACTCTAAGGAACGAAAACAATATGATATCCAAACTACACAGCCAGTCCACTCAAGCACAAGCTACGAGCGAAAAGCAAGCTTCAATGGATGACCTATTGGCTGCGTTCATGGCAGAAATGAGAGAACTGCGCCTGCGTCTAGAGGATAGTATTCGCACCAATGACGCACTGCGGGCTCAGTTGGAAAAGCGATTGTTGACTGAAGGGGATAGTGAGGGAGGTGCTGACAGGATTATTCTGATTCGAGAGAATGACACGTTACGAACTGAGCTGCTGGAGAAAGATCGGATTAATGAAAAGTTGAAGAGGGCGATTGAAGGACTGAAACAAGAACAAACTAGGTAAGTTACCTTGAGTTACAGCGATACTATGGCTGCAGCTCTTTAAACCTGAACCGTGCCCAGTCGTTTCTCTTGTTAGAGGGAATGCATGACAAGGATTAAAGGGGAGAGACTCCGCCACGTCGAAATAGTGGCGTGCTCGCCTACTCGTTTTACTTCCAATCATCCCCCGCTTCCTACGATTCACACTTTATTTAAGTATCAATGTATTTAGCGTAGAGCACTGATTGGGACGCTTTCCAGATCGAATTGGAATTTAGAAATGTTGATTTTTGAGTAGAGGGGAAAACCGGAATACCCGGAGAAAAACGTTTAGGAGCAAGGACGAGAACCAACAACAAACTCGACCCACACATAACGCCAGCAATCTAACCCGGGCCACAAAGATGGGAGGCGAGTGCTCTCACCACTGCGCCATCCCTGCTTCTCAAGTCTAAGGGAGACAACTTGGGTGGAGTCAACGTAATTAGACTGTGAGTAGGGTGGATAAGAAGGCAATTAGATAAGAAACTGGCGATTGCTAGTAAGAAAAATGTTTCCACTCTGGAGGCAGCTTATGGTGTATGGTTACTGCTCTTGTTGCTTCCCTGTTGTAATTGACCGTCTTGATTTTTTTGTTTTTGTTTTGTTAGATGGATTTTTTTAGTCAGTGACACAGGTATTCTAGGGAAAAGAAAATCCGAGTTCTAGCAGGAGTCGAACCTATGTCATTCCGATTACTAGTTCGGATGCTCTACCACTGAGCTACAGGAGACTCGTGAGAGCTAGGGCCATTAAACAAGGTTCATGTGAAAAACATCCTGCATGCAGCTAGGATTTGAAAGTCGATGATTTTATTTTTGTGAAAGAAAAGATATGACATAACATCTTATTTCTTTCACAATGTTTTTTTTTTTCTGTTCGTTTAGAGACAAAGATCAAGTCAGTTTTCTTCGACAGCAGCTCGCGGAGAGCGCCAAAGTGTCAGAAAATCTCAAAAAGGAACTGAGCGTCTACGAGAAACTATATAAACTGTCTGTTGAAGGCAGGAACACTGAAGGACAAGCAGAGGGTAAGCTTTTTTTTTCTTTCGGTATTTTAACAGGGACCTTTAGCATCGACGACGGCAACGTCAACGACAATGACACAAAACAAAAGGTTAAATGAGCAAAAACAATCGCTCTGCTCGTGCGTTTTAAATTTTGGTGCATTTTTTTTGCCGTCCCCTGCAAAACAACAACGTGAAATGACCAAATTTAAGGTTTTTTGGAGAACGTGACACACACGACGGTGAATCGTTCATTTCCTTTCTTAAGTTGAGCGAGTTTAAATATTCGCGAAGCAGCACAAATGCAATAAAGGTATATCTTTAAGCGACGTCTTCGTTGTCGTTGCTGTCGTCGCTGCTGAAGTTCCCTAATAACAGAAAAGTCCTCAGAATCATAAAAGTATGACCGTCTAAAAAAACTATTGACAACTACTTCAGTTTCTGTCACCTCTGTGGATGATAAGCAAAGGTGGTAAATGCGTCCGCGAATTGAATCTCACAAGCTCACCATGATTGTGAAATAAAGCTGTGTGAGTAAGAAAATTATTTTTGTAAGTCAGTGACACAGGCATACTACCTCAGAGGCTTAGGAAACTCGTGGAAGCTAGGCCATTATTCATCCTGCATACTGCTAGGATTTGAATGTCGATGACTGGCATACTTGTGTGCAATGGAAGAAACGTGATGGTATGTTTTGAGTCTGGTGAACAAATGAAAATGATGTTTGAGTAAATGAGAATGATGTATTAATCAGTTAATGACACGGGCATACTCGGAAAAAATCCGAGTACTCCTATCAGGAGTCGAACCTAAGACCTTCCGATTACTAGTTCAGATGCTCTACCACTGAGCTACAGGAGACTCGTGGGAGCTAAGGCCATTAAACTAGGTTCATGGGACAAACATCCTGCATACTGCTAGGATTGGAATGTCAGTGTGTGACATATGCGCAATGGAAATAATGTGATGGAATATGTTAAGCTCCTTTTAACATTTTCCCACAAGGAGTAGCACTTTTCTGGTGCTGTTTGTTCTACTGTTTAAGGTGGCTCAAACTGTCGAGCCTGAGGATGAAATCACAAAGTGCGGCAATAGAAGTGAATGTTTTCAGCTAGTACGTGGTGCGTTCCTGTGTTACTGTTTTTTACCGTTGACTCCGTGAAAAAATATCGTAAAATCTGACCATTCAAAAAAAAAAAAGCTAGCTTTGCTTTTCCGCTGTGCTGTGTTTAATTTCCTTTACGGGAGGTTTAGTAATGATGGTGATACTTTTATGCAATACTCCTGATCTAAGGATAGGGTAAACATGGAAAGAAATGTTTAAAAGGGCTTGAAAATCTCTCTTGCAGGCCAAAGTTACGGTAGTGAAGGTCCACGGAGTCCTAACAGTGAGCTACAGCGAGACGCCATGTCACTTTTGTTGGCTGAAATCCGCAGTTTGCGAGTGCAGCTCGAGAAAAGCATACAAACTAACAATGCACTGCGGCTCAAGCTTGAGGAACAGCTTGGTCGGCCTCTCTCTTCACCATCCCAGTCCCCAAGCAGATCTCAAGTCACGGTCATCCGCCAACTTAACTTCTCAGAGGGGAGGAGTGTGGACGATGCTGCTTCCGTGAGCTCTGCAAGAGGTGAGCAGTGAAGTGAAGGTCTTGGTCAAATGTTCTGGTTTGGAATAAATCAAAGCAAATTTACGATTTTTCTATCGAAATTTTTCACAGCAGAGTCAGTCTGATAATCCGTGCTTTTCTAATGCTTTTTTTAAAAACTAAACCAAACAAATTCACAGATCTACTGATCTTCGTAGTCTGGCGTGTTGTCCTGCGTTACTTTCGGCCATCAAATCAGTTAAAGCCAGGCTTGCAAATCAAGACTGCATGTATTCTTGATCTTCCACTTGTTTGACTACTTTTATTACCAATCCTCTGATCAATTAAAAGGAAAGCATGTGCGGTCCGATTGTTAGAGCTTATTGCCTATTATTTTGAGTGAGTTATTCAGCTCAGCTAAACAAAAACAGACACGTTCAGTATTTTCTCTTTGGATGGGCGCTGGCGCTCCATCTCGATAACAAATCTTAGTTCGTGTGTGGCTTCGCCTGACTTGCGTGTTTGTGAATGTTGGTCATACCTTTATTCTTCATAGCAAAGCGCGGTTTTCAAGTGAGTGTCGAAAGCAATTTTGCGTTTGTTTTAGTTTGCTGTATTACGCTCTGTGATTGGCTAACAAAACTTGCGCCACTTTATCAACCAATGAGAAGGAAACGAAAACCACTCGTGCCTTGCTCGCACGCGTTTTCCCGCGCTGTGTGCCGGTTACCTGTATTTGCTTTAAATTCTGATTGGTTCATTGCACTGTTTTGTCTTTTGTGATTGGCCAGAGTAATTACTTTGGTTTAGGTTTTAGGACACTCAATCGAGAACCGCTCTAAGTATTCAAACCTTTTGTGTTGCTGGTTTTTGTAGATATCGAAAATGGAAGAATATCCGGTGAGGATCAAGAGGTTGTGGATCAGCTTGAAGGAAAATTAAACGCAATCAACAAATCCGCCACTGATGCGTACAACAGCATCATATCAAACGCTCAGGTAATGTGTTGCATCATAAAAGGGCTCGTGGTTTCTAAGAATACTCCATGCATACAAACACACTGAGCTAGTTTGAAAAACAACGAAAGTGGAACTTTTTCGTTATGTATACGCACTGCGTATGAAAGATTATATAGAAGGAAAGGTTCTCGCAGTTATCTATGCAACCAGACTATTTCGAAAAACCTGAAGAAAATTCAGGCTTGAACGGGATTTGAACCCATGACCTCTGCGATGCCGGTGCAGTGCTCTACCAACTAAGCTATCAAGCCAACTGGGAGCTGGTCATGTTTTGAGTTCATAATATACCCGTGAAGGATAAATGAATATGGATATATATGAAACATGTATACGCAACGGTATGGTTGGGTAGATAACTACGAGAATCTTATCGTCTATATCATGTGATTTTAACCAGAAAATAGTTGTTTGACAAGGCTACTTTGGGTTGTCCTTATGGAAGATGCGAGTCATTCCTTTTGTTGAGTTTCTTGTCTGAGTACACAACATGATGGCGAAAAGGATTTATTTACTTATTTGTCGGGCAAAAAGAACCCTGTAACGTGGACCGGACCATAATCTTCGGCTATCTTGTTCGTTTGTTTTTCTTGAATTTGTTTCAAAGTTCTCCTTAAGTATAAAATTAAAGGTCTGGTTTGCTGAATCTTTCTAACACTGAAAAGAACAAATGGTGTATGTTTTGTTTTAAATTGTACTTTTGATTGTATTAAATTTAATTTAGTCTTGATTGTAGTAAATTTAATATTTATACCCGTTTTATGTACCTTATTGTTATGAGACAAACTCAGGGTGACTTTTGTGTGTATAATTAACCTATTCCTGATATACCTTTCATCTCTACAGACCGACAGCCTGCCCCATATTGAGAATATTTTAAGAATTGTGTTGGGATGCAAAACGCTGTTAAACGATCTTCGAGTAGATCTTTCTGCTCGGCGTACATCCGGGAATTCCGACAATGATAGAGAGGTAAGACTGAATTGAGTTGATGTGGCATCGAATTCTCACAAATAATGTTCACAGAAATATATGGCAACTGGTAAAGAGAGTTAGTATGTCAAGCTTTTGGCTGAAAGAGCGAAAGTACTGTTTCCATATGAATGCTGACCACCATCCTAGCGACCATGGAAAACAGACGACAACTATGAATATGGAGCGTTTTTTCCCCCCGAAGATCACAGTGATCATTTGGAAACCAGGGTTACGTATGTTCCAGCAGTAGTCTGTAGATTGACGATAAGTTGTTACATCCTTTGATTTTTCTTTTTAAGGACGGTGCCTACTATTGTTTCTGCGCATACGTACTGGCGACTGCGCATCTCGAGATACTCGGGTTTCCTATGGGTGGCGCCTACTAATACGGGGATATTTTGGCCCGGTTTAACACTATGCAGAGAAAGCAGAACTTAGCAAGTGCTCTTACTATCCAAAAAGAAAATTGGGGGTAACCATGCGTTTTTCAGTGATAGTAAAGCTTGAAATTGGAAGAAAATGCCATACATTGCTTTGTGTTTTACTGCTTTTTAGAATAATTGTGGCTTTATTATCTCTAAAAAATGCGTGGTTAGCCCCAATTTTCTTTTTGGATTTCCATAGCTCTTGCTAAGATCATCTTTTCCCGCATAGTCATTAACCGCGCAAAAATACTTTAGTATTAGTAGGCACCGTCCTTAACTTTTGCAAAGCGAATTGAACAAGTTAATCAGACGTAGTCTAAAACTAATTGTTACCTGGGTTACGCGTATTTTCCCGCGCTTGGCGCTTTTCCTGGCACCGGTTTCATCTTCTCCCGCGTTTGGCTTCAGTTGCCTGATTTTTCTTTGGCCCTGATTTGTACAATGCACTATTTACGTTTCTTTTCATTAACCACATAAAATGACGTCGTAGTTTTTGTTAACTTTAGGTGCTCTTACTAAAGACATGTCTTTCCCTTTTTCTTTTAAACTTTTTTTTTCTAATTTACATGTTTTTACAGAGTAAAACTCTCAAGCTTGAGATTGCAAAATTGAGACGTCGACTTCTTATCCAAGAAGATATGATTAAACAAGCTTGCGAAAGGCTTGAGGTAGGTGGTTTGTTTTGTTTTCAACTCCTTTTGAGTCGTATGGAGAGCTCAAAAACACCATAAGCAACTTGATAATGTGAGTGCCGCTTAGAACTTTCAGCGAACTTTGCCCGGAAAGATTTTTTTCTCTCACGCGGAGCCGGATTTTAAAGTTGTCTAAAACAAGGTATTAATGAATTTACACTACAGAACGGTTCTGTTAAATTGTCGGGAGTTGGAAGGAGCTTCTGAAGTTATAGCCAAAGTACCAAACTGTGTGAACACTAAAAACAGCACTGTGATAAATTAATAATTAATAATAATTTGTAATTTTAATATCATTTAATAATATTAGCAAAGTCATTCTCACTCTCCTCTCACCAGTCAGCCAGCCATCATGCACTTCCGTCTTTTGTCGAGTTGGAATATTTCTTTGGTTTCATGGCGGTTGTCTTTTCTGTCTTGAAAGATTAACCGACATTGCAAACATCTACGGAACCAATGAAGCTTCTCTCAAAAGCTCGGTTCTGACACAGGACTCATTTTGCTGATATGGCTCTACATCCTAAACTCTAGAGGCCCGCTTTTTTCTGTCTTTATTTGTTTTATTACACCCATTTTGAAATCACTGGTGATCCTTGCAATCTGATTGGCTCTCAACAGTGCGATTTATTCCCAAATTGCACCATTTTTTTCTTTCAGACCAAATTGCACTCCACTCAGTTCAATTACCATTATTTATCAACAGGGTTGACAAGGCAATTTAGCCACTGAGATTCGAGTGCTGACGTTTCGAGCGTCAGCCCTTCGTCAGAGCGAAGCGACCACAGTTTCTTTAGAAACTAACTCCTTTATTTCTGTTTTTGTTTTCCTTAAACATGTCCACTGTCCGTTCATCTCTTGAGGTGACAGTGTCATTACCAATGGTAATCTTATCTCAGTAATCTTCTCCTTGATCAGCCAGCGTTACTGACGTAAGCCATAATCTTCTGGGCGCAGTCCATTCCGTTGGAAATTTCGAAAACTTTCCCTGTCGAGTGGAAAGGCGTTTTCTTCGGTCGTTCCATACTTGCAATCTCCTTGGTTGATCAAAAAACGTACATGGTGGCGCAATGATGTACGACCCCTTACACTTCCGCATACTAACGAGGAGTGTTTTATCAGTTTTTAAAACACCGCATACTAATAAGGAGGAGGTTTATCGATATAAAGTCATTGCACGTGATGTATTATCCACCATTTTATAGGCCAATGGGCTTATGAATTTTTTATACGTTTTTGAAGTCTCTGTAAAACCTGGTTCTCTCTTTAGATCCATTGAACTTTTAACTCTACCCCCACTGACTTCATATCTACTGTCCGTCAGCCAATGGCGTACGTTCTGGTAATAACCAAGAAGCAAACTGTGATATAATCTCTCTTCTGTTTACTGTCTACTTTGTCTGCATTCTTTTCTTTTCCTGTATAGTTTGCAAACTCGGAGATTCAGCAACCTTTGTTTTACTCACGGTAACAATCTTCACTGATGTTAATGCTTAACAATTAAGCGTGTTTATTAGTTTAACCACTGTAATTCCTGTGTTAATGAATGCTTGCTCAAAACACACTAATTCACCATGTTGGTGACAACTAAACCGACTAGTCAAATGAATCCATCGTTTGATTAATAACAAATCGTCAGAACATGAATGCATGTTTTTAACAACAACACTTCATTACCATTAAACAATTAATTTACACGACATAACATTTAGTACATAATTAGGTAAAGAGCTACTCACAATAACCATAAACTTAATCGAGCTGAGTAACTGACAAACTTATTCAATTTTAACAAGCGTGTCAATATTATAAACGTACTAACCGCATCCAATAACCAAACAGGCGTCTAATATTCTAACTGAGCCTTTTATAGAGATCACCGCTGAATGGAGTGGAATATGGAAGAGTGTGAAGTAAAATGAACTAGACTGAAGTGAAATGAAATGAAAAGGAATGGAATGAGAGACGACCGGTTTGCTTTACGACTGTTGTATCTTAATTATACAAGAAATTAGGTTGAGCAGGGTAGCTCAAAATGGAATGTGCGTCTCTTTATTCCATCTGTGCAAATAAATGCCCTGAAAGTCTGTCATTTCCGATAGTTTCCGTTAACGTCCCCGAACAAAGACATGTGGTCGGCTAGAGTATTTGACACTGCAATCGAGTTTTGACTGATTGATTGATTGATTGATTGATTGATTGATCGATTGGCTGGTTGGTTCATTGATTGATTGATTGATTGATTGATTGATTGATTGATTGATTGATTGATTGATTGATTGATTGATTGATTGATTGATTGATTGGTAGGAATCTATACACACTATTCTACATGGTAGGCTGTCTGCAGTCTCACCTACAACAGTCTCAGGAGTATGAAAAGCAGACTACCACTTTTTGCAGTCCTTCCTTTCTCGATATTTAAAGCCTGACTCCTTTTATTCCTTACCTCATTCTTAAACGGAATACACAATGAGAAACTAACTCGCTGATCTAAACTGAAGATTAAACTCTTCTTTTGTGGCATTTTACGGTTGTGCTTTCTTGTTTAAATTGGGGATTTTCTGCTCCACTAGGCTACAAATAAAGTCAAGCAGAACGTGGAAGGAGAGGTTATTGCCAAGTGTAAGTATCACATTCGCTGCCGATCTATCCTGGGGACTATTGCGACAGACCTAGTAATCATTTTTGCCCGTGGGTTAGATTCTTGTTAGAGGGTTAACAATCAATTGCCGGAGGTCATTTTTCACTGCCATCTCCTACCTATGCATAACACCCATGTATTTCAAAACATTATTCTTTAATATGAAACCGTTTTCTTAATACGTGGAAGACCATTGCTCGAGGCCGAGAATCAAACCCATGTCTTTTGCGATACCGGTGCAGTGCTATCAAGACAACTGGTTGCTGATCATTTTGTGAGCTCGTAGAATGAATATAAGAAATATGACATATTTGAACTGCGATTGAGATACAATGGGCACGTACGCTGTCGCAATTTTGAGGAGTTGCAAAAAGAAACCCTGGAAAAAATATTAATACAGGCTAAAACGTTTAAGCCTGATTATGTTTTAGGCTTTTGTTCGCCTCTCCTGAAGTTGCGTCCATAGCTGCAGTGGTCTTCATGTATTTAAATATTTAATCTGCAGTTCATATATACGATATTTTATATAGTCACTCTCGCGAAACCGTCAGTTTTTATCACCGTTTTCAGTCGTTTTTAATGTGTTCCATAGGCGATAGCGCATAAGAAAGTTTGCGTTTTCAAACGTATGTGTACTTTTGAACACGAAGAGAGCTCTTTTATTTTGAAGTTTCAAGTTTATGTTATGTACCTCAAATTGTACGGCAAGATATAAAACAAAAAAAAAAAAGGGTAAAGGAAAGTGGTGAAGAAGCGTTAGGTTACAAAACTTAACGGATATATTAAATAACAGACTAACCTGACTAACGAGCGTAACCTGGGGAGAGTGCCTAAACTACTGAGGGGGACGGGAGTGGATTTTTCTCTCTCTTCCTCCCCCACTCAACATACCCTCACTACAACCCCCCTCGGTAGTTTAGGCACTCTCCCCAGGTTGCCTTCGCCGCTACAA
Organism: Pavona decussata; assembly: GCF_977016875.1. Lineage (NCBI taxonomy): Eukaryota > Metazoa > Cnidaria > Anthozoa > Scleractinia > Agariciidae > Pavona > Pavona decussata. The sequence goes on from NW_028145482.1 coordinate 3,557,206, forward strand.
ACCAAAATGGCGGGAGTTCGATCGAAACGTACGAGTCTCGAAAATCCCACAGAAAATTAGGGGTCTGTGAACAGTCTAATTAAGTTACTATAAAGTTACTAGAGGCGGTGAGACGGTATACTAGGTATACTAGGAAAAGATTAATTATTTAGAAGAGAAAATATTGCAATTTAGTTAATAGCTGGTGCCGATATATTTTCGTTCGGGTTCTCTTTTAACGAGGGAAGAGAAATCGAGTTTTAATATCATTGGTTTGTGAGTCCTTAAAGTCATGATCGCTGAAATAAAATAAATTGCGAAGCGTATTGAATTTAAACTTATAGTAATGTGTCACTAAGGTGTAAAGAAAAAAAGCAATAAATTAAACTTGTGCAGCCTTGTTATAATTAGTTAACTTTAAAGCTATAAATTATAAAGTAAAATTAAAGCGTTCTAAATACGTTGTAGGTCGATGACCTGTTTCCGTTTAAATCCACCCGGCTGGAAGGTAATCATACAAACATAAATATGATAACTAGAATAAACCCACCGAATAATTCAGTATTTTGTAAATGGTGAAGTCGCTTTTGTGTTGGTCCCAGTGTACATCTCAAAAACTTTGTCTTACTGCGCAAGGGCGAAAATAATTTTACGACTTGCGCGTAAGCAGTAGAGTTTAAACTGAAGAAGTCGATAAATAACTGAACAATATGCAAGATTCAAGCACCCCAAAGTGCGTAAGCCGCGTAATCCAAAGGCTGGCCGATTTAAAGAGTTTTCGCCTCTATTCAGTCGAATGTTGCGTTAAAGAAAGAAAACGTAATGTGACAGTTTTGTACTCAGGTATTTTATCGACGAGGAGGTTCAAATGAAGTCCAGTTGTAACCAGCGGCGCAAAATGTAACCCAGAAACGTTCATTCTCCGTCCTAAACTGCCAAAATGTTTCCACCCAGAAAATGGCCACCGAAAAATGTGTAACCCAAAGCAAGTCCCCAAGCTTTTCCTTCAATCCCGGAAAAGGTCTTCGTACACCCCTCCCCCCGTCAATCACTGATATACCTGGGTACCCTCTCTGGTTGAAAATGTTTAGTGCTGATAACGCAGAAGTCGCACTCAATGAAAAAAATTTCTATCGCATAAGTCTGAGAAAATTTCTGCATTTTTTTTTCGGGAAACGCAGTGTATTTTTTTTTTTCGCTCTTTTCTTGTGTGTTCTTTTTTTTCCCTTCTTCTTTTTTGAGCTTCTTAAGTACACTAATGTTTTCTTTCCTTTTCGTTTTAAAAGTGTACTGTAGTGTAATTAGTTGATGCAATTGTTGTAACTGAGCTGTAGTGTAATTATAATTCAACAATAATAAAAACCCCCGAGAAGATTAAAAATAAATATGAGAAAAGAACCTACAAGGAGATATAGTTTGTTTTGGGATGCATTTAAAACCAACTGAGGCTTTGACAGGAGACAGCTTAGTTATTGCGCCGTAGTGTTTGTAGCTTAAGATTTATGGAAGTGGCCAACCTTTTTCATTTCTCTTTATCTTTAGTATCCCGCACAGAAAAAGTTGTAACCGGAGCAAGACAAAAGCTAGAGGTAAGCAGCGAGCCCTGTTTTCTGTTTTCACGGAAACGGAGCGCTCTTTCCAAATACCCGGGAAGACCGCTCTATTGATATAGAGATTTGAAATTACGTTCACGGCGAACGGCAACAATGACCACGTGACCATGTTTATCTTACATTTGCCGCTCGCTGTTTTCAGTTTGTCGGTAAAATTGACTAGTTTTCCGTTAGCACCGAAGTTCAGAATTATTTTGCACTATTACCATCTACGTACTCAAAACGTCAGCTTTTGAACACCATTGATACGACCAGCGTCACCCCGTTGATGCGACCAAAGTTTTTCGATCTGGTCGATCGCATTGATGAAAAAAAACAATGACTGCCAAAGTTTGTTTTCCATTAAGAAGGTGCGCATTTTTGCGTTTGCCGTGAACTCGATTCTTAATCTCTCTAATAATACGTATACAGTGTAAATATGATAGATAAAAGGGTTTAATTCTAAAGAAACTGTGCTTACACGACAGTGAGGAAATGGCACAAAAGACGAACATTTGTTGTATAAGGTGACTTGATTGGGCCCGTTGGCCACCGCAAATGGGATTCAAAAGCTGTCGTTTCCGGAGGGCAATACGTCTTTCGTTTTGCTTTGACGAAGGGCTAACGCTTGAAGCGCCAGCTTCTGAATCTCTTAACGGTGTCCAAGTTACTTTATCAATTCAGTTGTTACGAACAAGTGAGTCTGGTGCTCCGCGTAAAAGACTGAATTCAACACCATTAAGTTTCTGCTTAATTTTCTGCATCAAGTTGTCACTGTTTTATAAGACCTCAATTTACAAGTATGGCAAACACGACACCGAAAGTAATAGGACAAACGTCAAGAGAGCGGGCGGTTTACTGTTAGTACAGTGCAACGCCAATGATATGACCAGTGTCACTCAGCGACCGAATTTTGCCGATCTGGTCGATCGCATTGACAAAAAAAAAAAAATTGACAGCCAAAGTTTGTATTCCATTAATAAAGCGCGCAATTTCACTACCTTACTTTCTGTTTGGTCAGACTTTCTTTGTAGTATTCATGGGAATAAAGAGAGTTGAAAAGTATAGGGTGTTTGGAAGATGTGCAAATTTGCCTTGGTGGTTAGTGTAGACTTCTGAATAAATCGAACTTGGTACATCGACTTCGTTGCCAGCGCCGGTTAGCCCACCAGAGGGGTTGAGGAGAGGAACTTGGGATTAAATTTAGGCGTATGTGTTTGTTGTTTTAAGCTTTGCCTTCCGTAAGCGTGCTGATACTGTTTGGGTTTTTCACGGTACATCTTCTCGAGGACTTGAAAAAGACGTTTTAAAAGCAATTACGGCTGTGCAATTCCCACCATAGACAAAGTTAATTAACAAAAACTTTCACCGACGAGTGTTAGTTACCTTTCAAAATTTCGAAAACAATACAAAACAACCAACTGGTCCTTTGAGAGTAGCTATTTGCATACGAAAACTTTTCCACGTTTTCGCTCCTGAAGTCGAATAAAATGTAAACCTTCTGTAAGCACCTGTCAGAACGCTCACGTCCCACCAGCAAGGGCAGTGCGCTCGGCTTAATATGAGGCTTTAGTGAGTTGATGATTCCTGTCCCCTTCCAAGAATTTTCTTCGAGTTGGTCGTTTCTATTTTCAAATTCTATTTTCATTTGAATATTGAGGGCCTTCATCTAAACCGCATGAGGGGGATTTGGCTTTGCTTTCTAAATAACCAAGAATTGATCCGGCTAAACGCGTCGAAAGTCAGGTTTGTTCTCATAGCAACCGCCGTGAATAAGTAAGCATCTTTTTTTGTCATAGCGGCAAAGCAGGCATTATTATTACAATTTTTTTAGTTTTATGTTGTTTTTACTCGGTGTTTTAGCATAAATAGATTACAAACGTGGCCTTCATCAAGACTTGATGCTCGTTTTAGGAACTTTGTTTTGACACTTTGGAGTGAGAGAGTCATCAAAACGCACCCCTTTCTCCTCCTCTATTGTCCACTTTGCCGTTTTGTTTACTTGTGTCGTCAAAAGGCTCTTGACCAGAATGTGCACTTCACAATCTTTGTCCAATAAATGGATGCGTGCCATGTATCTTATTGATATTCGAATTTGAAGTATTCAATGTAGATTCGGAAGAGTAAAACGTCTTTACTCATTAAATTTGCGTGCAGACAATCAATTGTTCGTGCCTCATAAATACAACTAGAGGCGGCAGCCGGGCTGGTTGTCAAGACCCGAGTACCGTTCCGGGGCACCATGAACTGTGTTATTTATTACGAGGTGGGGTGGGCTTGGTCAGATTTGGTGCGGGGAGGGGGGGAGGCATATGAGAAAATGGCTTCAAACGGGGTCAGGTGAAAAAGGATTCAGATGGCGCGATGCTCACTGAAGCAATTTCCAGTAGTGAAAAAGAAACAATGAGACAATGTTAAACCGTGCCTTTCGCTTGTCGTCGACCTGGGATCTATTTACAACAGAATGTGAACGCCTCAAACTGATGTTCTCTAAACTCAAGTACCCAGATTCTCTTATCAACTCTACCATCGCCCACTTCGTTACTTCTGTGACGTCGCGAGACACGCTACCGACGCCTCAAACTGAAAACATTCATCGGATAGTCTTACCATTCAAAGACCAGAGGTCAGCTGACGTGGTAAAGAAACATCTTTCTGACTTAAGCAACAAAATTGACCACATTCTTCAGCCAGTTTTCAGTAGCCGTAAACTTAGTGACGTTCTTAAAGTGCAGCAGCCTAAGCCACCCTTGATCAATCAACAGTGTGTTGTGTATCACTTTGTATGTGATCTGTGTGATGCAGATTACGTCGGCTATACCAGCCGTCACCTTCACCAACGCATTGATGAACATCGGTTCTCGGCCATCGGGAAACACCTAAAGAATAATCACCAAGTCGACACAATTGGCGACCTGACAAGTAACTTCACAATCTTAAAGAAATGTCAGGGAAAGCTTGATTGTTTAATATTCGAAATGCTTTGGATGAGAAAGAAGAGACCGAGTCTAAACACCCAGTCAGACTCCATTCGTGCGAGACTATTTGTCTAACGGACAAAACTCCCATTTTATGACACCTTCAGAATGAACACCGGACAGTTACTTTTAATTTTAATTTAATTTATTCTATTTCACACCTTCACTTTACGTATAAATTATCTTTTCTGTTGCATTCTTTACTTGAAAATGGTGCCAGGATGACACCGAAACGTCGTTCCGTTTTTTCGCTCATTTTTATAGTTAATTGATAAAGAAACGCTATTATTTTGATATGGAGTGTAAAACATGTTTTTCCAATCGCTTCCGTTTGCGGGGGAAGAAGAAGGTGGGGGGAGGGGGGGGGGGAGAGGAATTGAGGGGAGTTCATCCGAGAAAAAAAAAGAATTCCATTGTGGGGGGGGGGGGGGGGATTGTTGAGTAAACATTTGTTACTACTACCCTGCATAACGGATTATTACTAGAATGGATGCTCCAACTACTATGAACAAGTCACTTTTGGAAACGGGACGGATAGAAAGTCATCTGGTTTGGTTTTATCGTCAAATAGATAGGTAAATCGACCTACCAGAAGCCCTTTACGTCCAAAATTGTGTCCGTCCCGTCTTCACACTAAGGTAACTTCGTCGTCCAAAATGTTACCCGTTGTCGGTCCCGCGGTTTGATGGATAAAATTCCACATTACCCCGTTCCTCCTCCCCCCCTCATCGGAAACGGATGGTTTCCTAAGTATGAATGAAAACTGACGTTTTTCATTTTCTTTTACAGGATCGAGTGCGCGCAAAAAAGGGAAAATAAATAAACCAGCTGTACGAAATTTTCAGATGGTAGCAGTCCTTGTAAAGAAGATATTTTTATTTTATTATTATTTTTTTTATGTCAAGCTCAGTGGGCAAACAAAAAGCCAAAATGTAAATTTTTGCAAATTTAAATGTACAGATAGATCCCAAACTATTTTTGTACGAATATCGATTAAATTTTGACACTTGTCAAATAAATCCTTTAATAAGTAAAATAGTTCACCTGCTACCCAATGGCAAATTAAAAAATGATGTTGCGACAGCCTATTTAATTTATTTAATTGTGTGACTTTCTTTGCGTTCGTCACGCACTTCTGAGAAGTGTGGCAGAGCCTTCAGTTTTTCCAAAATGAAATGGGTGTGGAGTGAATTTCGACAAATTTGGTTACAGGTGTTTAAAAAACCAAAAATAGCATTGCGATGTAACTTTGCCTTTCTTTAGCCGTCATTTCGCCTCTTACGTTTACATTTCTTTCCATTTTATAACTTTTTGTCAGTATCACTTCCCATTTAAAATCCCCTTTTCCTTTTTTCTTTCTCTCGTAAGCCACTGTCCCTCTTCAGTACGTGGCCCATTTTGAGTGGCCGTTTGCGGGAGGTTCACCTGTTGTCCCTGGAAGAGATATTTTGTTATGGACCTTCAGAATTGACTACGAGTACGAGATTGAATACGAGTACGACTTCTCAAATTTAGTTTGCGTGGTTTAGAAAACCGCTTGTCACTCCAATCTTGTTTCTAGGGTCTTCTTATCTGCTGATAAACAACGGGAAGGAGCGAGAGTTCTGAGGATGTTACTGATTTGAAAGTCGCACTCGTAGTCAGTCTCGGTCTCTGAACTGGAGGTCCGTACTGTTAGTGGCTGCTAAGGCACGAAATTCACCCTACGCAATAAGGCTAAAACAATTTGAATCATTTTGGTCGCTTTCTGAAGTGAGGGTTATTCCGGCCGCGGAGCAAACAATGTTTTCGCAGAATTTGAACCGAAGAAAAAAGTAATCCACCCCGATCCCTGACACCGTATTTGACTGCTTCCTTTCTAAGAAGCCTTCTTGCCTTAGGTGACGCACCAAGGTAAGGCCCGCTTTTTCACAGGACGTGAGACGAGTTAAAATAGTGTTGATCGGTGTGAGAAACGCATTTGAGAAACATCAAAACTCCTTCGGACGGATGATCGAACCATCAAACATGATTCCCCCAGAAGTAAATGCAGTTTCATTCAAACTGTAGGAAAACGAGCTTAAATGTGCTGAATTCTTGTTGAGTCGGCAGTATGAATAGCGTCTCATTTGTAATACACAGCCCATCATTGTAAATGACCCCTCCGCCCCTCTAATAAGCGCTCATTCACCAACTTGCTCGAGGACTGAAACTACAGTGTAACTAAGCGGGGACTTAGTAGAATTTGTACGGTCTAAAAAGTCCTCCTTTTGAATCGCTTGTTTTCCAGGAATGTTTGGGGGTGGCTCGCTCACGAGTCAGGGCTTCGCCTTTAATTTGTTTGTGCCAACAGTAAAGCTCTTGATGCGCACCGCGCAGAGTAAACCATGATCACAGTACCAATCCAACGAAAAATAACGTCATTTTAATAAACCTCTCTATTTACAGCTCACTCTATTTTCATATTAAACACGAACTGCTAACGTTCGGTCGTGTCTGTTAAAAAATTAAATTCCCTCCATCAATATGCGCCAAATTTATGCCACGAAATTTCAGTCGCATCAAACAACCTTCAAGACACAGGCAAACAATCAAACCAGCTCTCTTGTTGCCTTTTATGACATTGACCTCTAAACTGTATTGTAAGCTGTATTGCTTGTTGTTTTTTTCTTTTTGCGTGTGTGCTTATTGAGCTATTGCCAGGTTTTTTGGCGCTTGAAGTACAATCCTCGCGACTGAAATGACGACGGATAAATGGCGCTTTCTACCCTTACTGACAAGTCCCTCTTTGACGAACTTTGAAATGTGACAACCCACTTTCTAGTTCCTAGCTCTTAAATTTCTCATTTTCAAAAGAGAATAACAATCAATTGTCCATTGTGCCTCAGTGTTGCCTCTAATTTTTTTCTTTGTAAAAATATTCATGTCTATTCGGCCCCTTGTTACGGAATGAACACGACACCCTTCTGCTTTTTATTTTCGCGAGGACTTTTTTTAATGTGAAAATTCAGTTAAGGCTAATCGGCGTACTAATTAATCGGGCCCAGTTGGAGTGAGGGCACGAAAATCAATCCCATATTGAAAATCTGTGGTCCGGCCGATTTTCATCTTCGTTACACCAAGAGAAAATGAAATCGGCCGGCAAACTATTACCGTTATTTCATTTAAAAAATTTTCCATTATTTACGTGTAAATTAATCCATCTAACTCTGTCGCGAAAATTGGTCTGCGGAAGGAAGGGTTTAAAGTCATGGATAGACTTGCCTCGAGTCTCCTTCTTATGAGCCGCAAGAGTGACCAATTGGACTCCCAAGAGAACGGACTTTGATAAAGCCGTCTAAGTCAGGGAATATAGCAAAAGTTTACTGGACAGCCAAAGAGAGATCTAGAGTTCGCGTTAACGGCAAACCGGTGAGATTCGCGTTTATGTTTTCTTGAAAAAATTCGCACATAGATGAGAATAGTGCTGACCTTTGATGCAAACGCAAAACTACTCTCAATTTTACTGAGAAACTGGAAACAGCGAGCGACATTTATAGGGTAAACATGATTATATGGCCATTTCTGCCGTTTGCCGTTAACGTATAATTCTAAATTTCTATATTATCTCATGATTGTCATGAAAATTCTAAACCTCGCGAATATAAAATGCGTCACCCCTTTATAAAGAACGTTTTTCCACCAAAAATAGATAATACTATAAAACTATTATGGATTTGAGTTTAAGTTAACCGTATGGATGCCCATAATTCTGTTTTCCCTCTAGGAACATCAGTGTCATCTTTTCCTACTCGGTGAACAAACAATCTGCTCAAATAGCGGATGAATACTGTTTCTTACGATGTGCAAGGTGGGAGTACCTTTTAGGTCTGTGGGTAAAATCCTTATAGTGTGATCATTCAGTTGAAAGCTGTTGAGCTGGACCTTCCTGAGGTGTGAACATTCAACTGAACGAGCAGTACTTTCCTGTACCATTGTTTGTTAAGATGTCGAAGATATTTCTAAAGTTTGAGAATCTTAAGGCGTGCCATTCAGATGAAAGTTATTCTTGAGGCAAATTGTTAACCTGGCAAGCAGTTATTTTTCTTCCGTTTCCTCCAATGCTTGCTTTGCTCCTTGTAATTCCTTGCCGGCTTGTCTTAGTTCAGCGAACTGCCTCCTTTCTCGTATAACTCGAATCAAAATTTCACATCCGTAAATGAGCGTCGCCAGTGCAATGGCGATCGCTGTACACGGATCAAAGAGCCAAGCCTTGCTATATAGTTCAAGCACGATACTGCTGAGAATTACTCCAGCCGACATCCCTGCCCCACTGAGGGCATCTATTGAGTCCGCTACAAGAGCCGAACTTTCCAGCTTCTTCGCTAAGAACAGTTTGATTAGAAACAACATGGAATAACCGACACAGCTCACTACGGACATGATTAGTAAGTCGTCGAGTTTGCGTGGTTCTTCATCCAGCACAATGCTGATAGTAGCACGGCCGGCCACCAGCAGTCCGGATAAGATAAAACAACAGGCGATGATGGTACAAGCTTTCCACTCTCTCTCTGTCCTTCCCTCGCCGTTTATTCCATAGTAGAACCTCCACACGACGGATCCAGAGGAAGTGATGGCGAGGACGGCATCAAACGCTACCGCAAAAGCCGAAGAACTGTCTGAGAGCTGTGATACAGCAAACGCACCGAGCCCGAGGACTAGCGTGAAGGCAATGGAGACAAGACAAACAACTATTGTCATCTTCCGCCATTTCTCTAATTTCTCGATGGAAAGTCCCCCAGCTTCACTCTTGCCGTCGGCAACTGAAGGTTCATTGTCAGGTTTTAACAGTGCTTCCTTTTTACTCGGTGTGGCTTGGTCTGACAAGGCATCGTCACTTTCCATCACCTTGCCGCGATCGCACCCGCTCCGTTCAGAGTAAAGGCAAGAATAATTCTATGGTAATGGAATAATACTATTGTAGCAGAATGAATCATTCGCTTCAATGCGTTAATTTAAGCAAACTAGTTTGTTGTTTAATGTATGCTTATTAAAGCATATTCTCATCACACCCCTTTGAATTTTGACAACTGGTCGGCGACACTTTTTTTTTTAACAGAAGCAGCCCTTGTTGAAGTGCCTTTTTTTATCCGCTTCTTACTGGTGGCTCGAAATCTCGATATATTAAGTTACATATGCCCTTTTCCGTGCACAAACTTTGCCGGTGAAAGCAGCTACCAAGGAAACAGAATGTGTTTGAAGGTACGTTGTACATAACATTATCATGTACTGAATTGATTGACGCAGCGTTCAAATAGTTAAAGAGTTGGTCTTTTTAAAAGGATACAAGTGCTAAGCTATCTCCACCCCAAAAAATTTTAAGTGCATTTTTGCTTAAATTGTGGAAGAGTAGAACGCTACTAAATGCCATGTATAGACCTGTTGCCAAGGGTAACACACGTAAAGAAATTTCTTGCATATTTGAATATTCCAACCGACAGTTTTACTAGCAAATGACTTATGTCCATCTACAGTTATATTTATTTACCCGGAAGGTCTGTCACTCAATACTGAGCATTTTAGACCTATCAGGAATTCTTTTCATTGCAGGAGACTTTCATGGGAGCCGCGCGCGCCAGTTATTTCTCTAAAAATTAAAAACTGTTTCGTCCGAAAAATAAAGCTGAATATCTCCGACCGACCGCTCTCGTAAAGGGGTGTTTTCTTTAAGCGGGTAGAAACGTGTTTCTTTAGACTTGCGGGGGTAAGAGTAGCTAGCAGTTTTGTTGCGGAATACGAGCAAGTGTTTTAACTGCCATTTCGACAATGAGAATTCATTTTATTGAACCAAAGGCAAATAATTTATTATCTATTTGGAAAATACCCCATCACAATGTACCATGTTTCCATAGCGTTACATCGCGCGTGCACTACTTAAGGTTTTGTTATAATGTCAAATATTCAGCCGTTCTTCAGGTTAAAACGACAAAAACCTAATCATGAAACTCGTTTCATCCGTGTGTATTTGCTGAATAACGCACCAGAAGTACCAAGGATTTTTCTTAGACATATTGTTGTGGCCTGATCATCGAAACACTATTTATTTTGAAGATAAACAGCCTTTCCCGAGTAAACGTGACTTAATGTGACACAAGGGTTGATCAAATAGAATTGTGCTAAACAATGAAGGGGTAGCAAATATATATCTGAGGAACAATATATCGATTTATATTTATATTTATGTCCGGTCCCGGTTGTTCAAAGAGCGGATAACGTTTTCCTGCAGATATGCAGCGTACTCCAATTAATACATTTTATCTGCTGGATAGCGATTTATCGGCTGGATAAAATTATCCACTCTTTAACAACTGGGACCTGATGAACAAGTTTTAACGTTCTGAAACCGTTTAAACAGTTTCTACATTTGCGCAACATTCGTTCAACAAAAGTTGAACGGATGTTGGGAAAATGTTGGATGAACGGAGTGTTGAAACGGTTTCAACGCCGTCCAACATTTTCAAGAACACAGAAATTGTTCAACCGATGTTGAATTAAATTTTAATTGACCCAACACAGTTTCAACTAGCCTTTCAACAATGTTGAACGACCTGTTCAAACGCCCCCCGACATTTGGTTCAACAACTGTATTGAACGCATGTTGAAGTAAATGTTGAAAACGTTTAAACGGTCCTTTAGAGTTTCCTACAACGCGTTTTCGCATAAGAGACTAAACAAAACTTTTTAAAAGTACTTAATCATAATTTAAAAGCCCTTAGTTAATACTCCTTGTGAAGCTAAAACAATGTTTTAATAAATGATCAATGATATTTCGTATTAATACGAACTCCTCGGCTCCAAACTAGGAAAACGTTTAAAACTAGAAAATGACAGGAAATTTCAATTCGGAAGTTAGCACACTGTTTTTGTTCTTTCCACTGTAAAATTTACGAGGGGCAATTTTAATTGGAGCGAGTTTTTCCGCCAACAAAATTGTCGGATTTTCCCGTATTCTAGTCTCCTTCTTTCTCTCAATTCCTCTGACAAATCGAAGAGGGCAACGTGACAATCTTTTTACTGCTGGTCAAATGAAACCTTATAGAAGTAAGAAAAAAAATAAAACGTTGATATTTCGGTAAAGGTGAGAGAAGAAATAATCACCAAACAAATAACTTCTGAGGATTTTAACTGAAACATCACAGAAAACGTTCCAGTTGATAAAACCGTGTTTTAATAACGGTTGCAGTATAATTGTTAAAAGAAAACGTGGAGAATTTGGCTTGGGTTATTTTCTTCAGGCAACACCGTCAAACTGAAGTCCTTGGAATGGGGATTCAGGGGCACCAAGTGGTTTCTTTTGGTGGTATCTCTGTTCAGAAAGACATTACCTTCCCCACAAATTTGGATTAAATCGTGAAGAAAAGCTCTCGCAACGCTGAAAAACCAATGCCATTTGTTTTCTGAGGGGCACTTATGTCGTTAAAAACGCGAAAAGGGCAGCTTGAGAGAACAAAAAAGAACAAACAATAAAACAATGCGCCCAGACACAAAAAAACAATGGAGTTGGAGGTTATCAGGGTACAGTGAAGGTAGAGCTGAGAAAAGGTGCAGGCCTACGGAGCTACTGCAGAATTGTTGGAAAACCAACAACAGCTCGTAAATTCCGGGAATAAGATGTCGTTTCCAAAAATTTTCGGCAATCTAAATTTTCAGCTTAAAAATTCGAACAGACCAAACTTTGGAATAAATGTGATGGAATATTTTAAGCCTGGTGAATAAATGAGAATGATGTATTATTCAGTAAATGACACAGATATACTCGGAAAAAAAATCTGAGTGTTCCTATCAGGAGTCGAACCTAAGACCTTCTACCACTGAGCTACAGGAGACTCGTGGGAGCTAAGGCCATTAAACTAGGTTCATATGACAAACATCCTGCATACTGCTAGGATTGGAAAGGGCCTTATTTCCCATGAGTCTCCTGTAGCTCAGTGGTAGAGCATCCGAACTAGTAGTCGGAAGGTCTTAGGTTCGACTCCTGAATGGAGCACTCGGATTTTTTTACGAGTCTGTCTGTGTCACTTACTGAATAATACATCATTCTAAGAACAAACTTTGTTAGCTTAAATCAATTGTTTTAGCTTTTAAAGGGTTTTAAAATGATATGGTAATACAGGAAACAACCTTTTCCTATTTTGCTTTAATGTTCTCTTGGGTGCCCCTGAGAGGTTCGCCAGAGCATTGGATGTGGTGATATTTTACAAGTAAAAGTAGAAACACATTTTCAAGTCAGGTAGAAGTGAACTACGTGAAATACAGGGCGGTGATACAGCAACCAGACCATTCCACAACAGAGTTAAGACTCACTACATGGAAACTGAACTTACAACCAGTCCTTCTTGTCGTAAGGCGTGGAAAATTAACCTCACAGAAAGAGGTAAAATTTGTCCCCATACGGTAAGTGATGTAGTCATCTCGCCGTAACTAACAAACCATGACATTACAGAAGCCCGAAACATTCTAGTAAAGTAACAACTGGTTGCTGATAATGGGTTTGGCAATAAAATAAATAAATCAACTTTGACGCCGAGACAAGACATGCGAGACAAGACGCCTTTTGCTTCTCTTGTGCGGGATAAGCAAGAACCCCCTCCCCCCCCCACCCCCCCCCCCCCCCCCCCAAAAAAAAGCGTCGGCTATCACAGGCTGCGGAGTTTTGTGCCCAACAAGTTCTTAGACAATAAAGCCTGCATTTTTTTTGGAAAGGAGAGTATACCAGTTTCTAAATTGATCTGTTGTTTTGTTTCATTGTCCAATCTGTGGAGATAACCAAGAGAAAATTTGCTTGGGTTGTTCTATTTTCAAGTGTATTTCTTAACATAGCGCGCGTCAAATTCCTATTGGCGTCATCTTGGTACATTTCTCAACATACGCACGGCCGTGAGTCCATACTGGATGACGTGTACAAATCAGAAAAACTCGGCGGTTTCCGTCGCCATTCACACCAACAAAACATGTTTAATTAAACCAGGTTTAACAAAATGAAAATTGGTAACAGAAAGCTGAACTATTAGCTTTGACATAGGATTCAAGTAAACTTTAACTTGTGTTTTCATTTGTGCTAAATCTGTAGTCGACAAAAATCCGAAAGCAGCTTTTAGGAAGCAAACAATTTTAAACTGTGTCTAATTAAACAGTTTTTAAACGTGTTTAAGCCTTGGTGTGAATGGGCAATTAGTTTTTACAAAGTTTCCCCAGAAATGGAAGAAAATAGTGAAGAACTACCCGATTTTTTCATGGAATTGAGTCTTCTCCAACTGCACCGTGCACAGCGAAAACATCTCGATGAATCGAAACCTTTGTTCAAGCCTTTAACTTTGGTTTGAGCATTCGAGTACTTAAACATTCTGCGGGCTTGGAAACTCGTTATTGACTTTTTTCATTGACTTTAAACTAATTCAAAAAAGCAAATTTTCATCGACAATTTCAGGTGAAACATTCTCGTTCAGACCATACCATTGTGGCGTGTTTGTCAGTCAATAAGAACTTTTGCTTTTCTGTACAGATTGAGAGAATTTTCCGCGCACTACTGGGAGTGTTACAAAAGAATTGGTTCATGCTTCTAGCTTTGCGTATATCGAGTTATAGTGCACGCGAAAAGTTTGGAGAGAGAGAGAGAGAGTGACTAACGCTTCTCTCGTGCTCTCCAAACTTCCCGCGTGCATCCATAACTCCATATACGCACAGCTAAAAGTTGTTCTATAAGCTTCTATACCTATATGCAACATTTCTGTCGCTCTTATTATTGTGTTCTTTGTGACGCAACTCAGATCAAGCTCACGATCAATTTTTTGTACCTATTTTTTTTTTAAAGTAACTTTGCTTGAATGCAAATGAGCCTTTTCACTAAATTATGGATTCTTTTTTTGTTTTAGAATTTTTTTCTCTGTTATATATTATCAACGCATCGCTCTCACAATACGTCTACTCGGATTTAAACACAGAAATGGATTTGGCCTAATTAACACGTCAAATTTCAGTGGCGTCGAGCCCACAGACCAGAATCTAATCTGCATTCTGTTCAACTTTAAGAAAAAAATTAGTGTTGGACAAATTTTGATCTGATTTTGAGCTTCGTTCACTTGAGGGTAACTAGCATCGTGAAATAATTTAGATGGTAAAAACAATAGATATTCAAAAATATGTAATGTGTTTCTGACCACATTTTAACTTTTTTAAATAAAGTTCAAGTAAAATCCGGCTGTAGGCGGTTGTTGGTAGGATAATATACGTAGTTGATTATGTCTCCAGTGGAATTCCAATTGATTGGTTCGTTTCTTGACTAGCTAAGTAATAACTCGCGATATCAGCCAATGGCATCATGTACTGAACACCTGGCGTCCCCTAAGTTTCCTGTCTTCACAATAGGAGAGGCTTTTGTCAATTTCAGAATTTCATTTCGCTTCATCAGTAATATTTGAATCAGCACGGGGCGACGAAACTGGAAATTTAAGCGATTTTAGTTGATGGCCATTATTTTTTTCGAAGCAGGCCGCCATAATTTACTGACGTTGTTCTTTCGAGGAGGCTAACTCGGCAAGGTTTTCAAACATCAATATTTCATTGAAAATCGCTGATCTGTTGAACTAAATCGACGCGTTAACCGCTAAAGATTTCTCATCAGTACAACGATTTCTTCATTTTTATTCACTGGAAGCAACTATTAATTTTTTTTCTCTCAAGAAAAAAAGCGGTTGGATTACTACTGCCGTTTGTGTAGCCAAAGGGAAGACTCTTCAACATCTGCTGTCAAACGTGTCGTCGTAGAAGGCGGAAAATATGAAAATAACCTGCGTATTTTTAGCAATAATTGAGGCAAAAGGATAAAGGAGGGTTTCCTTATTCAGAGTACGAACGGCGAGAAGGACTTTAAGGAACAAAACGAAAAGAATCCCACACATCACTCCCGGTAAGAAAAAAGCCAAGTTTACATTCGTAGGTGAGAAGATCAAACAAAAGCCGGCTGCTTGCTGGTGAGTGAACTCCGAACTTTATAGCCAAACCATGGAAAACTCACAAGAGGCAAGCGAACCATCCATGAAAACTGCAATGCTGGAGCAAGACGCGCCAACGAATGTGACAACGGAGTCGACAAAACCTCAAGAAGATTTCGGTACTTTCCCTTGCGTGTCGCCTTACGACGACGAGGGACCGAAACAAAAAGTCAAACTTTCTGTACAGGAGAAACTTCGCTGGCGGCGGGCAGCCTTAGCTGTGTCTTTTGCCTCCATGTATGTTACCCTTATGCTTGCAATCGCTTCCTTTGTGAGTTCAAGCATTTCAGAGAGCTCGGCCGCGTTTGCAATCGCGTTCGACGCCATGCTTGGCGTTGTCTCGTCAGGAGTAATAGTGTGGCGTTTTTACCACGGCGTCAACGGCGATTTAGGTCCCGAAAAGGAACGCAAAGCGTGTCTTGTCATAGCCATGTGCTTCATTTTATCCGCAATCATGATGTTCGCACGAGCGATAGAGTTCCTCGTCAGCGACTTGGAGCCAAGGCAAACCATCGCTCTCATTTCCATCTCGGTCGTCGGTTTTCTGTGTTACTCCGTGTTCTTTTGGCTGAAATTCCGTATTGCTGATAAGCTGCAAAGCTTGGCGCTGAGGATTGACTCAATAGACTCCGCCTGTGGCGCTGCCATGGCGTTGGGTTTGATCATAAGCACAATCATCTACAGCGAAATGCATTCAACCTGGTGGCTAGACTCCGGTATAGCTTTGGTTATTGCCTTCGTCACCTTCTGTTATGGCTGTCTTATTATTTTTAAAGTAGTTTGGAAGAGAGCGAAGTTTGGAATTCCTGAGGAATATGAACTGTTTTGAGACACAAAGAAAGAAACTATTTTTTACGTTATTCGTTGTTTTATTTTTCACGAAACGAAGAAAACGTGAAACTGTGGACGGCGTTTTACTGTTGGAGAGATTAAAATTTATACCGGAAGCAAACGAAGCACCTGCTTAAAATGTTTTAATTTTTTTAACTCTAAATTTCAATTTCAGTTCAGTATAGAAAATTACCGCGATTAATGCATGCTAAACAGCCATGCATATTGTACATGAGTAAAAATTCTGAAGTATGCGTATAATGCTGAAAACAGCTTTTCTGCATGAGAAAAATTCATGCAATATTGTGAATTGTCATTAGTGACATTCGACAGACAGGACGAACAGAAAAACTCAATGATTTAATGTTATATTGTACAGAACGTTCATAAATATCTAATGTTGTCCTTACTGTGTAAATAGAAAATGTACGGAATAAAAAGTTAAGATGAAGTAGAGACCTTTTCCGATTCTTATCTCTATTCGTTCCATAAATATGAACCTCTTTCTGTGATGACACTGTTCTGAAAAGCCGACTTGCATGCAAATATATTTTATTGCTAAACAATGTTGTCATGCGGATGGAAATCTCCCGAACAATTGTGTGAGAAGTGCGTCTGCGTTAATTAAGTGAACGCAATTTAAAAGAGATCATTTCAGATAGTTTTATGGCACTTTGGTTTGCGAACGGTTTCTAAGATTTTATCATTTTGCTTATTTCGCTTTTAAGTTAACAGCCCGGGGAATTTCAGTATTTTTCAGTTTTTTCTCGCCACACAAAAAAGTAATAACATGATAGATGAAATACAATTACGTATACTAAAATAAAGACAAAGAAGCAAGAAGACCAGAAGGAAACTTTAAAAGAAAAATTTAATACCGTACCTTAGCGTCAAGTGATGCAACAAAGACGCGATTGATTTTACTTCAATCTAATTAGGAAAATGCTAGCGCGATTTTTTAACCAATCACCGGCTAAGCGTAGTGGACCATCACTTACGAGAAGTGAAACACGAGGTTACTTTGGAGTCTCAGATCAAGCTTAATTGTAAGGTATCCGTATCCTCTACTACCCTCCCTGAACCTTGCTTGTGGGGTATCCGTATCCTCTACCACCCCTCCCTGGACCTTTTCTACTCTTATCCTGCCATACGGTCCGCTCGTCTGAAATTTAAATCAACCAATCAGAGGTCAACACCGAGTCCAAACTAAGTACTCATACATCATTAACGTCTGCGTTCTGTGAATTGTTGTGCCCAACAACAAAATACTTGAAGTCTACGATGAAGGCACATAAAAATATTTAGCATCACGGGAAGTATTATTTTCATTTAAGCGACAATAAAGTGTCATATTTTGGTAAGAGGCATTGGATGACGTATGAAAACTAGTTTTGACTGCCACTCGTACTGCGAAACATTTAATAAGGGCCCGATCCTGACCTTTCCCCCCTTGAAATCCCCTCCCCCGATACAACCCCCCCCCCCCTTTACTATTGACCAATGAAATACTACTGGAACTCCACTGCCATTTGTCCTCGTCCCCCTCCTGACGGAGAAAGAAAATTGAGATCTCCGTTGTTAAAAAGAAAAAGTGGAAGAATGTTTTCTAGTTCAATTCAACATAACGCAAAGGATGTTCAGCACTCAAAAGACTCTCAGTAGTGTGTGAGAATACAGCTCCAGTTTACAATTGCTTTACAGGTGTTAGTGATTAATATTGTAAGAATGCTGCTGTGTTTTGAAAATAATAATCAATAGGGTTTTAACATTGCGGCGATATTTACTCGATATCATAACTCACTTTAATTTCATGAAGAAAATTAATAGCATCGCAGAGTGTGATAGCTGAATATAGGCAGAAACAAGGCATTGGCATTGAAAATTTCGTAGAAACGTTTTCCGTTCAGGTTTAGCTGCTTCATTCCTTGCTGAAAACAACAATAAAATGACAGTGAGATAAGCAAAGATTCCTGCAAACTTCATTCAATAATTTCTGGTTTGTCAAAAATAAAGAAAAACAATCAAATAAGACAAATGCGCTCGAAAAAAGTATGCCAAACTAGTCACGTTGAATACAGGAAGCACGTCAAATCCTTGAAGCGTTTTTGGTTTGTTTTTTTACTAGACGTATGCTTCATTCTCCGTTTATTCTTCCACTAAAAGGAAGGTCTACTACGTAGGTAAGAAATTACAGTGTGTATGTTTTATAACTGAAAATTTCTCTCCCATGAATTTTATTTTATTATTTCATTAGGTTTGCTGCTAATTAACGCTGCTACTCGGAAACGTATATTTTCTCTCCCCATTCCGAGTACAAATAAACGTTATTTTTATAGATGAAGTATTTGGTTATAAATCGTTTGTCTTGAATGACTTTCACGAGAAACTTGCCACTCTTGCTTAACACAATTTTTGTAAGTATTTAAAGATTAAAATAAATTTCGTCAAAACTATCCTTCTAACAGCTCAGGGGAAGAAGACGAAAACAAGTGCATGACGGAGGGTGAAAATTGAGTTAATAGAGAAAACAAAGTATGCGACATAACTGTACGAAAATTCTGCAGCTTGTTTCATTCAAGTTCAAATGCTTTTATGACAATGTTGATTTAATAACCTGAAATAGTATTTCGATAATACGTACACGTTGTAAATTCCTCGGAAAAAATTGGTACTTATTATCTTTATATTTCATTTTCATAGCATTAGGTGGTTGGCTGGTGCACTAAATAGTATTTCGTAAGTTTTATTAACTTCTATTTTTGGTGGTTATGATCCAGTTTCAACACCAGTTTCTTGAGCCATTTTCTTTAAAACATTTCTGAAAAATAAAAGATTTTTCAGGTGGAAACTGTGGAATTTGAATAGTTGGCAAATTCTTGGAAACACCTTGTCAAAAAGCAATTGTAAACATAACGTTTTAATTTTTCCCTCATTTTGAGGAATTAGGGTACAAAAAACTGAAACCTTTCTGTCATAACTCAAAAACATCTTTTCTTAGTGCAATATTTAGTTGTTGAATGATGTATGCATTTCGTCCCGATTGTGACTAGAAGTAACCTCTCTAAATCTTTTTCTAAATGAAGTGAAACGGTCCCCAAACACTTTAGTCCGTCACAAACAGAGGTCAAATTAAGCATTCTCTGTTCAAGGGTGATTTCCTGTGTTTTGTTTATAAACAGACCAAGAGCTACTAAGTCAAGAAGTTAAAAAAACAATACAAAAAAATTCAAGGAACTTGATGTAATTAGAGTAATGTCTCTCTCTCTCCAGTTACAATGCATCCGAAATTGTTCTTCAGGGTTTGCCTCTTTGCTTTATCCCGGATGTGTCACGTCAGGGCCGCTGGCCAATGTCCGGCTCAAGAACCAATCTACTGGAAAGCTTTGAAGGGTTATACTTTCAAGACCTTATTAGGCTCGAGTCCGTTTGGATGTTTATACCACTGTCATTATGAAGCCAGATGCCAAAGCTATAACTTTGTAATAGAGGATAAAATCTGCGAAATGAATAACCGAACTAAGGAAGCCAAACCAGAACAGTTTGTGTTAGATCCAGAGCGGTTCTACATGAAACGTGGAACACATAGAGGTAAAACCAACTTAACTATAACGCTAAATATTAGATTTGTTTTGATGTTATCATGGTTATTAAATTAAATTAAATTAAATTAAATTAAATTAAATTAAATAAGAACTTCAGTAGCTTCCACAAAGTTGCTCTTTCAACCACTGTTTCCAGGCCGCATTCGAATTTGGGGATGTAGGTTTTTGTTGCTGATGTTTGGCTGCAAGGTAAAAGGAAAGAGTGCCACTGCTAAAAGTCACTGTTTATTCCCCGCAGTTGCCCTTGGTTCCACTCCCTCGCTTCCTGCTCAGTCGTGTAAGGAAATCAAAGCAAATGAAGCAGGAGAAACGGTCAGCGGTAATTCATGGCTGGATCCCGCAGACTCCGGAGAGATTGTCCCGGCTTACTGCAACATGGAAACAGGAGGTTTGCTAATAATTTAATTCTAGTCCTGTATAGCCATTGTCGCATTTTGTACGCATTGATTGTCTGGACCGAACTTGACCGACCGTGGGCGTTCCAAGGGACAGCGGTTATTTGACACGCAGAAGAGTCAACTGCATCATTTTTGATTGTATTGTATTGGCCCTTTCCCCTCGCTTGCAGGCAAGATTTTTTTAAACAAAAGAAGCTCAATTGTAACAGTCAGACAAGTCGTTTTGATGTTCTTCATCCACTATGAAAAAAGACATGAGTTTTACTTGGACGTTATTTTATTTTCAGTTGCAGATTTTTGCATTCGCCATCTCTGCCAGAACGGTGCTTCATGTCTGAATAGTCACGTGAATTACACGTGCTTGTGCAGACAGTGGACTGGTACCTACTGTGAAACTTTCATAACAGGTATCGGTTACTTCTCGCCATTATTCCTCGTTTTTTCGCTTTGCCAGATCATCATCATTATTGTTATTAACAGTATTAATAATAAATTAATATTAATATTATTATTTTGCACTATTCTCATCTGTGTACTAATTTTTTCAATAAAACATAAACAATAAACGCGAATCTCACGTTTGCCGTAAAAGCGATTCTTAATCTCTCTATTGTTATCACTATTATTATTCTTGTACTTAACCTCTATGTATACACTCCCTCATTCAAGGGAAGAGTTGTCGGGAGCTCAAAGAGGCAATACCGCATGCTCCTGATGGAATGTACCAGCTGTTACAACCAGACAGCGGGCTCACCATACCTGCCTACTGTGATATGACGTCATTTGACGGCGGATGGACAATGTGCTATACTACCGACGAGAAAGTGAACCCAAGAACGGAAGTGACGTATGACGAAAGACTGCCTTATGGAAAAAATGGTTACAGAACTAACTGTAACAACATCGAGGTAAGTCAGTCTCTTGTGATGGCCAAGCGCTGTTTGAAAAAACGTTGCCGTGACCAACAGAAATACAAAATGATGGCATTGACAGTTAATTGAATATTTTGTACTTTTTTTAGTTTCGAGAGATCCTTTTTGTGAACGAAACAACTGGCAAAAAAGCCTTTTTTCAATATCAAGGCAATCATGCTCTTGTGGCCGCGGAAAATTATGGTGTAAAATTACCTGCACCGTGGAATGGGGGCGGCGTAGCAGTCTTAAAATATAACTACCAGCTCCTGATCTGTGATACACCTTTCTTCGCTGGCTTCTTCATGTCTGGCTATAAAAGATGTCAAAAACGCTGCGACAGCTGGTGCGGAGATAAGACCACTTCTTACTTCCGGTCAGCGACATCTTCACCGCAATACAGTGGTGTCGCTTTCAACGAGAATGGTCATTGCGCGCTTAGCAAAAAACTGATCAGTGTAGGACTTAAATGAAATGATGCCGGACGAACGCAGAGACGACTCACCCATTACCTAAACTGAACCTAAAAACACTCTTGAAGGGACCAACAAAGCTACAGCCTTTACCTTTTTCTCAAAGAAAGTAAAGCAGAGCCGCTGACGAAAAGAAAAAGCTTAACACAAGGATAACCTTTTTTTTTTCAATTCTGAAGTATTCTCACTCTTGTTTACTTCAGCAAGTTTTAGATCTTGCACTGATAAAAATCGTGATCGTGGTCAATGTACACTTGTTTTTTATCTTTGTTTGCGAGGACCGTTGAATTTGTTGTCATCAGTCACTTATCTTGCGTAGCCGGTGCTAGAACAAGTGTAGTACTGTTAGTGAAGTAAGTATTGTCAGTAGTATAGGTATGGTAAGTATTGTTAGTATCGAAGGTATAGTTACTACAAGTATAGTAAGTATTGTTAATTCGTGTTGTAAGTATTGTAAGTAGTGTTTAGTATTGTAAATATTGTATTCTGTGTCATGTAAGGCTAATAAAAATTGCGAAAAAAAATTCAACTTTCACTTTCATAAATGTACTTTATTCTTTCACAAATGATATATTACATCTCTTTTTTATCTCTGTGAAAAATTTGACAATACAGAAGTTACAGAAATAAATATATTATTTTCATTTTTAAATATTCCTTCCACATAAATTATATTTTGTCTTCTGTTGCCACATTAAAAATACCTCCAAAAGTTTGCTGACAATTTATTGTTTCTACATAGAAATATTCCTATATATTAATTCAAGAACCCCATAGTTAGAAATTGTACTTTCAGCTTAGAATCAAATCCAGTGTCAAGGTACCTATTTGTCCCTCGGAAAATAGCGCCACAATTGGCCTCTGTGTGGTGTGCTAGAATTTGTAGCAATTTGTATCTAAATTATAATAACAATGTGTAATTTAAATTGATGTGATGCAAAGAGATCCTGAAAAACCCTATTTTTAAATTAGTCGTACATGGCGTCTTCTGCTGCCCCTGGCGAAGGTAGAAGGCGCACTGCTTAATCTGCAAAAAACAAAACGATTGTTACTGTTACATTAATCACAGAAGAAGAAGAAGAGGGTAAACCTAAAAAAATGTTTTCTGATGTTGCGTAAGCGGCCGTTAATTCTTAGTAAGGGTAACATAACAAAAAGATCAATACGTGAATTAATGTATTGGCCTTCCTTAGCTCTTTGCTTTTCGCTATGCTTAGCTTATTCCGTTCGTGAAATCAGAATTCATAGAAAATAGTTCTCAATACAGCTGAATGCAATTTTAAATATGTCAAGAATGTTTAGTGACATTAATTTCCTTCGTAATTCCTGAGGATGAATTCGCAAAATCATAAGTTCTCTACCAAGAAGTACTCTTGTGAACTTACCCACGCGTGCCACGCTGTTGGTATAAAAATTCCCTACTCAACCGGTAACTGGAAGAACAAAAAAAAAAAAAAACGCCATTACTACGACATCACACAGTGTTCGCACTTCGATAAAACTACTGAGCAGCACGCCGTCCAACAACAAAAGCCACCTTGAGTACATAAATTCCACATAAAGGTGGTAGTTTCAGTAGACACGTAACAACAATGGAACCTCGATTTAACGAAGTGCCAAGGGCTAGGGAAATTGGTTCATTATATGGAGGTTCTGTTCCAATACATTTTTGAAAGGCTGGGCTGGAGACTATCGTTTATTATATCGAAGACTTCGTTACATATATATTAATGTAAATGCATGATATCGTTTGTTAAGTATGAGATCTGGGGTGAGTTGCATAAAATTTAACGTCGGGCGTAACTGCTACTGACGCCAGACCTTCAGCCCAGTCACATTCAGTATTTTAACGTCTGACGATAGTATTTACGCCCGCCGTTAAGTTTTATGGAACCCCATGGGTTTTCGTTTACTCACCTCCATATTTTTCTTATCCCTGTTCCTTGCATTAATGTTGTAAATTAGTATGTGAAAATAAAGAAACTTGAAACTTGAGGTTCGTTAAAACGAAGTTCCATTGAAGAAGACACGACATGAAAGGCAGAGAACAGAAATATCGTCCAAAAAATGCTTCAGTTCAAACCTTCCACTCCATGGCTTCCTTGACGCATTTTTCTTCTTTGGGTGTGAATCGCAACATGTGAGCTATCACATTTATCAACTGACGAGACTGAGAATAAAAAAAACAACAAAAGTAACGCTATTCACATATACGGCTTTTGTTATCAAATGGAGCGATTGGGAACATTTCAATTTATAACATAAGGAAGGAAAGTCATCGCCAGGCCTCCTGTTGACCAAGCTGAACAATTTTAAAGGAGATTAAAAAAGTAATTGTAAGATTACCTGTTTGTTTGAGCTGCACATGTACTTTAAAACGACATGTTTTAAATATCTGACTTGGAGTTAAGATGGTTTTGACTTCCATTACGACTGCAAATACACGAAAACAACAAAGCAGCACAAATGACTGGCTAAAGTGGAGGCTAAAGTATCGACTGTGTGACAACTCAGTGACTGACTGACTGACTGACTGACTGACTGACTGACTGGACTGACTGACTGACTGACTGACTGACTGATTGACTGACTGACTGGACTGGCTGGACTGGCTGTCTGACTGACTGGCTGACTGGACTGGCTGTCTGACTGACTGGCTGACTGGACTGGCTGTCTGACTGACTGACTGACTGACTGACTGACTGACTGACTGACTAACTGACTGACTGACTGACTGACTGACTGACTAACTGACTAACTGGACTGGCTGTCTGACTGACTGACTGGCCGACCTATCGACGTAACTGGTTGCTTGCTTGACTGACCGATTTATTGAATTGATGAGCCTGTTTTACTCAGCGATTGATTAACTGAATGACTGACTCTGACTGATTAACTTACCGACCAACTTGAGTTTAATCATTCAATGACGTCATTTTATGGTGTATAAGAGTATAGAAAACTGCTGTCGATTGTTAACTGACCAACGAGTAGTTCAATCCGTCAAAAGGGCAGGGTATGGTGCAAATGTACCGATTGTTAACTAAAGGATACTTAAAATTCATTTCTAAAAATTCAAATCTTTCCCTCTCTTCATCGCTCGGTGTCATGACGTCACCATTGGGAGTTCCAGGACTTCTCTTCTCTGCTTCCTCTCCCCCAGGAGCTGACATTTTCTGGAAGAGATTGCGGTGGAGATTCCGACTAAATCACAGAAACCTTTATCTACTGACTAAACCACTCTTAACATCTTAACCCATACTGTGTTTAATTCATCACGTATGATCGTTCGAGTGGGTGTTTCAGTATATTTCCAGCATTCAAAATAAAATGCCAGTTGGATTTGGAACTTGACTTGCAACAAAATTACATGTCATGCATGCAAAGGACTCGACATTTCTCGCAATTTTTGTCGCAGTCACTTTGCGACGTGGAACCGAGTTCTTTATCTAGAACATTTGCGGGAATGGACACAAAGGTTTAATGTCCAATGGGAGACATGTTACACAAGACATTTTACCCAAGTTGAGGAAACGTTGCCTAGTGTAGCACTGGTACTTGAAAAATATAAATCGAAAATAAAAGAATAAAAATAGAAAAATGAAACTCAAAGCAATCCTATCACAAAACGATAAAACATCACATAGTTTTTTTAAAAAAAATAAACTTAGCGACCTGTCCATTCGGCTTTGCACATAAGCGGACCAACAGAGAAGTTCCCCTTTAGGATTGGGGATGAAGGACTTGAACCAGGCAAGATATCAAGCCCAGCACTCAGATGACACCGCCATGCCAACTCGCAGAGCATTTCTACCGCTGGCTTTGATTTCAGGTAGACCAAGGCAAGAATAGGCCATTACCAAGTTGCTTTGAGACTCATTATGAATGCGAGGTTTCGTGCATAGTTTTTTATTAAAAAAATAAGTTGTCATTCATGTGCAAACAAAACAAAGTTTCACATGAAAGACTTATCATTTAGCCTTGCTTTCGTAATGAGGTTCAAAGAAATGGCCTAATTACTAAGACGAAAAGGAAAACAAAGTTACTCAAGAAATTCAATGAACTCGTGACCTTACCAGTTCTCGTTGGAAAGCCTTCTTCAATTCGATTATTTTAGCTTGAAGAAGTTTTATTTTCTGTAGAGACAGATAAATAAATCTGGTTAGATCACTAAATACGACTATGTACAAACAAAACTTCACAACGAAATAATTTAACATGACTTATAACGGTAAAGTTAATGTAACATTCCTCTCATACAGAAAACCTCGAAGGCAGAAATATTATTTCTTCAACATTGTTAACTAAATGTTTTTCGCAGTTCAAGGACACTTGGTGACATATCTCGTTTACCTTAAAGTAAAATTTTCTTTTATTTAGGCTGAGGTGAACCTTAATTTAGTATTAGCAAGCAATATAATTTTGGATATGCAAGGTTAAACTGCGTTTATGTAATTAATGAATAATTTGTTAAGATTCTTAGTATTTGGGACGACTGCTGTTCTTCTGTAGCCCGTGCTTAGGCTGGGAGGTGGGGGTGAGTGGGGAGTGGGGAGAGGGAGGGGGAGGGGGAGAGGGGAGGGGGTATAGGTCTCAGTAGGTTATCATAAAAAGAGACGCCCATTCCTGATTCTTGTATGCATTTGATGGAATTTAGTGTGAAAATGTTTAGTTTTCATTTCACTACAGAGTGATTAAGGGACAAGTAGTAATACTAACATTTTCGTTGTTTCTTTGATCAATTTTATAATATAATACAATAAACACAGTCCTGTTACCTTCTCCTTATCCTCGAGATCCGTTTCTAGTCTACTGTTGTCTTTTCTGAGATCACGTAACTGTCAAAAAACAAGACATAGGCTCAAGTTATAAACCTACAGACAAAAAAAGTTAGACATGTATATACGATTGATCGAATGATTGATTGATTGATTAAAAGACTGACTGGCTGTTTAATCGACTGATTGATTGATTGATTGATTGATTCAGTGATTTTGAACTACAGCCATCAACTTTCAATGTTAAAGACTTCGTAGTGTCATGTTTCCTAGTCCAGCAAAAAGTGCCAATAATTTTAGACGGAACAAAATCAAAATAAGTCTGAGTTAGGGAACACGTAGAATATAGCATCACCAACCTCGTTTTCATCCAGCTGAAGCATCTACCGGAGGAAAAAAGTGTCACTCAGTGTGAAAATAAAATAAATAAATAAATAAATAAATAAATAAATAAATAAATAAATAAAGAGTGAGTGAGTGAGTGAGTGAGTGAGTGACTGAATGAATGGATGGATGGATGGATGAATGAATGAATGAGTGAGTGAGTGAGTGAGTGAGTGAGTGAGTGAGTGAGTGAGTGAGTGAGTGAGTGAGTGAGTGAGTGAGTGAGTGAGTGAGTGAGTGAGTGAGTGAGTGAGTGAGTGAGTGAGTGAGTGAGTGAGTGAGTGAGTGAGTGAGTGAGTGAGTGAGTGAGTGAGTGAGTGAGTGAGTGAGTGAGTGAGTGAGTGAGTGAGTGAGTGAGTGAGTGAGTGAGTGAGTGAGTGAGTGAGTGTGTGAGTGAGTGAGTGAATGAATGAATGAATGAATGAATGAATGAATGAATAAAAGTCTCGTATCTTATGGCCGGGTACGAGTGCCCTACCAATCGGGAACACTGTTACCTGGCCGAATTGGAATTTTGAAATGGTGCTTTATGTGGAGGATGGAAAATCGGAGAAGTTGGAAAAAAAAAACTTCGGAGCAACGACGATAACACATGGTGTTTAATTTTCCATACGCACCAACAAAAAACACAAAGTATGCAAAATTCACTACGTATTTAGTGGTCATTTTAACCTCACTCCTCGCCGGCTTTGTACTCAATTACTTCTTAATTGCCTCAGGCCGCAAGCCTAATTCGGCTGACTCTGAGACCTTCTTGAAAAATTTACTCATTGAAACCCCGTTCAGGATAAGCTCTCTCCATTGGTGGGAATTGGGGGTGACCTGCACAATCTGCAACGTCTTACATGGTTGGTCAAAAGGACAAAAGAACAAACAATAGAACAATGATCCCAGCCCTAAAAAGCAATGTAATGGCAGGTTATCAGGGTCCAGTGAAAATAGAGCTTTTGAAGCTCTGAAAGGTGCAGATCTACTGGGGAATCGTTATCTGACCACTAACCTCTCTTTCTTGAAGTTGCTCTTCCAATTCTTTTACTCTTCCTTTTAAATTCGTAATGACCTTTGGAGAATCTAAAACAAATTAAATTCGAAAAATAAGCACTGAGTTCGAGAATCGAAGTTGGATTGTACAACATTATGTAAAAGTGATTGCTACTTACCTCTGATTTCTGAACTGTAAATTCTGTCGTTACCTAAATATCTGTTGTTTTCTTCGTATTGCCTAATCTAAAAAATAAAAATTCAAAAGCACACTTACCAATTTGTTTACCATTAATAAATATATTTAACTACGTTTCGAAGGCATTTAGTAACAAAGTTATTGGGAACACTTTTAAGATCAATTTAGCATTTGGCAATGTTGGTTTTTGAGGAGAGGGGGGAGACCGGAGTACTCGCGGTAAACCAGTCAGCACGATCTCCCATCAGAAGCAAACTCCTTACTTCAAACCGCCGTACTGATGTTACCGACGTCATAAATCAATATAACAACATTAAACACCCGTTGCCTGTATTACCGAGCCTCCCGATTACAGATTAATATTTCTCCCATGAACCTAGTTTAATGGCCTTAGCTCCCATGAGTCTCCTGTAACTCAGTGGTAGAGCATCCGAACTAGTGATCGGAAGGTCTTAGGTTCGACTCCTGATAGGAGCACTCGGATTTCCTTTTCCGCGTATGCCTGTGTCACTCACTGAATAATACATCATTCTCAACTTCTAAATATTAATAGCCGGTTTTTTCCATCAAATATTGTGTACGACAGTTTGATCCGAAGCTGGATACTGAGGAACATCTTAATTTCAACTCAAGTAACCTTGATTTTGCCTTCAGTCGGTTTGATTGTTTCTCAGATAACAGCCTGTACGCCCGTCGGTAGTTAATTTTGACTACTTTTCCAAGTGTTATTGAGACCGATGATCAGGTACGTACAGAAGTAATTTTCAGAGTCAAGGTAGAAGAGTATTGTTAGCTAATGGTGTCAGGCTTCTCAGTAGCTATTGACCGACTGGTAGGTAAAGTCGTGATGTTATTAGTCGTGAAGACGCTAAGCAAGCCTACCTTAGTCGTTGAACGGTTAAGTAATTCTTCCTTCTCCGCAACTGTTCTTCGTAGATCAGCGATAGTTTTTTCCCTGTGTGCGAGAAGTAAAAGCAGTGATTTACGAAATCAACGATACTTCTGGCACTTCATTTCATTTTAGTAAAATCGCACATGGTCGACAAGCAGACCTTACGGCGGGCGTTTAACATCCCTTTCTGTTCCATGAAACAATCAGCCAACTGCGACCAAGCTCCCTTGACATCCACCCCCACCCCCAAGAGAGCTTGGGCGCAGATTATGAAGCAAGTGGGTTTAAAGTATCACCACTCCTCTGGATGGATGGTAATCCATCACACTATTCATAATCACTCTCCATAGCATAGAAGGTTAATTGATAGTGATTAACAAGCTGATGGAAATGCCGTTTATAAATAAAGTTATCCTATAGCTTTAAGGGGGTCGTAGGTGCACTTTTAGAGACCCAAGCATGCCCCTCCAATCTCGTCGTTGATTCTTGTCTTTGGAACTAATTTAAGCGCCGTCCACTCCTTTATCACACGGTTATGTTCCAATATATTTTAAGGTTTTCTTAACGATTCGCTGGTAGCTTTTCAGTTATATAAGTAAAATGATTTAGACAAGGTGGAGTTAAGTGTCCATTATGACATCAGTGACCAGGCCCTAGATACCGATCTCAGATGCAAAGTTCAATGCATTAACCACCTTACTACCGCTCCCCTTAGGTTGGGTTTAGTCCTGATTTTTATCGGAAAACCCCCCGGACAAACCAGATTCATCGACAACACTCCTTCCAAGGTGGACAAACCAGATTAAAACTTGCATAAAACCAGCCATTTGAATTTGGTATAATCAGAGCGGTACGCTCCTACCTGGTAAAAGCAGCAATCATACTCCTCAATTGTTTAAATGAGACTGATTCAAAGCTTACCTCTGCCTGAGAACTTCTTCCGCGTTCTGATAACGAACCTGGTATAGAAAAAATAATATCATAAAAATGAGAGATTGCAAGAAACTGCATAAAGTGAAAATATTTCACACTCCAGGGCTCAAGAGAAATATTGCCATGATCTTAGGCTTAAATTACTAATCAGTGCAGTTCTTCCAAAAGATTTTTGTGCCTTAGTTTTTGACTTGGATTTTTTTACCTTCAGCTTAAAATTGGTTTTTAAAAACATTCTTAACGAGCAAAATGAAAACCACGGTTAACTTTTTCTTTTATCGGGGATTAGCATTGATTGGCTTCCGCACAACCGGGCCCAAGGTGTTTACTACGCCTGTCAAATTACATATTGTTTTTACTTAACAGTTAAGTTAACAAAAAGTGCATTGTACCTTGGTACTATGCAGATCCTCTCTAAGGTTTTCCATCGCTTCTGGACTGAGATTACCACTGAAGTGAGAAGGTGAATCCAGCTGCGATTCAGCGAGAAAATAAAAATTATAACAGTTCGCGGTCACAAATTTAACGACTGACCACAAGAAAAAGAAATTTATTAACATACAACAATTTGTTGACTAAATAAATATTTAGAGGCACTGATTTAGAGGCTTGGAAGAGTCTATGTTATTCGGGTAAATAACAGATTTAACACTTGAAATTACGTAGTTTAATATTTTGAAGCTCATGACCTTTAAGTATTTGGAGTTAAGCAACGTTTAGAAATTGGTTTTAAGCAAGATTTTAACAAAAAGTTTAAGGCAAGGACTTAACATTTCGATTAAGCATTAATTCACTTTAGGAATTGGAATTAAGCAACATTTTAACAGCAACAGGTTTAAGGCAAGGACTTAGTATTTCGATTAAGCATTGATTCAGTTTAGGAATAGGCCATCTCCGAGTTACTTTGAACTTTATTATGAAAGCGAGGTTTCGTACATAGTTTTTATTAAAAAAAAAGTTTTCATTCACATGCAAACAAAACTAATTTTCATGTATAAAAGTTTGCAATTAGCCTCGCTTTCATGATGAGCAAACGTTTTACTGGACAAAACAACTCAGAAATGGCCTACCGGTATTGGTTTTAAGTTACATGCTAATAAACAGTTGAAGGCAAGGCAGTTAAAACCATTTTTTTTTAAATATATATTAACAAAATATTATTGGTAATTACTAGTTAAACGTTGTCGCACAGTTTGTGGTAAAACGTAGTGTACAAAGACTGGTAAATCACATATTCTCTTTGCTAATGGTCTCCCACGGTACTTCATGTTCGTCAGTTTACAACGTTTAACACAACAGGTTTTCCGAGTGATAAGCATCCTCTCACCTTACTCTCCTTAAAGCAAGTTAAAAGATCATTTTTCTCCTTTAATGTTTCCTCGAATTTTGCGATCTGAAACATGGTAATTTGATAACATATTTACTCTGATTAAAACATTGCTTTTCAAGGCAAATCAGGCTTCACAGTTTTGTTCGACCTGTTAACATTGAAAAACGGTTACACTTGGTTTAGTTTTCAGTCAAACGTTTAGAAGTATTATTACTTGTTTTTTTAAAGGATTTCTTCTTGTTTACAACAAAATTGGCTTTACTTCCAAAGGCCATTTTAAGAGGGGTAACGTTATTATTAAAAAGTCTTATCAGTTCGGGGACAAGCACTCATTTTCTTTGTGAAATTGGCCCAAATCGGCCCTATTAATCGGTTCGTGTAAGTTAGCCTTAACGGTCATCCACTGACTCTCATTTTTCTACTTGTTATTTTATAACCAAGATATCATGGCATAGGTCTTATCAATATCGGCTAGTTATCTAACCTGGCTCTTAAGCTCATTGGTTTCCCTCATGGCGTCCTCTAAACACAATGAAACATGTCTGTTCTCCTCCGCTTTGGACATGAGTTCGTTCTGAAAAAAGCAGCATTAGAATTTGAACATTAATAGGTCCGACTGTTGAAAGCAGGTTTGTTTTAATTCTGGTTCAGTCATAGCTTGGCGACGTGGGTTTGCGTAATTTCTTTTGTCCTATGTCTCGACTTTGCTTTCAAACTGTAACAAACATTAACAGTAAAAATAATTTTTAACAGCAGAAACAGAAGCCCTGTTTAATTATTTTTTCGGGTTTAGCATTAAACGACTTTGGACAAGTCCCAGGTCTACAAATAACACTGCTATATTTTTGCAACCAGTCTCTTTTGAGTGGTTTCCTAATGGCTGTCACAAGCCAAAACATCCGACCACAGACAATGCAAACGAGCCAATCAGAACTCGAAGCAAAAAAAATTCATCCGTGAAAGCGCGGGAAACGCGCGCTCGTAAGACAAGTCACGAGTGGTTTAGCTTTCCTCGTGATTGGTTAGCGGATGTGCTCATGCATGACTTTTACAACCAAACAATTCTTGCGCTAAGCGCAAGCAAAAGCCAGATTCACTTTTTTCAATCGAGCACAAACCGCTTTAAAGAAAACTGAGCGAAAAATTACGAAAAAAAAAAAAAGCCTTCCTTGTTTACCAATAAAATAGCCTCCAAATACAGCCGCTTCTTGCTCCTTGCCGGCAGCGAAAAGAGGTGGCCGTGCTTAACAGCTTACAGTAAAAATACGAAAAGTGTAACGCAGATGCTTTCTCGAACATTTTTCCAGGCAACCTGTTTTTTTTCAAATTTCTTCCACTTTTCAGTTGTTTTCCATTCAGAACAAGACCTATTACACATGATTACTAACAACGCGACACCAGATAAGCTTCAAGCACCCAAACACTTTAACTCACTGACCTGTAGCTGTTCTTTTTCTTCCTCGAGGTCAGCTATTTGCTGTTTGTAGGAGTCTTCTTGTCTTGAATACTCGTTTTCAATCATTTTCAGTTGGTCCTTAAAAACAACCGTCGGCCAAAACAATAGATTTAAGTACTACCGTTCGTTATCCCCAAAACTCGTAAATCAATAGATGAGATCTTTGTGCAAAAGATGGAAGATTGGGGATACAGAGTTAATCTTGGTTTTTGTACAGATGATAAAAGGACTCAACTGAAGGCATTAGCCACTCACCAGCTTTGTTTGTATTTCAGTTTTCTCTCTTTCCCTGGCTTCTTCCAAGTGCATTACCTAAAAAGAACAATAGACGTGTGAGTTGTGTTTCGCGACAAGTTGTAATTTATAGTATCAGAGATAAATAGGGACGGGGTGGGGCTTAAGGGCTGGCGACCGAACGAAACTCCAAGTGAAAAACGGCAGGGAATTACACGTGATGCACACAAATGAACTTCGCGCATTGTTTTACAACTTGGTAATGGCACAAACCTAAACAAAAGCACAACGTACATTTGGATTCCCAGTCCCGTTACCCAGGTTCCTAAAAACAATGTTGTTAAAGGAGCTCAGTACAACAAGACTTCATCAGCTCGAAAACATTAGTGTACGTTTTCAACGTTCTTCGTTCCTAATGCACCCAGCCTTCCTTTATTTCCATTCTCTTTGGTTTACGATTTATTCTGATACAGGTTTTGGTGTCCTCTGATGACTAACGACTAAGTGATAAGTAGTCCCTGAAAGAGTTTTGAAACCAAGGACGGATTAATCATGGGCGCGGAAAATAATTACATGCATCACTCACACTACAATAAAAACTCCAGCATGCTTTTCATATGATCGCATTCATTGACTAGTAAAAGGAAAGCATACGATACCTGTTCTTCCAACTGGGCTGTGTGCTCCAACGAGGAACGCTTCCCTAATTTGGTTTCTTGCTGTAGTCTGGCCAACTGCTGATCGAGTTGAAGGTTCTAAGGTGAAACAAAAAACACAACATTTCGGAATGGAAATACTCAAACATGACGGACATTCAATATATCCGAGTTGACTGACTGATAGACTGACTAACTGTCTGACTGACGAACATTTGGTTTTATCAATGGATTGGATAAGGTAATTTGGCCTCCAGAAAGAGATTCGACTGCTGACTTTTCGAGCGTTGCCACTTCGCCAGAGCGGATTTGTTCCGAAGAAGGGCTGACGCTCGAAATGGAGGCCAAACTACCTTATCGAATCCATTGATAAAACCAAACATTCGTTTCTACTCCCCGCCGAGGCAGCACCGCAGTTTCTTTAAAAACTAACCCCCTTGTCCATTTGTTTGACTGACTGTCTGGCTGACTGTCTGACTGACTGTCTGACTAATTGATTGACTGACTGTCTGACTGACTGTCTGGCTAACTGATTAACTGACTGTCTATGTCTGACAGACTGACTGTCGTATTCCCGAGTTTTTAACCTCGGCCATACTGCACGGTTGAACGAGAGCCTCTTGTAGCTTCATGAAGCCGACTTGATTCACTTTCATTTCATTGAGTTCGAAAGCAAGCGGGCGCCAGTGTAGGAACCGAGTTACGCTTTTAATGTAAACTGGATACACGAAGAAATGAAAATTGGACAGAAACACCACCATCAAATCGTTTATTTAAAACCAAAACTTGGCAGTCTATGCGGTGACTGAATTACGTGCGCCAAATTTATAAAAAGTACAAAATATAATAACTAAGATACTAGACATTCAAACCTTTGAACACGTGTAAAAACGAAACATCAAACACCTACTTTGCTTCTCCAGTTTTCGTATTCCTGATCGTATTTGGTTTTACATTCCATAAGCTCTGATTCTTTTCTTTCCAATCTTTCATTAAGGGTGCTGACCTGAAAAAAACCGAATAAAAAAAAGGCTTCACAATGAAGCTACTGACTACTCAGTACTAGGGACATTATTACTCTCTTACCAGAGATCCCAACGTATTGATTCTGTCGTTTGAGCTCGTCTTCAGTTCGTTTAGTTGTTCACGAGATTCCTGGAGACGACTTTCAAGTTGCTCTCGCTGCAAATTAAAGTTCAAGACACTCAGTAATTGCAGGCACTTCGCCAGAGCTGGCAAAGAAATGAGATTGCGATATGATTACTCTCCGCTTGAGAAACGTTCAACTATAATTTGCACCTCTTTTTCCATGGCTTTAACTTGATCGTTACCGGATAGTTTGCTATCCTCAAGTCTGAAACAAAAAGAAAAGAAAGACGGAAAACATCAGAAACGGAGTTGAAAGATTCGTAATCACCAACCTCGTTCCCAGTGTCTCACGCTCCCTGGGAAGTGAAGAGGAGAGACCCTGGGAACGAGGTGCGAATCTTGTATCAGTGGTTACGAGTACATGGTGATTTTTGACTGTTAAAACTGAGAAAACAAAACAAGCGATGAGCAAAAAAGAGCACGCTTGCTCTAATTATCACTGGGTTTAGTAAAAACAGAGCCAAATCAAACATATAAGATTCTCAGTGCAAAATAAGATAACAGAAAACAGAATAAGGTCCGGTTCATACGTCGAACTTTACATGAGCCGAACCTAATACCTATTAAAGTCGACCCAAATAATTAAGTTTGGCAGTTGATTCAGGCATCGAACCTAATTGAAGTCGAACTTAAAGCTGAAGTGAGAAAATAGATTTTCGTGGTCAGCGGCTGTTGTTTTTACTCAACAAAATTCAAAATGGCGGGAATTATGAATTCTGACATGGAAGAGCTTGTTTGGTAAAATAATGAAGACAGGCCAAACAAGGCTCCTAGTGAGATAGGAAGACCTACAAAGCTAATTTGCTCTTACGAATACGTCTTTCAAAGATCTCCCTTTTCTGTACGAAAGCAGGGAAGGGTCTTTGTAGATCTCTCTTAGCAGAGGCTTGTTTTTTGTTTGTTTTGTAGTACCGACATTCTTTCGCTGAAATTGACTTCTGAAAGAGTTTTATCTATAAGGTTATCGAGGTAACCTCTGTAGCGTAATCTCTGTTTGAATAGAGTAATGTTTTCTTCAAATGTTGTTTTTAAAGATTTTGTTCTGAGAGGACTTGAGGCTTCGCCTTTGATATAGCCTGTATTGGAAAGTTTCTGTCGGTTTGAAGTGCGTGCGCACATCAAGAATAGATTCTTTTTTTTTTTTTTAATCTTTCGCATCTCAGAGAAGTATATTTAGTTGTTTCGAAACAAGAAGACCAAGCACATTCCTCTTTTCCCGTCATCTTGTTCAGAATGAAGTCCTTTGCGCATGCCAAGTCGATGGAACGCGCAGACCTCTGGGATAGATATAATTTATATAATTTATACGTAACGTATGCATTTGGTTCGGCACACGTCTGAATCGAAGTCGAACTTTTGCCGTTCTATTCGACTGGCGCAGTCGAATAGAACGGCGGGTCGACCCAAATACAAAACTGTCGATCCTAACTGATTCATACGTCGATCTTTACATGCGCCGAACCAAATGATTAGGTTCAGCTCATGTAAAGTTCGACATATGAACCGGGCCTAAGACACAGCAACAATTATTTGAATCTTACCTCCGTTGTAGATCACCCACTCGCTCTTTTAGCTGAACAATTTCTCGGTCTTTCTCTTCATGTTCCATTGAAACCTGCAATTTCAAGGTAACAAAACGAACAAGGACGTGAGCGAAAAGTATTAAGCTGAGTCACATAATGCCGGAGCGATTTCCAATCTTGAAATCCATCTATAACATGTCGTACCTTATTTTTGTACAGAGAGTGCGTCTGCCGCAGGTTATTGAGTTGTTCTTCTGTTTGGCTGAGAGATTTCTCTGCTCTTTCAAGCTGTCCTGATTTCTGTAGATAGGAAAACAAATTTATCCAGCTGCGAAAATGGTATTCTCTTTAGTGGTATTTTGAGTTCTTTCGCCGAGGATCTTAATTCTAATCTTTCACCTAAATAGTGCACTTTTCTTTTCAAGCAGTTTAAGCATTTTTGAAAGTAATTTTTTTTACCATGTAATAAACATGTTACGCACATTTCTAAAAAAGTTTTAAAATCAGTTTAAGCATTTTTTTAGAACTAAGTTTAAATATAATTTTGCTCATTTCACACTGTCCCGAATTAGTGGGTTTTTACTGTCATGCAAGTTAGACACTGAAGTAAAGGTATTCATTCATTCTCCCGAACGTTCCATACCATCCCATGTACTATTGGGAGAGGATTAAGGGTTTGTGGTTTAGGATATAACGAAGGCCAAATTTGTTTTATGATCAACAAGCCACTGTTTACACTAACGATGTCTTCAATCGACCTTTTCAAGAATAACACACAAAACAGTATTCAGAGAGGCTGGAATACCAAATATATGTTAAATTTCGCATTTTAGCAACCTTGAAGTGGCCCCTAGACAGAGGTTTCATTAAGAGTTTGAACAGCTGGGCAAGAAGTTATTGCACCTGGGCAGGATAGGCAAAGTTGTGTTTACAGATGGTCAATTTGCCTGGTGGCTGACCCCTAATGAAACCAATCACTAGTTTTTTTTGGCTACTTTTTTTTGGAGATTCTTACGGCAAATAATGTTGTTGCTGTCGTTGTTGTCGTTGTTGTTAAGTAGCGGCATTACCTGTGTTAATTCACTAACTGTGCTAGTGAGTTCGTCGTTAAGTGATTTCTTCTCTTTCTCCAAAGTCGTTATTCTTCCCTGTTGCTGCTTGTCACGAACTTCATAGTTCGTTCTGTCAAACAAACAAACAAACGTTTATCCGTAAGCCCTGATGTTTTTATCCGTGTTTAAATAAAACTGATGATGATGATGATGATGAGGAAACACAGAAACAGCGTTTACCACAATTGGGGGAAAGGCGGACGATGGGGGAGTGGGGGGGGGGGGGGGGGGCTCCAAATCAAAAGCACATGTATGCGGAGTAATACCTACCTCGGAGACGCGCCCCCTCGCTTGTTTTAATACCATTTTTAGGCGTTGTCCACGGTGAAAATTGCGTACCTTTTAGTGTATAAAACAGCCATACCCAGACCACCCCCTTAAAATATTTCGTTTCCCATCACCATCCCTGTCGTAAAATTAAAAAAAAAGACCAAAACAAGTAAAATAAAGAACAAGCCGGTTTGCGGTGATCGGCCATCACTCTAAAAGGTGTAGACGGTAGAGGCCTGAGTCAATTCACGAGGTGTGTACCGCGTATCAAACTTGAAAACACTTGCCAAAAGGGATAATGAATCTCAAACTTTACTTTTTTTACTTTTTGAAACTTTTGTTGTTTGGTCGGGGAATGAGAAGGGCGATGTAACAGCTCTCATAAAGTCCCACATGATTGACTTGCGACCCTTCCAGAAAACAATAGAACAAACAACAGAACAATACCCCCAACCCTAAAACCAATAGCAGCTACTACATAATTAAAACAATTACAAGCTTACGAGGGCTGTGCTACACTACTGACTAAGAAACAAGCATTTCATGAAAGGTTTTTGTTAACAGCATTGATTCTTATGTATTATGAAAAACAAATCAATCCACCTTTCACGAGCCAAGTCATCTAAACGTTCCTGTAGAGCCGCCAGTTCTCCTTTCTGCTCAAGGTAGGCTTTGTCTAAGTTTTCAATTTCCTGCAACAAAAACATAGACACCATTTATAAAAGCCAGTGAAGCCGAGGACACAAGTGGCCTGGGGCCCGTTTCTCGAAAGTCCCGGTAACTTACCGGGCCCGGTAAAGTGTGTTTGGTGATACACGTTTCTTAACAGAAGTCGAATTTTGTTAGCTTTGAATATTAAACTTTAAAATCTTTTACTTCTATGAAAACAATGGCCAAGTACCATGTCTGTAATCACTGTGTAATCGGCGAAAAAAACATTTAAAAATATACTTATCGGGCCCGGTAAGTTACTGGGACTTTCGAGAAACGGGACCCTGGACACAGGGCATAACCTTGCGCACCTTGCGCTGCAGTTATTTACCACTGACTCTTGTTCATGGTTTTGCTTATGCTAAATTCCGCGAAATTATATGTGCAACAATTTTTAGGGGTGGGTAGAAATTTACGACATGCGCGCAATGTTGTGTACAAGAACAAATTCAGATTAGAAATCACGTTGAAATTTAGAAACTGTGTTCAATACTGAACTTGTGTAATCTTGCTCAAATTCGCACCCATTTTGGATCAGTTCTTGATGCAAATTGTTTCACCATACAACACTCTAATGCAAGTTAACGGAAACTGGCCCAAAACCTCATATTTCTGGATAAACTTGCATCTTTTCCGTTATCTTTGGTTAGAAAATCTGAACCAGCCAGCTTTTTTATTTTAACTACATTGTCAATGTTCAATGGCCACACTTGTCCTCTAATACGTGAATTTTGTTTAAAAGCGTCTCAAGGTCATAGCTTCAAAGGCCAATACAATTTTAACAAGGTTACTTTACTCTAATTACACGTTAACTGACAATTCATACGCATTCCTTCCTGACTTGAATGTTAATTTTTAGTTCAAGAAGATACGCATTATTTCGGCATTCTACGTACACGTTTAGTTCTTAACGTGGCAATTGAATGTATCCGAATGATTATTGGTTCAAAAAGCTGTGTATTATTTTAACAAAGACACAGTAAATCCTTCACTTCTCAAGTTTAATATTTCTTACCTTGCTTTTCTCGATAATTTCTGCAGCTTTGCGAGTGGCGTCAGTTTGATACTGGATAAACTGTTTTTAAAAAGGTTAAAGCACCGGTTATTTAAAGTCTTTTTTATTGAACTTCAGGGACTGATCACTTATTTGAACGACGTTTCGGCATGATTTAAAAAACCCGAGATCTTAACTGAACTTAAACAAGTCAACCTTAACGTTTAAGCGGCTTTTAAACCTTGTTTAGGAAACTACATGATTATATCCCATAAACAATCACAGCAGCTGAACATGTTTAGTATTTTTACTACGAAGGACGCGTGTCCTATAATTATGAACCAAACAAATTTAAACCTTTTAAACATGTTTTAGCTTGGTTTGAACGGGGCACTGGAGGGCTCATTAGTCTGGCTTGCTTATAAGTAGTGTGAGATCACTTTTAAATGCTCTTAAACCAGTGTCATTTTAGTTTGCGCAACAGGCACTTGAGTAACAGAATCTCTCTCTTGTGCGCGACAACGCGCGGTCCAATGATTTCGCACGCATTGATTACTCAAGCGCCTGTTACGCAAATAAAGGAACCATTCATTTTTTTATGCGGTGGGGTGGGCAAGTGGACTAAATTTTAGGGGGGGGGGGCATAGGGGATAAGGGGTATAAAGGAGCCTGATGATTCGATGTTCACAGAAACAATTTCCGGAAGCGAAAAAAAAATACAAAAAAAAAAAAAAAACAACAACAACAACAACAACGACAACAACAAAAAACAATATTGCTTCGATGTGAAGTGGATCTCACGTTTCTTTTCTTTTCCTTTTTTCTTTGGGTGGGGGTGGGTAATCCAAGTATGGCCGAATTCTGAGGAGGCCAAGTAAAAGTTATTTTAAATGGATAAAATTCCACCAACTTCTCTCTCACCGCTTCAAAAAATGAAAAGTCCCAGCACTACAGTGCTGGTTTGTTAAGATATCAGATGTACATTTTTTAAAGAAATGCATCAAAAGTTAACATGTAATATACATGTATGAGTGTTGCAGCCTAACGGGTTTTCTTTATCTTACACTGTTACAAAGTGCAAGAAAAACAACTCGAAAAAACCAGAACGAAAATCAGCATTAGCCCATCCGTTTGCTTTCATTGGTAATGATTACGTTTGGGGCTAATTTATTTTTAACTTTGGTAGGAACTTGATATTAACATTGTACAGCAAGAAAAGTTACTTTATCACTTTTAAACTTATAAGCTTTCAGCGTTTTCTTCTTAATTAGTAATAAACTACAATTAATCATTAAGTTTTAAGTATTTACAGTTATAGAGTTTATAATTAAAAACCCACGCGCGGACAGCCCTGTTGTGGTATAGCATAGTCTGTGACTCTCAAATGAAAATGATATTACGGTAGATTATTGCAAACGACCTGTACTACTAAATACTACTACTAAATTAGAGTCATTTACGGTTATCAGGCCTTGCTAGCAAACTCCTATTACTAATATTAAATACAAATAACAATGAAAATCAAATGACTTCCAAAAGCAGTTGCTATATGTATGTTGTCTTTGGTTTTAGTTGCATTTTCTCTATTAAATGAGTGTAAATATATGATTTTTTTATTTGATTTTCTCTATTGCTGCACATATATAAGTGGCAGGCCCAAAACAGCAGGTACAATGGTGTGGAGTGAAGTGTTACACAACGTAAAAATAACAGGTCACATGAGCCTTAATTTCCTTGACAGTAGCCCCGGTCACTACCGACTTCTGCTCTAGTCCCGCAGATCAGGTGGATTATGTTGTAATTCAAATCAGAAATTAAAGCAATCTCCAAAAAAATCTACTGTAATTACTTAAAAAAGCTACTCAAGGCTCGCTGCTACTTTCTATGATCAATTTTAACCCAAATTTTAAGCCCTAATAGTGTTCAGCATCAAATTCTCCTTGTAATAATTATCAATGCTTATTCAACCCCTTAGAATTAAGAGAATTAGGGATATGATCACCCAAGGTGAATTTTCTTGATATTTTAATAACTTCTCCCCAGTACTTTAATAAGGAAAGTATGGGGACAAGATAGGAGTACTTGTTGTTTGATATTACGGTTAAAGAGTTAAGGAACCCAGAGCCCAGAATTACAGAATCAGGAAAGGACAGGAGATGACAAGAGTCCAAGCCAAATGATAGCTGCCTATGTAAGACTTCAGGGGCATCTTGGACTACTGGGGCTAGATCACAAAGCCCTCTTAACTTAAGATAATAAATCCTAAGTATTGTTTCTTAAAGAAAGCCTATTGTTAATAACTAATACTTAAGATATATCTTAATTTATGAGGGCTTTGTGAATTTGGTCTATGGTCTCCTTCTCTACAACATCTGTAAGCAACAGTCTTGCAGATAATATAAGGGGGCCATCGATTTAAATTCATGCATCGGATGACTTCTTTTCAACAATAATCAGATTTTTAACTCAGACTTTCAAAGGCATAAATAATATGCCTTGCTTACTGAAATTGCTATAACAAGGCAAAATGAGTTTCAAGAGAGAGTCATTAATTGCTGCTGGGACTGCAGAGTAAATGCTGCACTCAAAGGTAAAGCTCAACGTGGAACATTTATTTTTTTTGTAATTGTGGTGACTTATGCATGCATGATAAACAACTGAAGAAGTAGGCTATTTGCATAAACAACCTACCAAGGACTTCATCTTTGTGAGTTCTTGTTGCTGGAGTTGATTAAGCTCATTCATGTCTGCGTAGCGTGTGCTTTCCTAAACCATCAGAATGTTTTATAATTTAGTGTGCATTTTATTAACTCTTTAAAAAAAATGTTGTTTATTTCTTTTACAGTAATCACGGGGCACCCAACAAACATTTTTGGTAGAATATTTGTTCTGAAAGCCTTTAAACCTTCTCAAGTGTGCAAATTTAAATGTGATTTAAATGTGATGTAGTAAAATATTTATAGCAGTGCTCAATTTAAATCCACTGATACTTTCTTCTAGCCCTCTTTTTCACAAAAATTGTAACCAAACTGTCATTGAAACTCTTTTTTTGCATTATGAAAAACAACATTCTCTTCTAACTTTAGGCAACTACTTCAACATGTTTGCGGATGATGTGCTCCAAGCAAAACAGAGACTGACAAGTTTATTTATTTTTGGTTTTCTTTTATAGTTTAATGTAAGCCTTTCACTTCTCTTCACTCATGTTAAAAAGTTACCACCCAAAGGTAGTTGGGAAGTGTTAATGGCCGGGAAGGACAAGCTGTTCTTTGATTTTTGTGAAGACAAATTTGTAAACAGTTTTAATGCATGTTACTACATGTATGGCCAAATTGGTTCTACCAACATTGTTTTTGCCCTGGCTTAGATTCTATTTCCTAAAAAAAGCACGAAACACCTTTCAAAGTATCTTGTTCAAACTTTTCCATTGGGTGCCCCTTGCTACAGGAGTTTAAATTCAAGTCAGCTTAAAGTATTCCTTTTAACATGATCTTTTATCATGAATATGTATTTACATAATATTATTTTATTACATTAATAGCATCAATTTACAATGTATGATGGCATAAGTTTTATTGGTCTATAGGAATTTATAAGACTATAATGAATATTATTAATTTCCTTTGATGACGTGACTGCGTAGGGCAATTCAGACAGTAAAAAAAATAAGTTTGAAAGAAAACTTAAGCAGACATTTATAATTGAAATGATCTAAAACCATGTTCAGAGCCAGCAACAGCTTAAAAAAATCATGCAAGCTCAATCACTAAAGTGTAATCATCTTACATTCACTATCCTTATGAATTTCAATATAATGATTATGTATTTCAAACAAGCATATTTTATTTGATTCTTACCAAAGTAAGTGCCTTCAGTTTAGTTTCAAGCTCCTAAAAGTCATTTGACAAAATTTAAAGGTTATTTTTATGATGCTTTTAAACAATTAAACTAAATTAAATTAACATGTTCTGCAGTAGGACTTTGCATATTTTCACATTTCCTAGGAAATAATTTCAGTTTTAATCTGAATTTTTTATGATTTGTTTTATTTCACACTTATTTTACATGTGCATGGTATTCCTTCATTTTTAAATTAGCTGATTTACTTTGATCTTACATTTTGACAGACCTGCCAACTCTCACAATTCTGCCATGAGTCTCACAATTTTTTATCTTTTCTCGCGGCCTTATGACAAGACTCCTAATCTCACAGTTTTGGGGAAAAATCATTCTGAAATGAAATGCTACCTTGTTGAATAAAATTGCAAATTTAAAGGGGAATATTAATGCTGGTACCATAAAG
This sequence comes from Pavona decussata, assembly GCF_977016875.1. Classification (NCBI taxonomy): domain Eukaryota; kingdom Metazoa; phylum Cnidaria; class Anthozoa; order Scleractinia; family Agariciidae; genus Pavona; species Pavona decussata. The sequence goes on from NW_028145482.1 coordinate 3,600,884, forward strand.
TGATCACCTAATAAAGGAGAACACTGTAGTTATTGAACTAAGTGATTTGTGTTTGTGTTCACTGTTTTTTGCCTAGTTCCTAGGCCTCTACTAGTAATTTTATTCAGAGGTAACGACAGACGTTAACCATTAACTGAACTTCAATTCCATGTTGAGTTTCCCAGTTAATGTTTGCAAGTTCATGTGACAGACATGGCTTGGGAAAGCAATCAGATAAAAATGGCAAAAAAGGGTTCATTTAATCTTGATCAGGAAAAAAATACTTCACTACTTTTTGTTGAACCTCCAGATTTTTTTTCATGGGTCTCCAGATTTTCCTTTATAAGAAGTTGGTAGGTCTGATTTTGAGTAAAAGATGCTGCAGTGATATATTACAACTGATGCACATTACAAACTACCCAATGTATTAAGCTCAGAAACTCAGAAACTTTACTGAACTTTATAGCATTGATTTTAGTATTGCATTTTATCTATGGAAATTATTTCTAAAAGAACGTAACCAACAGGAAACTACAACCGGGAAATTTATAAAGGTAGAACAATATTGTATTATTAGACAGATCGAAGCTACATGCTGCTGACATGTTGCAAGACTTGTTGCTTTTGTAACATTGGGGGTCGTTGACATTTAACAAGAGAGATTCCACCTTGCACAAGTTAAGGGTCATGACAAAAACTGCAATGAGTCTGTTTCAAGCACAATCTCTTCAAACCCTTGCAATATCATTATCATGATTATTATTTTTCATCAGTGAAAAAAGTTACAACATATATACCGGTATTGTGCATTTACTTCTGAGGGCCGGCTCTTATTAAATATGTAAATAAATATAACACAGCTGTCTGGAAACCAAAAGTCTTCATTTGAATGTTCTGTTAATGCTAATTCATAGGAGTTTGCTAGAAACCATCGTTTGTACTATTGAGATAATTATAATTAAAATAAATAAGATAAATACCTGATTTTTTTCACTAAGAGTCTTCTCAAAGTCATTCTTCATCCTAACAGATCTTTCTTCAAATTCGCTGTTCATACTTCTGATCCTTAAACTATGATCTAGAATGACAAAGGAGATAGTCAAGAGTAGTTGGAAATTTATTCTCTGCTGCAAGCATACAATGTACGCAGACAGTAGTCAGAAAACTCATAAATCCTTCTTTGAAGTTGAACTTGCGCTGACCACAGGCAGCCCAGTTCAGCTTATGTACAATAAAGCAACTACATGTACACTTAAGAAAACAATGGCTGCGCATTCATGTAGCCATGTGGGGATTGCTGAGGGGTACCCTAAGTTACGCATGATGATCAAATCATGTTTTGAAGCTAACTGTAGGTAATTCAGTAAGTGTATAATTTTATCCCTCTAAAAAAAAGGTTATTCATCCCTATTGGAACTTACAACAAAAATAAATTACCACCTATTTTTAAAAGTTACAGTACAAATTAGGAAAAGTATATATTAATTTCCTGTGTCATGATTTAGATAATCTCTGTCATTGTCAGGTACAAGAAATATTTCCAAACTGTATGAGAAGTGACTCAGCATGCACAGTATTAGCTATGGGTCCTCCCTAAACAATCCCATGGTTGCACATGCACCCACTCTTGTCCCAGGTTTCTCCACTCTTCAAAAGTGTACACTTCATATATTACTACATGTACTTTCTTATTTGGATGCTTCTCCATCACAGTATTACCACTAGAATTAATTTATCCTAGATTCTCTAATGGTTCACTTCTCAACTGGCATTATCTAAATATTCATGTAGCCATGGTTCATTAACATTAAAGCCTGCGGAAGGGGATAACTTGAAAACGGCAAATTATGTTCATTTATCCCCCTGACTCAACTTTTTACACAAATCTCATCCCTATTATATTGCAATTTATTGTAATTTGCAGTAGCTATTGTGTATTAAGTGTATTGTGTATTATTGTGTAATTTGTAATGAGTCTAATAAAATCCACTTGTTGTTGTTGTTGTTGTTGTTAACTCTTTTAATCCTTTAAGCCCTAACAGTGATCAGCATCAAATTTCCCCTCATAACATTAAATGCTTATTCAACCCCTGAGGTCATGGGAATTAAGGATATGACCACCAAGGTGAATTTTCTTGATACTTTGATAATGTCTCCCCAGTAATTTTAAAAGAAAAGTATGGGGACAAGATAGGAGAATTTGTTCTTTGATATAATAGGGGTTAAAGGGTTAATTAGGGTTTTAAAATTTAGGGATTCTCCATGACTTCCATATGACTTAAGGTTGATATTTTTTCAAAATATTAAATGCAACCTTGGCTTATTTGTTTGTTTCTCTTCTTTTTATTCACAAAAATCAAACTGCCTTCATAATTTATTTTGTACAATGGATGCCACTTTCAAACCAGTTTGCCTGAGAACCAGCATGACTTTCGGATTGAAAGTAGATGCATTTATTAACCACTAGATCACAGTATGTCAGCACACTTACTCACACATGTATAAATCCTTAGCAAACATTTAACCAACTCTTATTTATTAAATTAAGTACAGTGCAAACTAATTTATAATGCATAAAAATCAAAACCTTCACACTTTAAACATATAAAATGTACCTTCCTTCTGCCTCTCAAGTGCACTTTCTAGAGATTCTTTAATCCTTGTCTGCTCTCTTAAAAGACTTGCCATGTCTGTAAATTTGACCAGCATCATAAATTCAATTGACACAACTAACTGGTTATAACCAGGAAGAATAGTAAAATTGACTATTAAAGAGAATGTTAATGTTAATCAAACCATAGAACTTCATTATGACTCTGTAGTCAGTTAAAGAATCAAGGGAGCTTAGTTTCATGGGTCTGCCATTTCCATTTGCCATGCTATAATGATTAAAGATATCAAAGCAACTCAAATCTTCCTTAGGGATACTTCAAGACTGGCTTCTGTATTGAGAGTGGCTTAATAGAACCTGGGAATAGTGATCGACACGTGCACAAAAAAGACAAGTAAAGGTTATGCTTGACAAGATGGCTGGTTGTTTGTTATGTTATTTCTCCTTGTTGAAAAATGATTACAAGAGTGAAGACACTACCACTTGATTGGACCTGAGCTTCCCACTCTGCAGACTGCGACCTTTAATCAAATGAGCTAACTACAGTACTTATATTCAGGTTAGCGTTTATGCTGCATTTATTTCTCCATGTCGACATGTATAAATCGGTATATATGTGAAGGCACTGGTGGGGTAATTGCGAGAAACGATAGTCACTTTCTGCTACAAGGATATTTGAAAATTTCATTTTGGAGTTTACCTGCAATCTTTTCCTCCAGTCTGTTAACTTGGTCACCTTTCCTCGCAAGCAGATTAAGGATTTCTTCTTTAGACATCCTACTGTTGACCTGAAAAACAGAAAAGGAAAATGAATTATGATCAGGTCCATAAATTCACACCAAGACAAGCTAAATCAGTTTGGTTTGGATGAAGCATTCAGGCAGCTATTACAGTTATACATGACAATGCAAGATTAATATTTGGTCCCGCAGTAATATGTACTTACGGAGACTGCATGTGCTAGAAAATAGGAAATATACAAATTTTTACACAAAATATACACAGTACTCAATTCTGTAGAGATGGAGAGTTAGTTGTGCATCACATAGTATTGGTAAGGGAATACAAGTGCCTAGCAATCTAATAGATCACAAGTCAAAATAGAACTGCAACAGAATGAGGTCAGTGACTAATTACGTGTATTGGATTCATATGGGAGTATCTAACCATAATGTTGACCAAAACGTATTTTAAGTTATCATTTCCATCTCGGGGCACAGAAGTCAAGTCCTACCTTGCAGACATTTTACTGTTGTTACATGTATGAACACAGCATCACTGACTAAACAGACACGAGTTGAAGCACTAACAAAATCATTACCGCTGAGAGTAAGTATTAAGGTAAGGTACTGGATATAATGTTATTACTACCCTCTTGATTCACAGTCTATTTTTTGTGAAAGCCCTTCAAAATACTAAAATGCAAAATTTCAGGGCTAAACTATAGAATACATGGCCACTTTTACACTATAAATTCCAGTAGCTAGGCGGCTCACCAATCACCATGACTGGTGAGCCTCCAAGACATAAAGCCACTTAATTATAAACTTTTTATACTTGTTTTAAACTCTAGTTGACAGCTACTGGCGAGCTGCTGAGCCGCCTCAATTATGCCTCTTGAAATATACTGGCCCTGTATTCTATTGTTGCTCCCAGCTATTGCATACTTTGAGGGTGGAAAAGCCAACCCAAATGGACAGAGACTGCCTGTATGGCCCACTTGATTGAGTACTCCCCCACCCCCTCAACATTTCCAGGGGAATGACCTGTACGTGTAGGCCATGAAATTCAAAAATTCAGTCAACCAAAGACAATACATGAATTAAAATAAACAAATTTGATACAAAACTGTTAACAGCATAAATTATCAGTCATAAGTGGCTGAAATTTGGATGGAAATATTCTACCTGAATAAAAATTCACGCAAAAAAATCAGTTTTCTTTTGCGTTAAACAAAGACAACCAATTTACTTTGCACCAAATAAACTTTCATTTATTATTAATGAAATTGGCTTTACTTAGATCAGATTCACAATAGACTCTTCCTTTTTCAAGAATAGCTTTTCCTAATGACTGGGTTTCTTGTTAATACTTTCTTCTGTTCGTATCGTAAGGATAATTACATTCTGGGCGATAATAAGTGATAATGAGTTGGCAACGTGGAAGATAAATCGAAGTTATCGTAAGAGTGCGATCAATGATTCAATTGAAAAAAGAACATCGCGATGGCCATCGAATTTACACCCTAAGCAGCCTAATCATAAGTTTGATTTCTCTGTAGTTTTATTTCACTGATAGTTTTGGCCACAGCACTGGCACATGGTGTAGTCAAGGTCACAAGGAAACAATGCATGATATTAAAAAGTCATGAGAGGCAGAATCGAACAAGCGATCGCTTCGACTAACCGTAAAATTCGATGGCTCCACCGGTGTTCCAACGGGAGTTGCAGCCGATCTACTCGTGAATGAAGCACGCCTTGATACATTGTACCCAGATGAAGCAAAACTGCTTTCACTAAGAAGAGATTCCCTCGATTCGTACAAGCTACTAGCATTGCTGAGCCTTCGTCTCTCCCACTTGTTTTCCGTCCATCCATTGACCTTAGCTCGCCTTACGCTTGGGCTGGAAGGCAAAGAACGGCTCAAATCAGAGGTAAGCTCCTCCTCGGCGATCTTCTGTTTGAGTTTTGCAAACATTTAACATGAACTGTGCGACACTGATCCTCTCTTTCGACGCATAGCGGGTTTCTCTTTATTTTGCTCCAACCAAAACTAATCCCATTTCCGCTTATTCGCCGGTATTTGTTTACGCATACTCGGTCAATCACTGCTGACCAAAACATTGCTGGCACAGAAAAAACCGGAAGTGAATAATTTTGAACTTTTTCCTTTTGACGCTCGGGGTGCATACATCACTCGATTGCAAAAACGTTGACACCTGAAAAGTATAAACCGTGAACGATAAGACCCAATCGCTTTATGGGTATAAGTGTACTAAATTTATTTGCAAATATTCTATTCTGGTGCGACGGTTGACGACTAAAATTAGTTGCACGTGGTGAATGATGGAAACTGTCCAAGCTTTCCTAAAGTGTCCAGGTTGGCCAACAAGGGCCAATTTGAAAAAAAATACAATTCGCGATTTGCCCAAGTTCAAAGCAGGCAATGAACTTAAGCAATATTTGGTAGAAAATAATTCAGAAGAATTAGGTCAGCGCTGTATTTTTTATTGCAAAGAATTAGAATGGTAATTATTGAGTATGGAAATGAGGTTATTGTTTAAACACAACCCACAAATCCGTTGGGTCTCATCGTTCACGGTTTATCCCTTTTAGGTGTCAACGTTTTTGCAATCGAGTGGTAATAGGACTCAAGACTTTCGTTCCTATCGTCAGCGCGTTTGCATAAGATCCCCAGTGTCTTCTCGTTGAGATTTCATTTTTTCGCAGATATTTTTGCAACAAGGACTTTCATTCCTTTACGAGAAAGGAGACAGTTTCAGGTAATAACATTCGATCATTCGAGTTGGGTACTTTAAAAAAAATAATTGACTCATAATAATAAGAATTAAGCTTAATAAGCTTAAGTTATATTATTCGAATATTAACAACTGTCTGACTCATTTTAAGAGCCGCATGGAACTTACAGAAAGAATAATTAAGCTGAAAAACCGATCCGTACTAATTGTCTCCACTTTTGGAACGATCATTAAGCTTATATTTTAGTTTTGCTTTCAAAATTGCGTATAATGGTCCATTGAAATTTTTTTATTAGTTTCAGACAAATAGCAGGCTACAACTTCATAGCGGTGCACATTTGAAGATGGGGGAGGAGGGATCGTAATAATGTTAATGAATGGCTATAGTCAGCTCTAAAACTGTTTTAACTGTTTTTACACTGACTCTTTGTTCTTTTGCTTAATTTAATTATTTGCTCGGGTGGTTGTGGGGCACAATCTGGACTTCGAACGTAGTTTTGCCCTGCATGGACCTCGCGTTACGTAAATATAACTTATCTATCATGACAAACACAAACATGGATTGGAAGAGGCAGTACTGAACTCGAAAACTGAGGTTGCAACGCCTTTCAATCGGCTCAAAATTTAAACCTGCGCTCAGCACGAATTTTCAGAAGTATCGCTCTACTATTCTCTTCTGTCATCGACCGATAAAATTCGAGTTTCTCTGTCGTTGTTGTTGAATGCTTTACCAAGCGAAACAAAACTACGCCTTATCGTATCCACGAAAATGATAACCGAGGTCATAAAAAAAAAGACGTCGGTTATCTAGCTTTTGATACATGTAAGTACGACTGGGGGAGGATTGTTCGGTGAACGACATGAAAGTTCTTTCAGCTTAGCAAGTGTTCCTGGAAGAGTAGTATCATCTACATAAGAGCATTTTTTTATAAGAACGTTGAGGCTGAGATAAACTAAAATTTAAGAACATACTAAGAACATTACCCAGGCTGAGAGTCAGATAAGAACATTTATATTTTGACAAAATGTTTTTAACACGAGAAGTATAAATACGGATAAAATAACACATGTAAAAAAAGGGTGTACCACTCAGGGGGATATTGTTAGAGATCGGCACAAAATCATAGAACAATTTTTCCTGGAACAGTAACATTATATCCAAGATCACGATGCAGAGGACGATATTTTTGCTATCCTTTAAATTTATAAAATTCATGTCAAATGTCACGTATGACTGCAACGCATCACAAATGAAAAAAAGACCAAAGGTGTGGCCGAAACGTTAACAAAACATTAGAATTTGAGAGGATCAGCTATCAACTTACTAGCTCACTTAAAACATTACTATCACGTAATCTGATTGTTTTTTGTTTAATTTCGTTTCTGTTGACCAAAATATTAGCCTGCGAACGCAGACGTATTTTGCGTCGGCAAGCTACCAGAATATCGTCTGTAATATGAAGGCTAATCTTCTGAATCTCGGTGTTGTTTCATCCTTGTTGAGGTTTTGAATTAAAACTTTACAGACGGTGTTGTTAATTTCTTCAGGGGCACCCAACGACAGTGCGGAGTGCCTTTAAAGCTCTGTAGGTTTATTTCACAAGGCCGCGATATAATATTTTTATCTGTTCGGTCATTCTAGGGGAACTTGAGTCTTTTCGAAATTTTTGTTCATTTCCCGAAAACCTTATCGAATCTTAGGTCTTATTTCCTTTCCGAAAATCTTAGCTGACCTTTCTTCGGTACCGGAAACCACATTTTTATCAACCCGAAAACACAAGGCCTTAAATTTCCCATATCACGAACGTTCGAGGTAAAAATTCCCTTTAGAAAATTGTAGGGGATTAAGGGCCTTCCGAACAGATAATTTACCGAAACGATCTATTGGGTACCCCCGTTTCTTCAAAATTACGTGCAGGGTTTTGCACACCCTATGAAACTAAAGTTAATCATTTTTTTTAATGAATCTGACACCGTGTTTAAAGAAAGAGTTCATCACGATTATCATCATCATTGATCAATCCTATCCAATTTATAGCGTTCCTTTAGAAGCTGTTTCACAGGGTTTACACTGTAAAATCATTCAAGTCCAAGCAGCAACCGTGGACGATAATCTTGCTGGTATACGTTGGATCAATTGTTGATCTGATCGGCTTAACGAATACAAATGATAAGAGAAGCAGAGACCGATACAACGTAGAATTACGGTTTAAAGGTTACTATATTTACGCTGGCCAAATCATTCACCGCTGTCTCATAATTTATATTCTCTTTCTTCTCATTTCAGAAAAGAAGAGTGAACAAAATTAGATTCCACGCAACCTTTCGCGCCGTGCATGACGTCACAGCACGAGGCCATAGCTTCGAAACGATTTTTTGTCATTGATGATTTTGTATCGCAATCATTTCAGTGCACGCTCGATTTTCTGTACGAGGATTTGTGAACACGTGCAAAGGCAAAGCTTGAGCGATAGCAAGGATGAAACCATTGATTTTTCTGTGGGTAGCCCTCCAGAGCTATGCAGGTAACATTTCAGATCTATACTTTTTACAAAAGATTGCAAAAGGTTTTGATTTTGTAAGATTATTGCTAGCTCTTAATTTTTCCGCGAAAATGCAGCAGGATTCAAATTATCTTCAAGGCAAAACTTGAAAGTCTGATGCTCTTTTTCTATTTTACTACTTTTTATTCCTTGACACCTCTGCGTTTTTGTTTTCTGACTGCGGAGAAGGATTTTTTTTTTTACGCTGCGGGCTGTAAATGCAAGAGCCTTTTAAACACAAAATCAGTGACCATTGTGCAATGTCGTGTATCGCTTTAATAACTGGGAATTCGCCACTGACGCTTTTTATGAATAAAGATGTAGCAAAAGAAGTTTGTCGAATTTTGCAAAATACCGTTATTCCTTTGGCAGAAGAATAGAAATATCGAAACAAACCACTCAGTAAATTCGACAAGAACTCCTGTAATTTTCATTCAAGAGTTGTTCGCAGCGTACAAAACAAGACAGCTGAGTCAGTAAGAACCTTTTTTGTTCGACTTTTCTTTCAACGAAAGGAATCCTTGAGCCATTTTATTTTAAAAATGGTCGGCGTTTTTGATTTTCCAAACTTCATTCCTTCTTTTGGTAAAGGTGGTTTCGGTTCTCATTATATTTCTGAAAATAATTAAGCGGAGGCGTGCACGGGAATCAAAGTTACTCGAGCGTAAATTGACAGCTGTCATTTATTCTTGCATTTTCGGGAAAAACGTGAATACACCTCTCTTCAAATGCCGCCACTTTTCTCTTAGGTATTTGAAACTTGCTCATACCGTCCGACAGATGTCCTCGGTGAAAGCTGTTTACTGGAACAACTGCTAGTACCATGAAATGTGGTCCGGATACGAACGTCAAAACGTCAAACATCTTGAACATGTGTCTTGATGGTTTCGGGTTGGGTTCCATTCTGGGTCGGAAGTGTTGGTTTTTGTACGTACACGTTTACATGTTATGAATATCTATCGGTGTTCCATGTAATATACCTATGCTATTTTAATGCATCTGCTTCGTGAACACGGACTGAACCGCAGACAACGTATCTTTGATACACTTGACAAAATCTGTTTGGGCGAAAACGTGAACGTAGATCGCAGACTTAAAACCGCGCACACAAAAAACGCGGTAGCGATTCAAACAAGAAAAAGACAAAACGACACAAAAACAAAAAATAAAAGTGGCGGGGCACTCTATACATAAACTGCTCCTATTCTTAAACATTTGCTTCCAACTGAACAAAGTTATTTTTTTCTTTAGCAGTTCAAGCTCATATTCAAAGGAATATTCAAGTCAGAGTGTTCGCAAATGATTCCTTTAGTTTGGAGTACGGCGAATACCCCATATACTTAGAGGAAAGCAGTGAAGTATTCATCGAGATGAAAGGTAGAGTCATTGCTGTTTTACGGCCATTACCCTGCTAAAATCGAATTTATCGACGTGAAGGGCATTGCACACAATTTTCAAGAAGAGCAAGAAAAATATCTGTTTTACTTCTTTTAATAATTTTCAATGTTTTTTTTCTCTTCGTGATTCCCGTTCCTGTTGGATTTGAACTTTATCTCAAGTGGTACTGACAAATCTCCTGCGGTTCAAAGATACCCGGCGTAATGCGCTTTTTTTTTTTTTTCTTTTTTTTTTCACGTCTGTTAAAATGGCTTCTTTTGCCGGCAGCTTGCTTCCCAGATCGTTGGAAATTGCGACAAATGGATTTTAAAAATTTAATACCCTCGCCGCCTTATGTCCTCAGAAAAAAGTTTTCTTTGGTAAATACGGCTCGTAGGACGTACAGGCCAAAGGTATTAAAACAAAACTGAAATCAACGGTGCTTGTGACGTCTTGAAAAAAGCCAATTAGTAACAAAACTAAAAATACCACCCACGGCCCCCGCCCACTGAGTCGATCGATTAAAGTGCTTAAAGACTTCTTCTGAAGGGTGACTGATTTTGAGCTTCAATCAATAGCTTTTGATGCCTACGGACAGAGAAATCTCGTCGTTTTACTCAGTTTAGAAACTCCTCAATTCCCACAAACCAGGAAAAATACCCACGCGGGTGTTCCGCTAGAGCAAAAGATAATTTCGGTTCAAATTCCCTACCAAGCAAAGCGCAGTTCCAATTTCCTCGGAGTATACCTGAAGAGAGAAAAGGCAATGTCGAAGGTTGGAGTTGATCGTCGCAAAATCCACTGAAAAGGCAAGCAAGAAGCGTTCACAACGAAAGGACCGGGAGCGATAAGAGGCGGCTGTGTTTGTAGGCTTAAGTTGTAGTACAGGGACGAATTTCTAAGAAAAGAAAGTTGACTTTCTATATGTGCCTTTTGGCTCTGTGAGGCTCGCAAGATATTGTGGTAAAATGTACAGCCACCATCTTTTCCGTACGGTAGATTGGGCCTGATCGCGGCGCAGGTTAGAACATGGCGAATGTTTTACCACCTCGCGAAAGCATTGGTTCTTGCTATTGATCTTGTGTTTATTTGCTTTGGATTTTAGCTACAAAGGAAAGGCGTGTTGCCATTCCAAAGGAATGTTTCGTCAGTGGGTACAAACATGGGAACCATCATCCTTCGCTGGGACATGAATTGATTAAAGAACAGTAAGTCGCCAGCATCTTCGAAAGTTGTTTACTACCATAAACAGCGCTGTTTGTATGGTTTCGAGTACCCGAGACTACCCTCCCCCAAATTAGCCTGGGAATCTAAATTTTTACTTGTTTCTTTGAACAATGCTACGAACCGTTTACACGAGTATGCAAATTCGTCGGTTCGGTCTCGGAGGAGAGGGGGGGGGGGGGGGGTGGTGCCGAGTACCGTAATCCTTGCAGGCGGAACAAGTTTTTCTCACAAAGCGTTTCTCAAATTTGGACAGTCAAAATAGGGGTTTCTGTGCTAGTCTAGGAGAAAAATACGACTACTAATGACTCCGCCCTGCTTAGAATCAGATACAAACCGCAATGTTCACGGGCAGTACGTGCATGGATGCGGGGAGTTATATGCGCAGTAATGATGCGCAGTGCGGTTCGATGGAATCATCCTGACATCCTGAGCACAGCGTCAAGTTGGCTGTGAGCTCAACCCCTCGATTTTGAGAAACGTTTTGCCTTATCAAAAGAAACTTTTCTTATGAGCGTGTTCCACGTAAAAGAAGCATTTTCTTTACTAACATCAGTTTGCGCGGGTTTGATCCGTACGACACTAAATTGAAAACCTTTCCATTAAAATTACTTACTCATTTCCTCCCTTGTAATTTCACAGTTGCACGACTCGTCTACACTCCTATCATCTGCCGGCACAAAACAAGGCCGTGAGATTTCGCTTCGTCATTCGACAGTTCTTTGGCGTGTCGAACCAGTTCCTCTACTTACACTGTAAAGTGACCATTTGCAAGAGAGATGACGTTCCTCCATCCAGCGCTTTTAGGTGCGGTAGGCCAAAGCGAGAGGTGATCGAGGGACACTGCCCACATCAAAAAGAAAGGAATATTACAACTGGACCATTCACTGTGTGGCCTGAGTGGCTGAAAGCTCATCAAAAGACCAACCTGGGAGTCACAAATGGTACGTGGAGTCTTTCTTTTCCTATGACACTAATTCGAAATAGGACAAAATTGTCTGAATTTGTTTCGGAAGATTGTAAACCAAACAGCACCAACGGAAAGTAGTTTGAACGAACTTTCTTTTAAATGGATTTTCGTCAAATTAAAGGGACTATGTCGGCTGGTGTACATACGGAGTCCGGTTGAGATTAATTTGCATACAACTCGTCGCGGGATTTTTGCTTTTCCGCCATTACAAAAGCTTTCAAAAATATCGCAACAAACAGCTCCTGTTATTACTAAAAAACAAAGTTTGTAAGATGAACGTGATTCAAACAGATGAAATCAGCTTCCTGAACTCTCCGACGGAAAAAACTGGGCCAACTATTTCAAAGCGCTTCTCATCAACGCGGGCATGCGCCTGGGATGACATAGCCCCTTTAAGGCCTAATTGTATTCAAACGTTTTATTGTATAGTTCCAGAAAATACCCCAGCCCCCTCCCCACGAATTGGATTTTTTTCTAATACCCCTCTCCTACCCTGCTTTAAACTGTAATTCAGCTTCATATTTTCCTTTATTTTTTTTAGATCTCGAGTCCCCACCTTCCTGGAATTTTCAATCCTTCTGTGACTGGGGGAGGGGGAGGGTCGAGGCAACTGCAATACGACTTGTAAAGTTGGCCTAAAAACTACGTGAGATGGCTCAATCTTTGACTTGGAAATATAACATGCTTTTCGTACTTCCATTTGATAATTTCCACTGAGAAAAACAAGACTGTCACGGAGAGAGACGTGAAGCGTCCAAAGCGCGGGCGTCTGAGGCTCCCCACCCTCACTTTTCGTCTGTTTCGGAGCGCGCTTGTGTTCGATAGACCGGTGCAAAACAGAAGAGACTTTTGGCAGTTTACAGAGAACGAAATCAGCTCAATTACTTTTTTGTGAAAGCTTTCAGTAAGCTATTGGTAATCAGCAAATTTTTAAGTAGATACCATGCTTAATTCTAGTAAGACAACGTATTTACTCGATCCTCACAACGTCAAACTCAAGTTTAAAAAGTGTTAGTTGCCATCTTTTATCATCGTTACAAAATGTGTCATGCTTTCCTTGGGGAAACGTACGCGTGTTGTAATAGAATTTTCTCGTATGAAATAATCAACATGAAACAATTAATCCTTTTCAGGAGCTCAAGCAGAAGGACCAACAAGCCTGAACACACTCCGTGAAGCTCAACTGAAGATCTTCGCCAACAGCTCGTATAATCTGGAGTACGAAGAATATCCCATAAATATAGAGTCTTACAGAAAGGTCTTCATTGAGGTGAAAGGTGAGAAATGATACAAAACTTAACTAGCGGCGATTTCAGTACAATTTGAAGTCGTTTGAAACTGACAAGAAAAATAACTCTGTCTCATATGTAGTGGCCAAAATTCAGATTGGCATGCATTTCTGGAGGAAGGGAGAGAGGAGTCCACCTTATTTATGGAGACATTAATGACTGACAAACAAGTGCAATTCGGCCGACACCATCCAACCTGCTCGGCATCAGAAAACCTGATTGCCTAAGAGAGGCGTCCGCTTTACAAAGTTAACTGTACTTACTTTCTTGTTTTCTCATTTTGACAAATGCGAGACACTGTGGTTTTGTTCATGTTCCGTACTGTAATGTTTGACTCGCACCTTTTTGGTTTTTCTTGTTTAGCGACTAATTACGAACGAGTTGCCTTTCCTGAGGAATGCCATTTGAGCAAATTCAAGAATCGCAGTCACGGTCATTCTTCGATGAAACGCCCGTTGATACAAGAAAAGTAAGTGTGACTGGCAAAAGAGTGGCTTTCATTTCAATCTTGAAAGTTTAACTCCCTTCTAAACGCCCAATCCGGCTTCTAAATGACAGGTGGATGCTCCATACTTCTCTGGCCTTTGCCAGACATTATGATTACAGAGAAAGGGAAAGAGACCCCCTATTCACCCTTCTTAGTGCGCCTCTTTCCTACAAGAAGGAGAACGTAGGACTTTCCCAGCAACCTAAGCTCAAACACAAGGCGGTACTGTGCTGCTGATAGCTTGTTACTTACCTAACACCAGTTCCCTTTTGTGAACTAAGTGTAAGCACGACAAAAATGCAAGTTTCTTTTTCTCACGCTTGAGCTTACCTCACGCGTCCGCTTTTCTTATCGTTGTGTATATCTCCCACTGAAACAATTTTCCCTAAACGTTTGCTTATCACCAGGTGGAAACCACACTTCGACTTGAAGTTCCCCGATTCGTCAGTTTACGATAATATTGGTGGGGGAAGTGGGATCGATTTGCAAATCAGAAAATTATAAAAGGCTTGAACACAAGGTCATAGCTCTTTTTCGAACAACTCTTTGTAAAACAAGAAGGAGCGCCTACTATTTGTTATGATCCTTGTCTGTATTTTTGGCATAGCAAACGAGACTGAAACAAAATAATGAGAAATGAAAGTATTAAAATAAGACAGAAAATACGAAAGGGTTGGTTTAGTTATATATGTTACTGAGACTAGCTGTTTTGCTGTTCAATTTTGCAGCTGCGAGATGCAATTCGACGTGTACTATCTCAAAACACACAACAAAGCTGTGCGTTTTCGGTTCGTCATTGAACAGTTCTTTGGAGTGACGGGGCAACCCCTTTACCTGCACTGTTTAATAAGCACCTGTCAAAGAAACGACGCTCCACAACCCACTGTATTCGACTGTCACACGCATGGGCAGTACTGTCCTAACAAGAAACAAGAATACGTAACAAAAGGTCCCTTCGTGGTGTGGCCTGTGGCTTCCAAGCGCGACAGGGACAACCTGAAAATACGAAAAGGTGAGAAAAAACACGGAATTTTCAGCGAAAAGGTTTTTCTTTTGACGAGTCCTTTTTGTTCCGTTTCCGTCCTCGGAGACCCGGGGCCGATGGTTGTGTTATAGTGATGACTGGGGGCGAAATCAGTTGGAGCGAAGATACACATCCATTTCGCCCGCGACGTTCTCGTCCCATCTAGGCTAAGGGTCCAGGATGATTCTTTTTCTTCGGCCTTTGCGCCTGCACGCGGGAAACGCGCACCTCTTCTCTGTTACCCAGCTTATTAAATATGAAAGCGGGAAACATGCGAGGGCAGTTGAAACATGCTCAGGTAGTAACTCAAGCGTAGACTAGTGCCTGGCTATTGCACCCGAGGGTAAAGTTTTTGTTTAACGGTTTGAATTTGCAACTTAACTTAACAGATCCGAAACCTGAGTTCTTCCCTCCATCTGCATCCAAATCAATCGCAGAACAGGACAATGAACTCCCAGAAGCCATGGACACTAATATAGGTACGTACATCTTCCCGTAGCCTGGCAGATATGCTTTGTAAGTAACTGGTATTTATTGTGTTTTAAGGACCGTTGTTGGGACTCCTCCTTCTACTGTTGCTGCTCCTTCTTTTCCTTTTTCTTGTGGCAGGGGCGCATGCGTAAATCCACGATGAAAGCGCACTGCTAAGAAAAATTACTAAGTGTGGACCGATACCATTTTTTTCAAATTGACCCGATACGAATACGATATTTACCGAGATTTGGCATTTTTTCGATACCGATACCGATATTGTGACGTCATCATCCACGACTTTTCTGTGATGTTGTCACCTACATGCACCCTTAAAACAATCTTTACCCGCAAACATTAAGGCGGGGGTACACCTGAATGCCGTTTTGACGCCGCTTAAAATCGGTTTAATGAAAATATCTCGTTCGCGTTTCAAGCAATACAAAAACCCAATGTTCAAAACACAAATCAATGTTTTGGGGTGTTTTGTAAATTTTTTGGTGATTTTTAGTTATATTTGGGAGAATACAGTTTTTCTCAAAAGAGTAATAAAATTTGGAGAAATAAAAAAAGTTAAGAATTGATGTAGTTTAAAAATTACGATTTGAAGTTAAAAATTGATATATGGACACCCAAACAGTCCCCTACCAACCTGGTGTGCTCTGGCGTTGGGGGCAACTGTCTGCTGGTGTTCCAAAAATAATTTTCTTTCTTTTGTCCCTTCTTAAAACCTCTTAAAATTCCATTCAAATTCACGTGTACCCCCACCTTAAACAATAACAACACAGTCGTAGCAACAGTGTTCCAACTCTAATTCTGTTATAATTGCGTCAGGTTCAGTGCAACAGCACATGCACAAACGGGAAAATATTGGTTTTCGGCACTAAAACAGCCTTTAAATATTCCGGCAAGTGAGCGGTCACGTGAACAATATCGATAGGGATCCAAATAGCCGTTTAGGAGATCATGGAAATTTGTCCGTCGCCTTACTTTCTTTAAATAGGGAGCTTTAGCAACGACGACGGCGACGGCAACGAGAACTTCAAAAAAGCAACAGTCTTGATAACCAAAACAACAACTCTGCACGTGCATTACACTTTTTGGTACATTTCTTTACCGTCGCTGCACGACTACGACGTGAAATTTCCTGATGGGACGTTTTATGGAGGACGTAAACACACCACCACGAATTCTCTTTTTTTTCTAAACTTGGGTGTGGTGTCCAAAAATTCAGCTCCAGGAAATTTCACATACATTTGACATTTCAAGCGAGTTGGAATAATCGCGAGGACGTTTGAAAAAACGCGAACTCATTTTAATAGTGACGTTTTCGATGCCTTCGCTGTCGCCTTTGCTAAAGCTCCCTACTACATTCAAAGCCACAACTGCCAAGCGCTTTGATGGACCTTTCCCTTAAAACTCTCTCTCTTTTATCTTTTTTCCAGTGCGCCTCGGCCTCTCTTCACCAGCGTTTGTCGCATCTGGGTTTTTCACCCTTGGTGTAGTCGTGACGCTGATTGTTCTGTTCATTTACAAAAAAATAAAGAAGACCTACGGAGGGAAAGCAGAACAGGATGAAAGTACAAACGAGGATGTAATTTAAACCCGACGCAAAAATTGGGCGTGGATGGACGCTGAAGATATTTTAGAGTTGAGTTTTTAATTGGGTAACTAAAATGTAATTAAAACTGAATTACCTGTATTGGCTCGGGACAGAAATGCTATAAGCTAAAAAGTTGCCGTTACAATATCGCTAGGATATGACGTTTTGGGAGCTATTACTATTGTATAAGGCTAACAACACGGTAATAATTTTGTCAGTATTAGTGAGCTAAGCTATTGGGCTGAAAAACAATTATTGAGGAGCTATTGGAGCGGTTTCAATCGAGTGTCGAAAGTAATTCGCATTTCCTTTGGTTTTGCTTTATCGCACTCTATGATTGGTCGGCGAAATGCACGAAAATTTCTCCACCAATGAAAAAGAAAACCGAAACCAACCGTGACTCGCTCCCACGCTTTTTCCCGCGCTTGACGCCATTTACATGTATTTGCTTCGAGCTCTGATTGGTTCACTGCGCTGGTTACGTTTGTTGTGATTAACCGGAGTTATTACTTTGCTTTGCTTCTGCGACACTCAATTAAAAATTGCTTTTTTGCTCATGAGATTACTAAGTAGCTATTTTTACTGATTCATGCATCATTAATTAATTAATTAATTTCTTTTTCATTACTTCTTGTTATTATGGAGCAAGTAGTAACTTGGTAGTACGGTATTTTCTGCTGCTGGTGAAATCAGATAATTCATTTGTTAATTAACTTATCGCGTGATTGTTTGTATTAAGCTTTGCAACATTTGATCGACTTGACAGATTAAACGTCTTTTCCCTTATTCAGACTTTACAACAAGCTTAGTATTAATCTTCTTTGGGGCCGTCTGATTTATTTTGTAATTTTGGTGTTGACGTGAAAATAAAAGTTGCTGGACAAGAAACACTGCCGTGATTTTCAATCTGCAGTTAACAAATAAGGGGTTTTTGAGGTTGACTAGCAATAGGGTTTTTTCAGTAGAGTTAGGACTTAGAGTTAGAGTTAACGACTGTTGAAATCTTGAATTCAAGATTTTGGACTGCCAAAATCCTCAATTCAAGATTTTGGACTGCCAAAATCCTGAATTAAAGATTTTGGAAGGCCAAAATATTGAATACAAGATTTTTCTAACTCCACGCTATAACTCTATGAAGATAACTAATAGTAGCTGTCTCCGAGGTTTTTCCATTTAAAATGTTACTTTCTCTCGTTCATGATGTCGTCAATTACACAATTCACTAAGGCCAAGTAATACGGGCAACATTTTCTTGCTGCAAATGGTCGCGCAGCAAATGTTGCGTTGCACGCGCACCAAACAATCGCAACTTGCAACGTAACATTTCTAGGTTTCGTGCTAAGTTGCAAGAAAATATTACGCGTATTACTTGGCCTTAAATATTAGATTAATTTGAAAAACGAGTTCAGTGATAAATTCGATCGCCATACTGATTTTAGCTAAACTGTGAAGTTCATTGGCGGCGTGGCACAGATCTGATTTAAACTCGAGGAAATATAAAAGTTAAAAAATTACCATTTTTACAAAGAAAGGTATGGCATTCGGACAGTGGTGACCTGCTGGCCATAAATTGCTTTGTAAAATCAATATCATTTTATTAAATATATTCCCTCCAGCTTGAATCAACTCCCTGCGAAACTTTATTTTTTACCTGAATTCGTCAAAGGCAATTTGTTCATTCCTCAACTCGGATTTTCATTCAGTCGCATTAATCTTGAATTAATGTATTAGCACTGCCCTGCAAAATACATTGTTTCCTAGGCTCTCAGATAAAGGGAGCGAGAAAAATAAACTGACAACGGACAAAGAAATAAACGACAGAGATGTTGAACACCTTATGTCGTTTATACAACGTAGAAAGCCGTTATCGTAATAGTTCTGACGTCGCGTGGAAAAGAGGCAAAGAGCTCAGTATACTATAGGGCGGAAAATGGTCATGATTAGTGGAGCTCCGGTTTGGCAAAGAATAGAGCGGTGTTTGCTACTTATCTTCAGTTTTTTGGGGTTAAGAACTGATTCGGCAATGATTAGGTTACATTTACTGTTGTAAGAACAAATACGTTAGAAATGAGAGTAATCGGTCGGCGGCTGTTTCTTGTGGTGCAGTGGTCATCCATACTGGTCACACGGATCGGTTTTTTTTTCGTTCTTTTACTCTAAAGTTTAAACTGAGTTTGACTCCATGAAAGTTTACCTGATTGGGATTCCGCCGGTTAGAAAAGGGACCAGTTTAAACGCGTTTTGTTTTCGTGTGCCCGAAAAAAAAAGTTCTTCTCTTTTAAAAAACCTGTTCAATGCTGCCTCGACCTTGTTGCCGTTGATTGTTCGAAAGCCACCCTATGGTAAAAGCCTCGCCTGAAGCTTTCATTTTCCTTGTTTAATCGGTGCCTCTAGTGCTAAAAGTCGTTGTAGGCATGCTAAGCAGGCAGAACAATTCAGGGTAGCCTCAAATCGTAGATCGATTTAGGGTTTCTCGGAAGCTAAAATCCAAAATGGAGGCCAGTGTATAGATGGATGACAACCCCTCCCCTCGATCCCTCATTAAGAAGGTGAGAGCTCCCTTACATTCGCGTTCTTAAAATCGCTCATGAGGAACGGTCAGTGGCCAGCTTTCCCTAATACTGATCCCTGCTCTGTATCGAGACAGCGCTTTGCCAACTGAGACCATCAACTTTGAGAACGAGAATCGGTATGCAAAGGTAAACGCTGTATTTTCCGCCACTCCCTCCCCTCCCGTGTATTTAACGAAACAATCACGAAGATGGTCCCTACTAGTTAGTTAGCGCCTCAAAGTTTTCAGGTACGAATGTGGATAGCCTTAGCTCCCAGTGGTTCCCATTTGTGAAAAAAGGAAAAGGTTTTTGCGCTGTTTATAGACCATTTTCTACTGACCAATTCTGTACAAGCATGTACAAAATGCTGTCCAGTCCCTTGAAAATGAGCAATGAGAAATGCATCTTGTTTCAAGACAGTTATAACAACACGGCTTTCAACCAATCAAAGCGTGTGTTCAGTAACGTTTATTTTATAATTATTACCCTTCTACTCACACATCTTTGCAGCATTCTTTGTTTTTCGGCAAAATAATTTCGAGGCCATAGAGAGATTTGGAACTGATCGCGTTTGCACGGCAAACGGCGAATGTGAGACTCGCTTTTATGTTTCCTTGAAAAAAAAACAAAAAAAAACAAACAACAACAACAACAACAACAACAACAAAAAACAAAACAAAAACAAAAAACAAAAAAAAATGGTACATTGATGAGAATAGTGCAAAATAATTCTGACCCCCGAGGCTAAGGCAAAACTGCTGAATTTTACTGGGAAACTGAAAACAGCGGGCGGCAAATATAGGATAAACATGGTCACGCGGTCATTTCTGCCCTAAACGTAGTTCTTAATCTCTCTTTTATGAAAATATGCGGTAGTGCCGTGTGCTTCATGCAGCAAACTTCCTTCGCCCGATATTGATCATTTTCCCATTTGTTCCGTAACTTTTTTGGGCGGTTAGGTCAGTTGTATATTGGATGTAAAAGGCACCTGATTATTGCACTTTATTTCACTCTAAGTTTTCTTTAGTGCTCTCAGTAAATTCCTGCCTTAAAGGAACTGCTCACACCCTAACGAAACTTCACACGCACACGGAGTAATAATACGTCACTGATTGCGCCATGCGGAACATATAACGCCTGCTTGTTGTAAACAACCGGTGTATTGCAGTACTTGGTCCAATATACTGTATGAATTAATATCATTCTCACGTGGACAAAACTGAGAGCTGAATTAGCAACGGGTACGTTTTTTTGGGAGAATCCAAAAACGGACTTGTGATCTCAGATCATTCGAATCCTTGTCCTTTGATGTCCCCATGATCCGAATGATCTGAGATCACAAATCCGTTTTTTGATTCTGCCAAAAAGACGCACCCAACCATAGCAATGTGTTCTGTTAGGCGGTTAGAAGGAATTCAGTTTCCATTCCCCAAGTTAAGGCCTTCAGAGCAGGCTCGTGAAAAATCGGTGAGCGAAACCCGCGTCACGCCTTCTAGCCCTACGATCGAAGGCTCTTGGAGCGTGGATGAAACACGCAACAGTTGTTCCCGCGAACTCGGTGGTACTACACTTCAAATTTTTTTAAGCGGTCAGCAGCCTGCCATATACACCCCGACACCGTATTTTATTTTCAATGGCTTACCTAAATATGTTTCTTGGCCTGAAATGATACGAAATTCAGAATTCGGAGATATGAGGACTCATCTTGAGTGAAAAAAACAAACAAACAAAACAACAACACCAACAACAACAACAAAAAACATAAACTCAACCGTCCCCCACTTTCCCAGCAGGATTTTGACGTCAGTACAGATCCGCATAAAAAAGCTGTAAAATTCACATATTATTCGAAACAAAGAAAACAAAAAAGTTAGAAAACAAAGAAAAACTTTAGAGGTTTTCACGCCGAAGTAAATCGCCGGATGTTTTAAACGAAATAACTATTGTCTGTTTGCCATCCAACAAACGTTTGGCGAGTTAACAGTTGGATGTTAAATTGGATTCTCTCAAATCAGATTCTATCAGCTAAAAGACAAATAAGACCCCGTGGACAATGTGATAAGCTGTCGCCACTTTCTATTTACAAATCTTGCAACCCGCAAAGTTGATGACGCAAATAATGACCCTTATGTCTGAAAAACAAGTCACGAAACCCGGTAATTTTTCAACAAAAAAGGCGCAAAAAACAATTAAGATAGAGAGATCGGATGGAGATAGGTAGTTAAGCCATCGCTTCT
Organism: Pavona decussata; assembly: GCF_977016875.1. Taxonomy (NCBI): domain Eukaryota; kingdom Metazoa; phylum Cnidaria; class Anthozoa; order Scleractinia; family Agariciidae; genus Pavona; species Pavona decussata. The sequence continues at coordinate 3,622,729 of NW_028145482.1, forward strand.
GCTAATAAAAGACATTTCGTAATAGCAAATGGGCCATGAAATTGTTTCTCGACGTCACAAGGATGTTGTAGAAGTCGAGTGTGGTTTAAAAGTTCATGATGCGAATCAAATAAATTTGTTTGTAATCGGTTTGCGATCTTAAAGTGGAAAACCCAGGTACCAGCTGATTTGTGAATGACCTGGTACAAAAAGAAAGGTGTTCTTTGTGTACAGGCCGTGTTTGAGATTGGCATTCCAAACGGCTGGGGTGTTACACAAATCTTTGTACAACCCAAACAAGTCGCATTGTTCAATGTGGTGTAACGCTTTAGGGCCTAATGCTAATACCGGGCATGTTTGACATTCTTCCCACACAGGCGAAAATTGTATCGCCTCGCGGATTGTTATGCAAACGATTATTGTAAAGCTGGACACGACAATGACTCGCAACGAGTTGTCAATAAGTCTGCTGCTTTTTTAGTGGGAAAGCAACTGCACTAAACCGGCGATAAACAACAATAGAGAAAAGTGCCCACTTGGCCAGCTAAATCTGAGCAGCATTGATTAATCCCATTTAGTATGGGAGAGCGGACACTGCGACGTAACAACAACATCATTTTATCCGCTCAGCAACTTGACCACAACGCTAGCATGGCCCGTGATCTGAATAAGCAAGAGAGCAATCGCTTACGGCTCCACAAAGGGAACATCGACGGGCACCAGAATACGAATCTTAACTCGCTTGACTATGAGATGCGGCGACTCAAGAACGAGTTAAAAGAGATCACACATAATTCAGGGACAATAACACGGCAAACAATGCCGAGTAAAGCCGGAGTTGACACAACAAGGCTGAGAAGAAAAACGTCTAAAAGAATGGCGCCGGATAGAAACGCTAGAACCGACAAAGATTCAGTTTTATCAAGAAACGCGGGCATAGATGGAAACACCGAGCCGCAATCGCTACAAAATTTGGGCCCTCAGTCGCGACGGAAAAGTGTGTCGTTACCAACGCTACCTTCTATGAGCAGCACAGTTATTCTATCTCCTCGTCATCCACCCCAGCTAACCTCTCGGTCAGACAATCCAAAGATCGAGGAATCTGTTGAAGAATCTTTCTCCTCGCACGTTTCTTCGAAACCTAAAAAAGAGACGCGGAGAAAACACTCGCGTAGAAAATTAAGCCTTGAGGCTACAGCGTCGCCAAGTCAAACTAAGGGCAGAAGGATATCTGTTTCTGTTACAGACACAAACGGAGATACCATGTTTCAGCCAGTTTCCTCGCGAGGAACTGCAAAAGAGGATTCTGCTTCGTTTGCAAATCTTAACCTTGGCGCTGTCAAAGATAGAATTCAAACTAGACTGTCTCAGCCCGGGCCCGGGAATAATGATCAGTCGATCAACGACGATGACATTGACCCTGATATTGCACCTTACATGCACGTCCCACCAGACGGCTTACCAAGGACAGTGTTTCTTTTGCCTCCGTTGACTGATCTCCTGCAGGAGGCCAAGAATGCACGGTACATTCGGAGACCTAAAAAACCTTTGCAGGAGGCGGACATGGACGATCCGGACAGAGAGTTAGGAATCGATGAAATATTCAACCAAAAACGATAGTATTCTCCAGCTATAACACATTTACCATATAGATAGATAGCTCATCGACAATATAGATCACTTGGGAGGGTTAATTTACACCATAGTTTATCATGTTATAATGATCTTTTAATTATTGGGCTATGGTAGTGAGTTCTTAGCAACGCGCAAAGTTTAAATTAGTTCAATTCTCAGTAAAATGAGACCCTTGTGATTTACCTCATTTACAAAGAATGTCTAGAGCGGGGTTACTAAATGACTCAAAGCGTCAAGATTCAAATTTGTGACAAAATTCACTTGGAACTGAAATTTAAAAACAGACAGTAGCAGAGACAAGAGCTGTTGAAAATGGTCACACTTTGGGATTCCATACACAAACTTAAAAGTTAGAACCATGTTTATACACATGACAAAACTCAAGCTTTAACTAAACGTGGGTACAGACAAAGCCGGTCCGCCAGAAAAACCCGGTGTCAGTTGAGGCTAAACTGAGTTGTTCATTTGTCTGTAATAAAACAGCATTTAACAAGACAGCAATGTTGTGCTTCTGAGACTAATGAGATGTAAAAAGTACGCAGAAAAGAGAGGTCCACATCGGTCAGTCTGAAGCCAAAGTAATGACTCGTCGTGGAAATATAGTTTGTCACAACATTCTCTCACTCACTTGAAATTGGAGTGACAGGTTGCGAAATCTACCGCAGTGCAGAGGAGACAGTTTTCCTTTCTAAGTAAATATTGTCAAATTCTTGCCGTGACAGTTCAAAACAAGCTCTCCAAACGTCGTTTTTGAACTTCAGTAATATCAATCAAGTCATTTGTTGAAAGACGATTAGAAATTCACAGACGTTTGTGCAAATATCTCCTATTACGTAGGCCCGACTGAAAAGGAAAATGGAGCTACTTAACAAGTTTCTTAAACAAAAAGGAAGACCTCAACGAAGAATGAAAACATATTCTGTACCCACTCCCAAGGCGAAGTGACTGAACATTTTTCATGGTTGCAAAGAAAGGAAGCCCAAAGCTATCAAGCCTCAAAAAGCTACATAGCTTTGCTGAGTTAGAGCACAATTTCAGTTGAAACTAGAGCCGGCTACAACTGGAAAGTCTTTTATACTCAAGTTATCAAACAGAACTAGGTTGTACTTCTGTTAAGAACAATGCATTTTCTCTCTGAAAAACCACAAAAAGGCCAGGAAAACCACAAGTGCATTTGAAGTTCCAAGCCTGAAGTATAAATAACTGGATCAATGTGGGCGGTTTTGCCTGTCGTCATACAAAGCAATAATGAATCATAAGATAGTTATCTGCTAGCTCAATAAATTAAAGTGAAATTAGTATAAATTGTCACCATATTTTTTCCTGTACAGTGCAGCACAGACAACTTCGGTTGAAAACTTGGAGAATTATTATCTAGCAAATATCAGCATCTGTTTTCGAAAACACCGGCAGGCTTCGTCAAAGTTAATTTCTCACTGGGAGGTCAACATTATCAATCGGCAATTAACACCTCGTTGACAAAATCGTTTTTTAAATTGTGCATGAATATCAACGCCTGGTTCTGTTGCAATTTACTGATCTCATGTGAACTAAACCAAACTACCGAATTAAACTATTAAACAGCCAAAATTAAAAATACTGAAGTCGGCAAGTGATTCCTTTCTAAAGACTTTTATTTCTTTCTCGTCTTACTACTCTCAAAAACTTGGCCTTCGCAGAAGTGTTTACAATGTCTGTGCTGCTAGGAACTTCATTAATTCAATACGTACTCCAGACAGTCTATAAAAATTTATAACGTAATCAGACAAAACATAGCCCTTTACACGGTTCATGGCCAAGTTTAGAATCGACTTCATTTTTTCATAAGCACCCCAGGATCTCCACTCGAGAGCTTCGAATTCATTTTAATAACTTGTAATGCTTTGGCATTCCGCCTGCCAACTGGTCAAAGCGTGTCGACGTAAGCATTTGGTTTGCTCTGTGGTCGTTCATCAAAAATATTTAAAGGTTTGAAGGAATGAGATATTGCTTGAGGGTAAAAGGCGAGTGACAGGATGCCACAAACTTAACTGCAAAATGTGGTATTGAACTATATTTACGACAGGACATACCGATACAAAGAAACAACACAATCTTAACCAGCTTGTTTGAAATTATCCTGCGCGTAGACGTCTGCCCTAAGGAAATAAAAGACGCTTGCACGTGGGCTAGCTTCAAATACGCATGACAACGACTCCAACACGATCCGAAGTAGCGTTTAGCTTTCTCTTGACGAGAACCTTGGTCAACCCAGCATCGAAGACAACAAACAAACTATATCCGGCCACAAATATCTCAGCGGCGGAATTCAAAGGAATAGTTACAACATTACTGCTTTTTAAAGCAATTATGAATATGCCAAAAATTTCAACGCATAAGTTAACAAGTTTAAAATCTTTTATTAGCTCGAGACGTTTTTAATAATAAACCTCCTTAGACGGTCGTACAAAGCAGAAAGTGTGTGTGATTAAGATCGTTATTCCAGATAACGGTGTTGCAAAATGGAGGGGGTGGGGGGAGGGGGAGGGGGAGTGAGGTAAATCTCACTTTCAGAACAGGAGATTCAAACTGATCCTAAAGGAATAAAAAGAAACTTCTCTGAAGGGAAAGGAATCTATTGTGTCTGAAGAAATGCAGTACCTTCTTACCACAAGTTAAATGTGTTTTACTTCTAGATCCGCATCAATGTCATGGCTAGAAATCAGTTTTCATACATTTTCCATAATTGTCCTTGAGAGAATCGCGACTTCGTTTTCCAACATGACCTGGTCGCTCATTGTCATCACTTGCCTGCTTCTCGGAGATATCAGGATAAAAAACTCCAGGAAGACTAGCTTTGCCAGTGGGATAATAGCTCGTAATTACTGTCCTGCCATTGAATATCCATCCAGTGAGGGCTCTGTGAGCCTGCGAACAGTCATCAGCGTCAGTGTACTCAACCAATACCTGTGAAACCAAAAGAAGCATACTGTATGAACTTTAACAGCTGACGGATTTTTTAGCGCATTGTTAAAGTACCCATTAAACGCTTATTCATTGTTTAAGTTATCTGAGTCGCCTCTCTCCTTCCTTCCTCTCCCCAGCAGGGCACCACATGGCAATTCCATGCCATATAGACTGCGTAGCAAGCATTTCCACTGTTTTCTTCTGAACTTATTTAACTTCAGTTAAGTCTATAGTGTATATTGATCTAAAGCCTCGAATGTATATTTCAATGGGAATCCAAACCAAAACCAATCAAACCAAAACCAAAACCAATCGCCGCACGCGTTTTCCCGCGCTTGGCGCCAGTTACATGTATTTGCCTCGAATTCTGATTGGCTCGTTGCCGTTGTTTACATCTGTAACGATTGGCCAGAGTAATTGCTTTGGGTTTGGTTTAACGACACTCAATTGGAAACGGCTCGATACACTTTAAAAGGACTTACCATACTTGACGCCAACGTAGCAAACTAACATTAGAATTTCCATTTATTGCGCTTTGCGTAAAGTAATTGATTGTAGCTCGATTGCATTGACACAGAAAGCCGCGAGCGCACGAGTTGGCGTGTAAGAAAGTTATTAATTATGCAGGAAATCGACATGTATTTCAACTTTTCACATTTTACTTTTAAATTCCAAAATAACTTTTCCAATCCAAAAGTGACAAAAAAAAGACAACTTTTAGTTTTATTTGATTCTAACTTAAGCCCAAGGACGTGAAGACGTTAGCGAAACAACTCGTAGGCGAAACGACCGCAATTCGTTCGAAGTGTTCTGAACTTTTGCGCCACGGATTCTCCACTCTTGAAAGAAACTGACCTTACATTTTTGGAAATACGGTCTAATTTCAAATTGAATGTTGTGCCGCACGCAAATGATGGACTAGAGAATTACCTCTGCAGTGCATGTTACAATATTTCGTTGGAAACGAAACAGGATACCATTATCACCTACCGTTTTAAAATTCCCGCGCGGCGCCATGTTGAATTTGATGACGCCATATGATTGCCAATGTTTTAAGAAAGCCACAAGGTCTTTTGTGTGCAGCAATAAACCATATTCATATTCTCATTATTGAACTGGATCTACAACCCTGGCCAAAATTGTCGGGACGATTTCCAAAATTCAACACGAAATACCTCCCCTCCCTGCCCCCATGCAATGTTGTCATGTTGCTGTGTCTATGTACAGTCAGAATGATTTCAGTGGCTATCAACATTGCTTGGGGGAGGGGGACTTCCAAAAATTCGCAACGACAACGCCAGTAAGCTTATGACGACTGGTTATAGGATGTCCAAATCACAAATGTACACTGCAAACGCTATTCTCGTATCTGCCCCGGAAAATATTGGCCGAGATTGTAGCTTGCAATGGAAACTCTTGCATGTGAAAAGCTCCCCTGCAAGCTACTTCCAGTTCAATTCCAAGAATACGAATGGTCTATTGGTCACCCATATGGGCATATAATTCATGGTAAGGTAAGGGTGACTATATGGAGGGTTAGGTTAGGGTTAAGTGGGTGACTATATGGTACCTTAACATGAATTACTTGCATATGACTGACGTCATAAAATCCAAAATGGTGGCACAAACGAAAATTGAAAGCGAAGATAAGAACACTCATGTCCATTTCTTTGTATACTGAAATATTCTTCTTACTTGCTAAAAACAAAATTAATTGTATTGAAGACTTTATTTCTAAAGATTTACATTGTGATGCCAATTTGTTATAACAGTCGAGGTTCCCTTTGAACGGATCCCGATTGCCCACTTGGTCACATTATCCCGAAGAAGAAAGAAACTAAGTAGCAACTTAGAAACAAAACCGCACATCGCCCGGAGATTAAGACTGATAGATTTAAAAATGCTTTTGTAAATAGGCTTATTTTTAGATATAATTTTTAATCTTTCTATTATCTATATACTGTATGTTTACTTCTAACAATAAATGTAACTTAAGATATGTCCTTTTATCTTGGGGGGAATAAAGATTGGTGGATTGAAAAACGCTTTAAACGCGCAAAATAAACAAACAAACAATCAAACAACAACAACAAGGAAACGTAACACTTGCTAACCAATGCAGGCAACATCTAAAACTCGCACAAAGCAAGGCGCCTGCGCGCAACAATTTGAATAAGAATAAAGTAGAATCAGGGATACGCAAATTTCATGTAATCCTCAGGTACCAATCGATCTTGTTGCAGGCGAAGGGAGGTTCAGTGGTTTGGGATTTTCTTGTTGTAATACCCTTTTAATCATTTTAGGTTAAAAAGTACAATATAAATCATTAAATCAATAACGTATCATTCCACACAATGTTTCATAAATCACCTTTCCATCACGACCTCTTGTGAGACCTCGCACAACACCAAACGTTGCACACATCTCTTCTACATCCTTCAGACAATCTACACAAAAGAACAATGTGACGCGGTGTCGTTAGACAAGAGAATTTGTTCTTTTAATCGCACCTCCCAACGCTGACCGTTAGATCAACCAATCGCGTGCATCGAGTTTTAGTTTTCGTGTGCTAACGGCGTTAGGTTCTACGGCGAGTTAAACATTACTCCGCAGGTTGCAAAGTTACTAACTTGTTACATGGTGGAAAAAGCTTAGAGATCGAGCAAAGAACTAACAGCATCGTTGAATAATTGTTGAATAGAAAAGGAGGGTAATTGAGAAGCATACTTACTTTATAGGACAAAACTAATCACACAGGCTGTTAAAAAGTTGTAATGAGTACGCGTGCGCGACCGTAGAGTTACCAACGAATAGCAAACAGAGAGACAGCCAATCAAATTCACGGATTTGCAGTAAGTAAGTACTAAGTATGTAATTTTTAGTGCGCATGCGTTTTAGTAAACATGTGGTCTGATCGTTTGAAAGCATTGATTGTACAATTTTAAAGAGACACAGTATATTCTCACGGGTTATTTCCAAAGGAAATTGAAAAGTTTTTTCCATTTTTTCCTACTTCTTTAATTTTTTCGATAGATTATGTAGAAATGCACTTAAAACTTGGGGAGAAATTGAAACACTATTATACCACAACGTTGATTTCCAGTTCTCCTGGGCGTTTTCTCGTGTAGTTATAATTAACAATTATTCGCCGAAGGCGAAGTAAATATTGGTGAATATTCCCCGAGACGAAGGGTTTTTTATCACAATTTTTTTTATCACAATTAGCAAAATTTTCATCTCTTGCCTTCGAAAAGTATTACCTCGGACTTAGCTGCATCTTTAGTGCCTTTCGGAATTGCATTTTCTTTCATCCTACTTACTTCTTTTTCAGAAATGTCAATAAATAGCTAAGCGGCCATTTTGAAAGTTAGTGCTCCCGCTATAATCACCTCGTGCGAGGTGATTATAGCAGGATATGACGCAATCCTCGACCAATCAGATCAACAGAATCTCTATAAACACCTGAGTAATTATACTAACATCAATTATTTTATAACAGGTTGGTTGTATACAAGCAAGCTGTCCTTAGGAAGCTGTCCTTTTTAACAATTTTGACTCGTTTGTCGGTAAAGGGTGAAAAGTTTTCGATGAATTTGTTCAAGATCTCGAAACACAGTTTTTTGAACAAAGAGACTGGTCAAGGAAGAAAATAAAATAAAATCATGAAAAATGTTCAAATAAAAATAACGTGTTAAAAAATAAAATAAAATACTGAAAACCTTCATAAATTTTGTCGCACACACAAGAATGTGTAAGTGTACAACCAGCCTAAATGACGATCAACCCATGAAAAATACACCACATTGTTACAGAGTTATAACCGAGGCAATCAGAGGTCCTGCTCATCAAAGGTTATTTTATAATTCTTTAGTAAGACGTTGGAGCCAAAAACTAAATGCAAACAAAGAGATTCGCACCGTTTTCTGGACAGATATTGTCTAGCAGCAAAGTCGTGGATGGAAGCAGCATCATGTCTGCCAAACTCAGAACAGATTGATGGTCATCTGCAGATTCCAGGAACTTATGCTGGATCGCAACAGAAGGTGCTGGCCTCAGCTCAGGTCTGCATTTTATCATCCTGGTAATAAACAAGCAAAGCATACCTCATTATACAGAAATTTTAGCCACATAACAGGTTACATGTATCAGTCTAATAACAATAGTTTTTTGGCTCGATTTGAATCGCTGGATTAATGTTCTCTGTTTGTGGGGTCGACTGTAGACTGTGCTTATTCATGGCTGTTGGTTGTAAAATTAGCCTTTCTAAACAAACAAACAAACAAACAAACAGGGAACAACAAAGTTCATTATTGTGCTCATTAATTCGTTCAAAACCCCTAAATGATAATTCTATACTGGATACTGCCATTTAACAGCACATTCAACTATACAGTAGATGACAAAACCTCTGGTCAAATTCTTGTGAGTCTCGTGAAAGGTTTTTGCAGAAAAAAGGCCATATATCTTGTGATTACACACTGCTGTATGAGCAGAAAACAAATGTGACATACAGTTGCAGCTAAATACAAAAACAAAGGCATGTGGGTGCAATTACAATGACAAAGAGGAAGAAACTTTAAAATACTTTGATTGAAATATGGTCCCAGTTATGAGTTCAAAGACTCCTAACTGAAATTCCTCGACGTTTTGTTCTCTCGTTCCTTAAGATCTGCATGTACTACTTGTAGTAACAGTTTACAGCAACGGTTGTATTTACCTCTCAACAAGGTCAAGAAATAATTCATGCTCAGATTGTGTGATCTTTCTTCCATCTCTGGGCAGTTGACTTTGAATTTCCTTGAAATGAATGCAACGCCCATCCTACATAAAAAAACAACGAACAAACAAAACAAATATATAAAAACTGTTCAATTGAGGCCTTACACTGCTGTTTAAAAACTAAAAACTAAAAACTGAAATCCAAGCTTTCGCCGATCAACGGCATCATCAGGGAACGATGATGCCGTTGATCGGCGAAAGCTTGGATTTCAGTTTTTAGTTTTTAGTTTTTAAAAAGGCAGTGTAAGGCCTCAATTGAACAGTTTTTATATATTTTTAACCATGCTGCTGAAGGACAACATGAACAGATTATTGAAACAAAACAAAACAAAAATAAAGAAAACCAATAAAAAAGGGAATCAGAAAATAGTTTACCCCTTAACACTAACAGTGATCAGCATCAAATTTCTCCTTGTAATATCAATGCTTATTCAACCTCTGAGGTCATGGGAATTAAGGATATCATCACCCAAGGTGAATTTTCTCAATGTTAATTTTACAGTGCGGCGCAGCTTACCGTAGCCACTCAGCAAACTTTTTTTTTACAAGTTAGCCATAAAATACAAAACGACATGTTTCAATAATTCCTTGTTGCGTCACTTGCCTGTTGGACTTTGCAAGAAGGCGTGACTGTTAATCAAATTCACATATCCTGATTGGCTAACTTGTAAAAAAGGGTTGTTGGGTGGCCCAGTAAGGCGTGTTGCACTGTAATAATGTTTTTTTTTCTCCAGTACTTTTATAGACTCTTTATAAGAAACATATAGGGACAAGATAGGAGAAATTTATTCTTTGATGTCAGGAGTTAAAGGGTTAATTAGGCCATCATTGTCAGCCAAATATTAAAACTTTGTGAAAGTTAACACATGAGGCATAATTCCATCGGTTTAGAGTATTGCTTGTTTTTGCACTATGATTTTCAACATTAACACATCCCCACTAGATATATGTTTTGTTTTTTCCTGACAAAGCAGCCTTTTCATTCAAAGGACAGATGAGGAGAAGCATTGGTACTGCTGGTATAATTTAGATTGTTTGCCTTCCAAGGGTGAGATTTTTCAAACAGGGTGATTCTTTAAAGGAGGACCATTATTTTACATATTAAACATGGTATTAAACATATAGATGTCAATACCTTCCCATTCAAAGGGCAAATGAGGAAAAGGAGAAGCATTGCTGGTATTCATATTGTCTTCCTTCCAAGGGTATGATTTTTCAAACAGGGTGATTCTTTGAGGGAGGACTATTACTTTATGGTATTAAACATGTACCTCTGCCTTTGAGCACGTTTCACAACATGGGTTGTCTATTTTAACTCTGTCTGCTGGTTTTCCTGTGTATATGTACCAAAGTACAAAAGCAAAACTCCAGGTATCACTGGCACAACAGCATCTCTGTGGAAGTGAAACAAACAGACATTTTTCTACATGTGAAGTTACTTCAATTTAGTCATGAGCGACTGTGTCAAAGATTAAAATAATAATTATTTCTCACACTCACTGAAGTACTCCTATCAGCAGTGCCTTCATCAAGCAATCTGTTCCACACTTGTGTCTCAGGGGATTGGTAGCCAGGACTCTGAATTGGCTGATAAGGCTGGAGAATGGAGACATAAGAGAGATTAAGAACTGGATTAACAGCAAACAGTAAAGGTGAGATTTGTGTTTATGTTCTCTCCAAAAAAAAAGTACGGGACATAGATGAGAAATTACTGCAAAACAATTCTGGCCTTTGGTGCTAACCCAAAACTACTCAATTTTCCTGAGAAAGTTAAAACAAAGAGTGGCAAATGTAGCCATAAATGTGGTCATGTGGTCATTTCTGCTGTTTCCCATTTGGGTTAACATACTTGTTGTTCTAATTCACCAGTGTTGATCAAGACCAGCCATGAACCCCTGACTTTCAGATTTTCTAACTGAAATGCTTATCAATAGTCTGATGAGCCAACCACTACTCTGCCCTCACTCCTTGTTGATTTATGTCTCTTCTTTGATTCACTCATTTCATCCCATTCCAGCTGGGACATAAATGTCCCACTCACAATGGAATCCATTTATTAAAAACTGGATCATTGTATAATGCAATACCAGGGATTTGATTGGCTTAGCTGCCATGGTATATGAGCCATTATACCATTCCTGAGAAATAGCGACCATTAAATAATAATTATTTTCTTGCTGACAATTATTGTCAGCAAGATCTAGTGATATTTCTGATTTTTTTTTAACAAAACAATTATCCCACTTATGCTTGTTGGATATGAGATGATCATGGCCATCTCGGCACTACACGCCTTGTTGGGTATCTATCATCTCGTATCCAATGTGTGCCTTGTGGAATAATAATTTTTGTTAAGTATAAAGCACAGATTATTAAAAGAGTACAATGCATCTTACTTGATTTCCCTGCAGAAAGCTGAGACCAAAGTCCACAAGCTGAAACATGCCTCTGTTTGCATTCCACATGACATTTGACATCTTGACGTCACCATGAACAACCTTGCTAGTGGCTAGAAAACTCAGAGCCCTGAAAATATGCCCGGAACATTCCTTGATAACGTAGAGAGGAAGGCCTTTCCCTGAGTTCATAAGTAAGATGTGGTGAAGATTGTAACTCAGCCTTTCGTGAACTAAATGCATCAGACCTTTATGAGAGAAGTAATCCAGCAATTGCACTAAATGGAAAAGAAAAAGTAACATTAATGTACAGGGTTGTAGAAAATAATTGGCTGCTAAGGAAATTCACCACCTTTCTTTGCTATCTAGGCAGGCTTCTTTGCTGGGTATTTATATATCTTATTCGATGGTTTTACATATAATACGCGCGGATATTTTGCGAGTTGCGTAGTATTTTTCCGAGCCCCGAAGGGGCGAGGAAAAATACGAGCAATGAGCAAAATGTCCGCGAGTATTATATGTAAAACCATCGAATAAGAGATTTATTATTCCACTACAAAAAGATTTTGTTATTTTGGCTTCTCTGTTTTGGTAACAGTTTTCAAATGCACCCGGCATCAACTGTCCATCGGTATATGGCGCGTACGAATGATGTAAACAACACAGAAAGCCAGTTAAATGTCTTTAATTTGATTAGATAAAATGAAAAGGTAAATGACAAGTGAAACTTGTTTTCGAGTCTGCATCGTTTCAAAAACTATTCTTCGTCCAGTCCGGACATTGTTGCTCCTTTTTTCTGCCTTTTCCGTCCGTATTCGCTCTGTTGTAAACCGGTCAAACCGGGACACTACAGTGTATTACGGTCTCATATTTTGCGCGTTCTCTTGACCTTATTTGGTGAAATGACATAATAGTGGAATAATAAATTTACATATAGCATAGCATTTCCTCCTGGGGGGACTCCTATATAAAAGTGACAGAGGTGATTACCAGAAAAATTGAATTTAACCCCTAAATGGTACGGAAATTCTGTTTTGTGGCTGTGGTCAGAACAATTTTTTACCCCCAAGAGATACCAAATCAGTTGACTGACATTTACTTCCTCTCATATTTTTCAGCTCAATATCCTAAAAGGTACCACCATACCTCTGACGGAAGTTTTACGTTCCCTAAGGGGTGCCAACCCATAAATTTTAACTCCTAAAAGGTATGACGATTACTTCCGTCACTATTTTATGGGAGTCCCCCTGCCGAGCATTTCTCTTCAGAGAAGGAGGAAGAGGGGATGCCCCAAGAACAATGGGAGGCTGTCTAATGTTGGAAGAGTTGAAAGGTGTGGACTGTTCATGGGACAGAGCCAAAGCAGTAGCAAGGAATCATGTAAAATGGCATGTATACATCAGTTCAAATACGCGTCATATTACCCTCCTAAAAATGACTGTGTGGGAGTAACAATGCAATCACGATAAACAGAAGCACAAGGAAGTTAGCTTGCACTGGACTAATAACTTTTTGTAAATGCATGACACGGTTTAGACACACATGTATTGTGCTTATACTTGGGTTGTTGGTGTAACAGGCTTTAGCTAGCTTCGGCAAACTCACCTACATAGCACTTGTAGTCGGGATCTCTTTGGCGACTCAAATACTCCAGAATTTCCATTTCATTGGCACCGGCAGCCTCAAACTGTGGTCCTTGTTTGAAGATCTTAACAGCCGCTTTGACATCTCGAGGTTTCCTTTGCCTGTTGTTAGAAGTGAAGGTCCCAACAGCTTCAACAACCACGCTACATGTCCCTGTTCCTAAACGACGACCAAGTTTCCATGTGTAATCTGCACACTGTAAAACTTTTCCTTCAAATTCGTTGGAACTCGAGTCCCTCGCCATCGCTATCATGATTTTTCAACTGCTCGACTATGACCAAAACCTTCATCTTGATTTCTTTTACAACGTTTTACAACGTGAAGCATTTTCGTTCAAAGAATCTTGGAAATGAGCTTAGTTTCAAACAAGATAATCAGTTCTAACTTCCTTACCGCCATTTTGTAAACACGTGAACTATTTTAATAGGGAGGAGAGGGTGGTATTGTGGAGAAGCTCAAAAGTGGCGAAAACGTCGTGAATGGAGTTCAAACATTTTGTTTCTTGATTTCATTTATGTTAAAAATATTAATAATACTTTTCCTTTGTTGCTTCGATAGCTATTTCTGTGTTTAATATTGAACATTGTGCATTTTTTTTTCTTGTCAGGGACTCCATCCTGGGGATAAACATGTACGCCCGCGAATGGAACCTTGCCGCCAGCGTTCTCATTAACGAGCACGCGCATACAACGTAAACACCATGTGAAATTCGTTGTTTCTTTCGAAAATCTACTTGCCTTCTAACTACATTTCTCGAAAGCACAAGCGTCAATGCACACTGTAGAGGAATGGAAACTATTTTAGACGAGAAGGAGACGGAAGATCCAGATTATGAGTCCGTAAGCAGCGAACGCAAGCGAGAACAAGGAAGCCTAAGTAGCCGACAACAAGATGCTAAAGACCAAGCCATAGAGAGAATCGATCACATTATCCGCCAACAGTTCGGTTTTGAGATACATTTGAAGGAAAGAGAAATCGATGTAATCCAAGAGAGGATAAGTCAAGCGAAGACAATGTTGGACAGGCTAAGAGCTTGCGTTTTGGCGAAATACTACGGCACTTCCGAGCTCAAAGGAAATCACACCATTGGCAGGTTGGACAGGGGTGAGTTTGGGCCGAAGAAGTCAGCTCGGAATCGCGTCAAACAAGCTCGATTTCCAAAAACTGGAAATGAATCAGCAACAAAAAGCAGCAGCCCATGTAAGTCGGAAGCGAGAGATTCCTGCCAAGCAACTAACGTGGTAAGAACTGAAAATCTGCTTAATGGTAACCTTGTTAATTGTGAATTCCGCACCAAAAAATCCTTGGACACTGGAAGTGGAAAGTCTGGACATTTTTTGGGACAGAGTGTTGGCGACACCTTACTGTCTGCTCAAAAATATGAGAAATCGGAGTTACGTTCTTGTGTTAATGCGAATCTCGCAAGAGCAACAGAGCAGTTACAAATTTCAAGTTCGTCTTCTGCTCTTTTCCATTCAAACCACGCGTGTGATTCGAAGCTATCCAGCGGTCAAATGACCCATAATGACGTGAAGACACACACAAATGAAGAGAGCCCACTAAGCACTGTCAGGAACTCTACAACTGCAGCATCCACGTCAGTCGCTTGCATGGGTTCGCGATTCTACCTCAAGAAACGAATCATTGTCGGTAACACGTCAAAGTACATATCCATTGACAGTCGAGAAGATAACGACAAATCCACTCACAAGTGGATGATGTACGTTCGAGGTCCGCCAGAGGATCCACACATCGATCGATTCATAAAGAAAGTGTGGTTCTTTCTTCACCCGAGCTACCGGCCAAATGACATAGTGGAGGTGAACAAGGCACCGTTTCATTTAACGAGGAGAGGTTGGGGTGAATTTCCAGTGCGTGTCCAGTTACATTTTGTTGATCCTAGGAACAAGAGAGTTGATATTATTCATGAACTGAAGTTAGATAGAACCTACACAGGACTTCAGACACTGGGATCGGAAACTGTTGTGGACTTGGAATTGGACCGCAGAACATTGGAAGACAATTCTATTCCATTTACATTGTCAAACGCAAGCATAGAAGAAAGCTTTGCTACAAATCTCATCGCTGTTTCAAGTAATTCCAGTCAAGGTAATTACATTGATAATGTAGAGAGGAGCCGTACCAACGTACTACACAACAAGGGACAAGCAAATGCTCTTACTACAGTGAATTGTCAGGCAAGTTGGGACATTTCTGCGCACTATCCACCACTGAAGAAAGTCAAACTAGAATCTCCAATGTCAGTTGTTTCCTCGGCGTTTTCATCCATGACGTCCTCACCAGTGAACAGTTTGCCAGCTTCACGATGCAGCAGCCCCGACCCTGCCGTCTCCAACCGCCTTGATGAAGCGAACAAGTTCTCGGACGAAATGCATGAAATGCTAAGATCGGCGGTGAAAGAACACCCCTTAATTCGTCCTGAGAGAAATCCAGTGAAGTATCCATACTGCTCATCTTCAGTTGAACAGTTTCTGGGCTGGAATATCGGCAAGAGGCGAGCCTGCGAGTGGCAGAGGGCAGTTGCTGTCAGACGATATCTATCCAAATGTATCCCTTCGTGTAAGCTCAGCACGAAAGATGTCTTTCTGTGGTGTCGTCGGTTTGGTTACTCGCCATCTGATAAAGAAGCGGTGAGTGAGAATGAATCATTCTGTAAGCTGTGTGGAGGCCACATACATGAAGTCAATTCTGAAAAAACTGAAACTCACAAATGCCAAGATCACCCTTTAACCAGTCTCACAGCTGCAAGTCGCTTCTTCTCCGAAGTGGAAGAGAAAGAAAGACATCTTCCAGATGTACCGCGAAAAGACGATGAATGTGAAGATTTCGAAATAGATGTGGTGGGTTTATCGCCTGAAAAGAGAACTGGCAAACCACAAGAAAGCAATCTAGTGGTGTGTTCATTATCTCCAACTCCAGAACAGGAGTGGATACGTGAAGCGTGCAGTGATATAGGAATCAAACTTAAAACCGTCAACATTGACGGAGTGAATGTGCACGTGATCGAGAGCCTCCTTTTAGCCGCGTGCAAAAGGTTTGCCGAAGATATTTTACGTCAGTCATGGGCTTGTGCCGCTGATCAGACTACGTCATACGGTTGCAGGCTCGTGACTCCTAGTCACGTGCACAAAGCTGTTTGCTCTCTCCATCCTTGTGACTTTCTTAGCAATGCTTATCTTGGTGAGGATTTATCCACGGATGAAAAGTAGGGACGTGTTGCGTGAAGCGCAATCTGAAACTTGCTTAAATGTTTTTGAATTCACTTGTAACATTACGGCATGAGGATAAGCGCTGGTTGGATCTGCCATTCTTGGCAAATGAAGTCTTTGAATTTTTTCCCCAAAGCTTTGAAATGAACAATAAAGTAATTTTAATATGAATTGCGTCAGTTTGTCAGTCTGGCCCCAGTTGTTCAAAGAGCGGATAACTTTATCCAGAGGATAAGAGAAGTTTTTAGCCAGCAGATAGAATGTATTAGTTGGAGTACATTTTATCTGCTGGATAGCTATCTATCCGCTGGATATCCGTTCTTTGAAAAACTGGGGCCTGGTTGTGTTTCGTGGTCTTCACATACTTCACTGACGTTTTTGCTTCAGAACTTATTCTCTCCCGACGGCCACCACTTTCTAGTTCATACATTATTTGCTGGTTCACTTAATTCGTCCGATAAATTCTGTGTATAAATACAGGCGAACAGACTGATTATCCGTCCAGACAATCACAAATTATACTCTTTACTGAGTTAGTCGGTGAAGAAGAAGTTAGGAGATAGTTCGTCTTCACGATTGGATACTTAGATTATCCGTTTCTAGTATAAATTCAGTCTAGTTCGGAATTGTTCAATTTTGTGCTCAACAATTTATGCCATAAGCAAACCGTCAAATGCAGTGTTGCACCTAGCCTCAGGGCCTTAGCCTCGCGCACGAAGCCCCGCTTCGCAGAGTGGAGTAGAGTGAGGTTGCCTTCCTTCTTTTCAAACAATGACCAATGAAGGCTGGGTTTTTTCGTTCCGATATCCAAATACTAAATTCGTTATATCCAGCAAAACCGTACATTGGGTAATAAGGTCACCAATGACGAAGGTTTGTTAAAGGTTTGGAAATAATGAACACTCCTTAATCGCATCAACGGACGCATACTGTCTACACCGTTTAGTTTTTCGCCAATGGATACGGCCTTTCTCTCTTCTAGTTTTAGCCCGGGTATCGACCTATTCGCGAGAGAACGCGGGTGGGAGAGGGCCTGATAATCAGGCGTTCTTCCCTGCCGGTAACCCGCCTCTAATCAGTTTTTGGCCGCTCTTGTTTAGCTTTGTTTACTCTTTGCCTCCGGTGTCCAGCTTATACACTGAGAAGTACAACGAGTTCTAACCTTATTATTCTGGAAATGCTATAGGTAGAAAGCTGCAACGAAACGGTCCGTACAGGAACATTTTACCTCGTGAATTGAAGGTGTCCTCACAAAGGTATTGGTGAATAGCAATATAGGATGAAGGGGTAAGAGAGTTAATCCCCCATTGTGAATAGATTTTAAGATCAAAAAGGCTTTAGAGTCCTTTAAAATGAAGTTTTTATCCTGCAGAACAGGCGGGTTTTTTTTTAGGCGGGCGCGGGGCGCGAAAAAACTTATTGTTTCGCGCCCCTCCAGTCGCGCGTGACTCGCGCTCCGCGTTCGCCTCCTGATTGCCTCCACTCTCCTGAAAAACGCCAAAAAAAACCTTCGTGTTCTGCAGGCTATGGAGGTTTTTTTTTTTTTCGCTCTTTTCGATCGCCTATAAATCTGTTGACAAGATATTACGGCAAGTCCGATGGTAAGAAATGAATAATACCTCTGCGATCTCATGTGTTTTACGTTCACATCTTTGCAAATATCCATTAACTTGACACCTTAAAAAAAGTTTTGAACAAGGGTACGAAGGCATCGCTTCTTACCTTCAGTGTTCCATAGTTAATTGAGGGACTGGTTATGAAACCTTGGCATGAAAACAATGGTGCTGCAATCAGTTATGTTGTAAGGGCCGCGACCGTGCACAATCCTTTGTTTTGATGTTCACACGACAGTTGAACATCTTAACAGGGACGTTTCTATTTGACAGTTGCTCCAACACAATTCAAAATCTATTGTGGATCGTGCACGGTCAAGGCTAAAAATGCTCACAAAAACATATAACAAAGAAGTTTGTCAGGTTTCATAACCATTGCCTTTTATTAACTATGAGTGTTCCAATATAAACCTTTTTATTACCTGCCTAGGTGGCCCTGTTACCCATAATGCATTGAGCTGCACCCACTCCCAATCCAACAGTTACTGAAATGAACTTCTGTTCACGACACTGAAAACTTCTAATAGTGATCAGCGTTCAATTTCTCCACAACATATGAATATGCACTCCCGCCCTGGTAATGGGGCAGGGATTTTCTTGATCATGATAACCAACCAAATTTTCCCAGCTACAAAACTCATTTAATTAAAACAAGTCACAAAGTGCTCTCTGGTTGGTTGAAAATCATTCATTAATGATAACTGTATATGAAGTATTTGAAACGTTTGTTTGAAAAACGAGATAGGAAAATTTCTTTTTCTTCGCTCGTGAAAGTTAGAAAAACTCAAAACATGTGAGGTGAGGGTTTTGAAAGAAATGCTTGTTCTCCCGAACTTCAACTAACAGATATGTCTTTTCTATTCGTCAATTGAAAAACAAATGCTTGGTCATAAAACGATAATAAAAACTTAGCTGTAATTGTTTATTAATCAGTCGAAGGTGCAAAGAATAAAAGGCAAAGTGTCATAGGCTCCAATAAAACACACGAAATGAGACAAGATGGAGTCTGTCTCTCAGGGTGAAGTTTTTAAGATATGTATGTTCTTTTTGGTTAAACACCTTAAAACGACGTCCAGCAAAGTTAGATACTGGAAAAATACGGTTACACGTGAAAGAAGATCTTGCGAGACACTTGGCCATGAATTATTTAATACAAACAAGCAAAGAAAGCGAAGTAAAGATTGAGTTTCCAACTGGGAGTAGAGTCACGTAGACTAGCCTTAATAACAAGTTGTTTTCACTATTCAAATAAAATAACCCGCAAGGCGAGGATGAACCGTAGCCAATAATCCTGGTGTCGGTTCCTTAGTTTTTTATATTTTCAATAAAAGAAAGCGGCTAACGGTGATCGTATCTTGGCCATAATTGAGTTCCGGCTTATAAAAGCTGGGTTTATCCGTGGGCTTATCACTGGGCCAGGATCTGTTACATTACTTGCGCAGTTTTTAAAGATCACTTAAAAAAGATTTGACGATACCCTGAAAAGTAGCGTTTGCGTAACTTTCATCAAAATCGACATTTAAAGACAAAGGTAATCATGCTTTTGACTTTCTGCTCGACACAGAGTGACAGGCAAACGGTAATTGAAAAAGCGAAATGCCGGAAGAATCTCATGTGCTGTGTTTGGGGCAGTAAACCTTACGGAGTAAGGTTGTGGGAAAATTCAGAATTTTTTCTTTGATAGTAAATCTGACGAATTTATCAAAGTACACTCTACACGATGCGAAAATAATAACAATAATACTAATACTTTAAAAAACATAGTTAATGTGTCAGTATCAATAAGATTGATTTGGTCGCACGGTCAATTAGAACGTACGGGCCCTCTGTTTATTTATTATGATTATTTTCATTTTCAAAATAACAGATGAATGGAAAGACTGGCGCTCTCTCATTCTACAGTTGCTATTGGAGAAATTAAAAACCCATGGGGCAATCGTTTCAAATGTCGTGAACAGCATACTAAAGAATTTCAATTTCTTTAGCTGAATAAAAGATAGACGTAAGCTAACTTTGAGCAGAAAGTTTTCTGATAAAAGCGATTTTACTAAAAAAAAATTCTACAAACAAATGCCTCTGAATGAAGGCAATAAGCTGCCATTCTAGTTAACTATAAAATGAGCTTAATGAAGGGGCATTTTTCTTCTTTATTCACTCGGTATTAAGTTCTTGAAGTCAATGCCTTTTTCCATTTTTGTGTTTACCTCTGAAAGCTGAAAATGTGACATAATATTATATTCATGTTTCCAGTTAGAAATTATCCCATATCCCAGGAACTGAGTTTATGTCGCAAGTAATGGTTTTGGAAAGTTTACGGTAAACAAAACATATCAACTCCATATGCACGGATTTCTATTTATTTCCTATAAAACGGTTCTTGAGAAACTAAAGTTGATCGATATATCTGAAACTGGCTGACTTGTCAATCACATTGACGGCTTGAATGTAAGCATGCTACTATTTATTAGACTTTTCATAACGCTTTCTAGCAATTTTTTTTTTTTACAAAATATTTACATTATGTACAACTTTAAAGTTCCCTAGGTATTTTCTGACTGCCGTTTTCGTTGATATATATGGCTAGTTACTATCTTCCACCAGCCACCAGCGACACAGAAAATTAATGTGCAGTTTGCTGATGGCAAGGTCGGTAACTCAACAGTCGGCCTAACTCTTAAAAATGTTCCTTTGTATCTTAACTTTTAGTATCAAATATAATATATATTAATGTCAGTTTAAAGCTGTTCGTTTCACTATGTTTCAGCTAAATTAAGAGAGTTTTATTTTTCTTGCATGCTGCTAGGAATCCTTAATTTTTTAGGGATATCCTTAGCCATGCGCTGTTGCATTTTGAAGATCAAAACTGACCGAATGCGTACAACTTTCATGTTTTGGCGGGAACACTTTTTTTGCAGTCGCACTTTTTCTGCACGCTTCCACCGCAGTTTTTTTTAATTGTTATATTATTATCTCCCATATAAGTAGCACCTATTGCGATACGCTTTCTAATTTAGGAGAGTCTGGCGAAAGCTCGCCGAGGCTTGGTTCATCACGAAGACTTTTCGAGTTTTGGGCTGCTACTTTGGCCGCTTCGTGTAAAGGACGATGTCTCGCCGATTTCTGATGAGCCCGCAGTCCTGCCAGCTGCGAGTAGGCGAAGTGACAGACATTACACTTGTAAGGCTTCTCTCCTGTGTGGAGCCTGGTGTGATTCCGAAGCGTTGAAGACTGAGAAAACGACTTCTTGCAGTACTTGCACTGGAACGGTTTCTCTAGTGTGTGAATGCGCATGTGTGAACGCAAGTTGCTGCGAGAGTTGAATCCTCGTCTACAGAGCGTGCACTTAAGCCTCCCTGGAACGACGTTGCTTTTGACTCGCTCTGGATTGAATTTGTAAACTGGGTCTTCTAAAAAAAAAATATTAAAGATTTGTCAGCCACAATTCTCATAACAGCAAACAAAGATGTGTTTCAGTCAAGAATTAATATTCAATCAAAACAGATCTCCTGCAATTTGTCTCACGGCTGGGTGCGATTTCCTGTTTTAAGAATTACAATAGCGCGCAGGAAATGTGGAAAGTGGTTGAAGTAGTTCAGTTCCAAGATAAACATTTCACGCTGTGTTGTAAATTATACGAGGTGCTTCACGAACAGCTTGAAATTAAAACTAAAATGAAAGTTCTTTTCATAAAGCAAAGCCAAAACATTGATTCTTTGTAAATAACTATTCACGAACATTTGAGAAAATACATTAGAAATATACAAGTATGTTAGGTTTACTGACACTTCACTTATAAAATAAAAAAAATTCCCTCAAAAAATTCGCGCCCCAGATCATTAATAGTTACTTATTCTGTAGGCCGAAATACGTCGTCATTATACTTTTAACAATCGTTCAATCGTTATTTCTTGCGGCGTAATTTTTATAAGCATTAGTAGATATCACAGGGCTTTTAAAAAACTTTATGAGGGCTAGACTTTAGGAATTATCTTCCACATTCCTATTCAACTTGAACATGGAAATTCGTGTAAATTATTATAAAATCATTTAATTGTGTTGAATCCAGAAACTTTTAGTGTAACAAAGAAAAAAAAAAGCCGATGAATGATTAAACTCGCAAAGTCGCAGCTATTGGAAATAGAATTTTTTTTTCGCTTTGTTAAACAAGCCCTGCTTGGTTGCGGGAACGAAGGAAAAGGCAACCAGTTTTAATCCTAGATCTGAGCAAGGTGATTTCTATTACACTGAGTGTTTTTTGTTATGCTGGTAGCCTCATTCAGTGCATTAAATGAGGATATAACCATCTGCGGTTGTAGGCAAGCAGTGTAACCTTACCCGCTTTGAAAACTGAGTATTTTGTTTTTGGTTGGCACATGTTCATTGTGTACAATTCTATACAGTACAACGAAAAAAATGCTTTACTGGAACAGAAGTGAACGTAATAAAAATACGTATACGAAAAATAAATAAATCACTGACTTTAACTTTTTTTGAAGCTTAGTGATTTAACCATATTGTAAAATATTATTTCTCTATTGACTTTATTCTGAAACCGAGAGAATGTATATTAAATAACTTCTTGTTACTTTTTTCTTGACAGAAAACATGCAAATTCGTCACGCTCTTGGCTCTGGCTTTCCATTGTGCTTTCCCAGCTTCAAGCATCAGTTAATACACTGCGTTTTGCCGATCACAAATTTGTTGTGGCCCTGAAGCAAAACCTTTCTACGTCGAGAATGCTGGGCGTGGCCATCACCGAAAAAAATATTTTAGCAAACGTGCATTTATCTTATGACCTGGGGCAAAAATGAACGATTTTCGATTAACGCGAAACTTCGCCGAGGAAACGATGCCATTATTGATGCATGATATGTGATACGTGTATTCAAGGTAAACGCTTCATTAATATTATTCGAAAAGAAAAAAAAGAAAGAAAAAGGAAAAAATCTGTCTTTTACAAGTACAGGTGACGAACTCAATAAAACCAATTTGTAACTCCTAATTAACTGTTCCTCCGACCCACCGCATTTACACCGAAATTCAAGCAAAGCTGATGTAATTAGAAGCCTTATACACTACAAAAAATAATTAAAAGACACACTTTTAAAGTGAGAGTCGCTAAATCTTGAGTTAAAGGAAATAAGTAAAAGTTGCGAAAGCATTGTTTCTCGTGCTATTGTTGCTCGTGGTAAAAGATCCCTAAAACTTGTACATTAAAAACCAAATTAAACAGAAACGCACGCCAAGACATTAAGAAAAGACCCGGTTTACTAAACCTTGACGGATTTTGAGTAATTTGTCACCGTAGATGTGAACTACGAAAAATGGGACGTGCTGATTTTTAAAAAGGCTCGAGGCTAAGGAAAATACGAAAATACTGGCTTTTCAATGCTTATTCCATGACGTTCATTTTTTCGAGTAGTAAGCCATTCAAGCGAGATAGAATTTCAACAAAACTAGTGTGATGTTATCGTAATACAAAGGAACCGATTTACAGATATAACAGAAATCACCTGTTCGGCTTTCATTAGCGCCAGAACAAGAAAAGAAGAAAAAATAAAAAAGAAAGCTAAGGCACTAGTGGATCATAATTAACAATGGCTGTCATGAGTTTTTTCGATCGATTTTTATTTCTGTTTCATCTCTTGCCGATGAACTTGTTTCAAAATTTTGAAAGTTTATTACAGCTGTAACTGACGAGGGCAAGGTAGCGAGAAAATATGAGACTTTTTCCACAAGGTATTCGGCGACAAGCAGCCGAGTGGTAGGTTTTAATACTACAAAAGCCCCTCCTCTGTGTTTGCTAAGACCCTTTTTATTAAACCACTTCGTTTAAATAAACTTCCCTTTAATTGAACACTTTTAAACATGCCGAATTGGAACCGTTTACAAATCATTATAGTTAATCCATTATTAATTTTATACCCCAGCGCCCTAATTGATTTTTCTTGAAAGCCTACTAAATTAATCGAAACACAGCTGTCTTAACCCTGTTCTGCATTCTGTCCAAGAGCAGAAGTAACACAATCCATTTTCGATTTCCTTTAAAATAAACTGCATGAGCAAATTTACTTTGGTTATCAAGGGGGAATCATTATTTGAGCACAAACGAAGGTTCATTCTCAAGCGAACTCATCAGTCCCGCGGCTTATGAACTAGCCACATCCAAAGTTATTTTCTCTGCGAATTTATTTTAAAAAATAATATAACTCTGTAAATTTCTACGATCGCTTTTTACACGATAAAAGTTGCGAATTTTTGCTTCCGGAAGCACTGTGCATTAAGATATGGTTCGTGGAAAAAGCGCGAGTGGGTGTACTGAAGCAAACAATCGATGAAGGAAAAAAATGAAATTGTAATTTGCGCATTTCCATTAGATGTACATCAGAGGACATCAGTGCGATGATGTTAGCTCGAGGGTTAACTACCTAATAATTACTGTATTTATCTCAGCGAATAATCTTTTTTGTGGTACAAAGCCAGCTAAAGCAATTGAAACCACGAACGCAAGCGATATTTTTAACTAAACAGGCGCGGAAAAAAAAAACACACACACGTTTTAGAACGCATTCTAAAAATAATAATAATAATAATAATTAAGAACAGTTTCATACTCCGATATTTTGAACAGACTTAAACAACTTTTGGCATTGTTCTCTGTTTCGCGGCTTCACGGATTTTTCTATAACTGAACACGCTAAAAACCATACTCTACACCCCACAGACTGACTAAGCTCCTAGCTTCGTAATTTAAAATTTGTAAAATGACAATGTCTGTTTTTAGAAAAGCCTCAATTTGCCCCCACACTAACCGACCTACAACAAGGTCGCCTTCCCGCCATGTTTTTAATATTTATGGCTTTCATTAACTCCCTGTCCACGCTGTTGGAAATGCAAATTCTTCAAAACTGACCCCTTTTCTAATTATCAACGAAAGCAGTTAAACTCGTGAACAGTTTGTTTTAGCCGCCGAGTTTTTTAGTTTGTAAAGTGAAGGGTCGTTGCGTCGCACGCGATAAGAAAAATTAAAGAGCTGGGGTGTTTTTCTTTTTGCGCTGTCACAATATTATTTGGTTGTTTGGTGTAATATCGCCACATAGCACTCACAGAAGAGACATATCAATAAAAGGGCCGTGTTAATGGATATAATAAACCGGTGCCGAAAAAATTGCCGAGAAGAAATGAATTCAGTTTCCGGTGGAGAAATACAAAACAAATTCGATGCCACAGCAAGGCTTTTGGCTGTTCACATAAACAAAACTGCTGAATGACAAAGTATATGTTATTAAGTTTCGCAAATATTCAAAGTATACCAGACAGTTAACATAAGCGAATGAAGAGATGTACTTTTCAGGGGCGTTCTAAGCAAATTTTCAACGAATGCAGTTTGCATGCGTGCGTTTTAAGCAATGGAGTCATTTAAAACAAACGAAAATAAAAGGTTTGTTTTTGTGAAGTTCCTGGCGACTGAGTTAAGTCGGCTTGTAAATTTAACAAATCCTCTCCTTCAAAGAACTGATCTGATAATCGACTATTCTAGTTGAGCAACATACGTGGAATTTTACAGAGAAAGAATGGAATTATAATGTGGAAATGGTTTCAATTTTTGCAAATTTAATTCGCATGCCCTTTGCCTATATTCGAAAAGTAGTTTGTGATAACTTGGTTGAACTGTTCCTCGCGAAGAGTCAGATTTGTTCTGAAAAGTCTGTGATTACGAATAAGCGAGAAATTTCGCGAAATCTTTGCTCTTTCATTTACTTTTAGAGAGCAGAACATACGTATTTTCCTCTGACTGTTAGAAAAATATAGATTCTGAATTTCGAAGGCATGGTGTCATTTTCGAACAATTTTCAACCAAATATTGTTTGTAGCGCGCGCACTGATCACGGATTTTCTGTGATTGCACCAATGTAAATTGCAGCAAAATTTCCAAAACGGTGGGTAAAACAGAATCAGATTCCGAATTTGCTTGGTAAAGAGAAGAAACTCTTTGGAATGTGATCC
The DNA here is from genome assembly GCF_977016875.1 of Pavona decussata. Lineage (NCBI taxonomy): Eukaryota > Metazoa > Cnidaria > Anthozoa > Scleractinia > Agariciidae > Pavona > Pavona decussata. The sequence goes on from NW_028145482.1 coordinate 3,648,958, forward strand.
AAGAGGTTCTCAGCCCCAAATGAACTATACTACTACACTAGTAAGATTTTCTGATGGACGGAGTCTAAAATCTCAGTTCGATATTCGCCTGTAAACTCTGCTTGTCATACCCAAGGTACGAAATACTTATTATGTATGGAACTTCAAATGAGAACAATTTAGCTAGAATGTAACGTAGTGTTATTTGCTTCTCAGTCTGAAATTTGAGGACTTTTTTCCTTCATTTTTGAGCGTGGTTTCTTAAGCGTCAAATTAAACAGCGTTCCAAGTGCATGCATACAAACCTGGAAGGGGTGATTCGGGTTCATCAGTGTCATCGGGTCCTCTTCGCTTTCTCCTCGCAAAGGTATTCACCGGTGCAATTCCGGGTATACCAAGGAACTGAATGTATGTTCCACCGTACCACACAAGAAGCTCTTGATCAGGTGGAATGTCTTTTACCGCTCGGTAGTAAATGTTGCCTCCGTACTGAAACACGTCTAGGTTCTGTTCCTGCTCATTCCTTGCGCAGTTAACAAAACCCATCCAATTACGCGGGTTTTCGTCTTTAGCGTCGAGAAAGTGGCTCACTGAGCCGTCTTCGTTAAGAACCTGTGTACAGATCCGAATCAAATGGTTCAGCTAATTTAAGCGATGCATCAAAGTTATCTTTCATTGTGCATTTTCCATCGTGTGCAATGATTCATGAAAAACATTCACCCGCTAATGAAGCATTGCTAGTAGGAAATCTTCAAACGACTTGCAACACAAATTTCTCGACGCAGAAATATAGATTGTCTTTACGCTTCGTTTGCGAACGATCATGTTTGGGAATATCTAGATATAAGAAGAATTCAACATGCTGTGTTTTAAATCAAAGAGGTCCTCGAATGCCCTGTGTGCTGTACAAACACAGGCTAAATCACAGATAGATTATCAAATGAAAATTGGTATTTATTGCTTTTACAAGCTCGACCTCGTTTGTTTTGAACGTAAAATACTTACGAAGAAATACTTCTTGGAGCAGGAATTTACCAAAGTTAAAAAATTAACGCGTATTTTTTCAGTACGCTAAAAATGGCAAATTGTGGTATCTTAACCATTTTTAAGGTTAATGTGAATAAAGAACAAAATTTCGAACCTCAAGCTATAAGAAAACTCAGTTTCAATAACATCTGGAATTTGAGGGTAAAACGGGCCAAAAATCACCCGTTTGAATAACTATATGTGGAAGGTGACATTCAAGGAAGCAGAAATTATGTTTTTGCATTATTTTCCGACAGTTAAGACAAGTTAATCTAAAGTCATCAGCGAGGCAAAGCAAGCTTTGCATATCAATCTTGAATTAGCATTTTATTTTCCGAAAAGTGTTTCTTGTTTTGAATTTCGCTGATAACTACTGTTGCTTTCGGTTTCATAAAATAACTCTAATAAAAACCCAGTTAGTGCTTAACTGATCTTAGACTCAATAGCCCGTAGAGCTATGGCTGAAGCTCACACAGCGCTCACCGATTTTGATCCCGATAACATCCCACCCGCATCTTTCATAACGTAATTTTAAAAGTGATAACACTGAACCATCATAACTCCGTTATTTGCCAAGACGAATAGTAACTAACTCACCTCCCACATGAGGCTGTTATCAATGTCTGAACTCAGCTCTTCTACCTTAACAATGCGACCTGTGTATGGGCCCATCTGCGTGCCTTCTTTGATCCAACACGTACTAAACACTCCGAGCTGAACACCCGGAATTGACGAAGGCGCTATAGTTACTTGTTCCGGAAGGGAGACAAATGCCATGAAGAAGGACTCGTTCTCCAGGCAAAGCTGTTTAGTTTTGGCACTGTCGTTGCTTAAAACAGGGACTAAAGCTGTTGATCCGACACGCTTTATACCGGTCATGAAACCAACGTCGTGTTCTAGAAAATAAAGAGAGAGAAAAGTAAAATACAGGAGTTTAGAACAAACAAGTTCAAGCGATATCGATCGCTTAAAAGCTCAACCGCCGCCAACTTTTTTTCTTCGAGTAAAAAAATTGATTTTTATAGTCGAGATAACCGGATTGTTAGCCTAGCCATTAAGTTTTTTTTATTCCGAGTGAGTAAAATACAAGAGACAGCATAAGCGCTTTAAATCAACGGATGCAGTGAACATGGACGGAAAGAAAGTTAAAATTTTTACATATTAAAAGAATTTGTTAAAAGTCGAAATCAGCATAAAAGAATTAAAAAGCGTCGTCTTTCAGTTTTCCAAGCGGTTGAAAACCGAAACGCTATTCTCTAATGTCGTATTCTATCGCAGCAAACAGAAGTCGTTTACAATCAATTATTCATAACGTTTTATTTCACCGCTGGGGTAAAATACGAAGGAAGAAGTTAGTAAAATTAGCTAAAACAATCTTATACAACAGAAAAACAAGTACCGCAGAGAAAGTTGAACGTGTTAAAATTAGAAGCGAAACGAACTTTCCTTTACCCTTTACTAGTAATGAATTTAGATTCAGTGGGGTTATTTACGCGAAGCCACCTGCTTTGGGGGTTTTCTTGTAATCTTTATGATCTCGAATTAAAGTAAACTCAAGGAACGTGCTAAATACACTGTGATAAGCAGGAGAAAAGGATGGTTTACCCGACGCATTAATCTCGAACGAATTGTTATGCTACGGGGTCTTATCAACAACAAACAATCGGCTTTGATGGAGCTCACAGTGTGAAACACAAACTAGAGAAGTAAATTTGGAGATGATTGCGGAAGTGAAGATATGACTAGGAAGGATATGGTTCGCGAATTTTCATTACTGAACACTTCTCAAATAATAGGTTTTTATTTGGGCATTGGTAAAATTTCATAAACAATGCGAAAGTAAAGAGAACCAAACAATGCGGCACACGAATTTGAATTAACTGAGCACGGAAACTTGTTTTTTTAAAACAAGCAGGCTGACCGCCGACTTGCTTTCAAAGCCTGGTTTTTGTTTTTGTTTCCCAAGAGGATGCACGATGATGTCGCGATAGAGGCGAGGTGGGTTTTGACTGCGAGTCACGTGGTCAAGACCTTCCCAGTTGTTTTTAAAAGTGCGCTTGTCTGCATTGATTGATTTTTCTTTGAATTGACTGTTTTTCGGCTCATTGTTTCCCCACCATGTTACTCTGCTTTGATATGCTAATCTTTGTTTAATTCCAACTAGTAGACATTAATTACACGATAAAAAATGTCCAAACATGCTAATTTCTCTCGAAAAGCAAATTCGAAATTAGACCAGATTAAACACATTTCATTCTCTGCACTGTATTCCTTTATGTCTTCTGTCACCTTTCCACTCGAGAATTTCAATGCAAGTACATAGTTTTCGATAACACTGGAATCACTTCGCGAAGCATGAAGGAAGGGCGCCAATATCTCAACTGACCCCATCGCCGCGATCACAAAAACATCAACCGATAAGGCATGAACTTTGCTCAAAGAGCTTAAAAGTCCACGGAACACTGTGGGTTTACAAAACCTAGTGGAATTAAGTGCTTTTAGTTAAATTTCCGAGTTCGCATGCATATTCATTCGGCGAGCAATCCACCTGCCTAGAGCAAATTGGGTATTTAAACCTTATTATCGTTCCGAAATTACAATTGAAATAAGGAAGCGCCTTCGCCTACATGTATGAAATGCTGTTTGCTGGTGGCTCGCACGCTAATGACCGTTTCACCAGACAGCCGGAAACTTTACGAGGCGTTCTTAAAACACTGAGTAAAAAGCACCAGGATAAGATGTCTCTATCACGCGGGCAGCCTCTTCAATTTCCTTCACGCCCTTAAAAGCAAACACGCGTTACTTAAGAGAACAAGAAATAAATCAGAACATTCGCTGTTTAATTTTCATTTCGGCACAGCCCGAAGCGATGGTTTTCCGAAAGCGACCAAAGAGTACGACACTCGGAGCGTAATCTCACGCGATTTCGCAATTTACCACACGAAAGTATTTTAACCTTACTTCCTTCGGATGTCTAATACTGTCAAACGAGAAATAAGAGGTGAAGCTGTGTTAAATTGGAACTCTGTAAGCGAATAAAAGAGAAAAATCATGTGTGTTTAATAAAACCAAAACTCTTCTCATTAAAACAAACCCGAGATTATAAACTTGCCTAAGTCGTTAAAATTTAATGGCATTCCTTAGTTAAATTCCAAAAGAATACGTAACATGCAGCAGTTTACAATTCTTTGACATCACGTTTCTATAAGTGTAGAAACAGAGGAAATGAAACGGCAAAGTAAAATCCTTGTAACTAAACACATCATTTAAAGAGAAGTAATTACATAATTCCTCATTGCTCAAATCTCCATGTAGTGGGGAAGCACGCAACGGGGCTTTAAATTGCGCCGTATTTTTCATTTCACTGACATTTCGCAATTTAATGTACTCACTCACTGTTCCGTAATGATGGATGAAATTAAAAATCAGTTTACCTTCGTCAGAGCTGTAGTCCATTTTCTCCAGAACTCCGGATTTAAAAGTGAGTTCTTTTTGGCCTCCAAATACGTTACACCATTTTCCGTACAAAACGCTTCTCAAGACCTCCTGGCTGATATTCAGAGGACCGCTTGGTTTTTCCAAGAGTGGCGGCGCTACCCAAACAGACATCTCGGCAAGGTTCCTGGTCAGTGATCCGAGCCTCGCGATCACTAGTCTTTACGTATTCACTTACTTTTCGTTTATGAGATTTTAATAAAACGTCAGCGCTTTATATTCGGGCCTATGTTTTCCGTTGACAATGATCAAGATGTGAACAATGGCTGCGCAAAACTAAATAAGCCTTTGTAATAAATCAAATATTTTTCATCATGCCCTTCACACCTCATTGAACGCTGTGCAACTCGCTTATAATGAGCTGCCAGGGCTTCGAGCACCTGCCTTTGCTGGCTATTAAGCATGCGCCCTAAGCTACCCCTTACGGAGACTTTGGCAACTGATCAACAGGGTCTCGAGCAAGAAAAAAAAATCGACGTGCATTTCCTATGAAGTTTTAATGTATTTTTTTTACGGATTCCCGCCAACGATTTTACAGCACGCGGAAAATTGAAACGAGGACTACTTCGATTAATGAAAGCCGCGACACGGAGATTGTAGCAAAGTACAGAATTAGCAGAGATTAAATCTTCTTTTTTTTTTCTTTTACCTGACATCCGGATGGTCAAATCTAGCGATGGAAGAAGTAGGAAATTTAGTTTGGAATAATAAATCAAAGGTACAGGTGTATTCTCTGCATTTGTATCAAATTTGACTCAATTTGTAGCTCTGTTTTGCTTGGGATTTGGGGTCCTCCCAAAGGCGCGAATTCTCAAAACTCGATTTCTCCTCAATACCTAATTTTAAACACCCTTCCCACTATTCCGACAAATTAATGCGAAGGAATTGTAAAACGGCTCCGTTGTGAGAAAGGAAAAACGATTGTGCGCTTTTAAGGTACATTATCATTTTTTCATTGAGTTGGTTTATGCCGCGACCCGAAGGCAGCTTTTGCTAATTTTACTCCTTTAGATAAAGATCCTTCGAATTAACATTGCAGAAATGGAAAGATGTAAACACGCTCGGTCCCAATTACGAATTAATGAACACAAAGAAGTTAGCGCCCAAATCAATCACCAGTGATTAGATAGGTTTATTTAATTAGTAGTATTCTAACATTTTCCAATAGAAACGAGTCTTATTAAGACCACCAACTCTTTATTAAGAGAGCATGCAGTAAATGGTAATAAGAAAACAAATATGTGTTATTTTTCAGGTTTCGAATTTGGTTTTGCATTAGGCTGTTATCGAGTTAACTGTTGATGTCCCCTCTGAAAGGACGCCACCATTCGCGTGCAGCTTTTGAAACTCCTTCGTTGTTCGATTATCTCGAATGACTGGAAATCGCAAATGGGATCGCGTCTCGTTTAGTGAGTAGGAAACGCGCAAATCTAGGATGAAATCTAGGTTTTTTCCAAAGGCGGGGCATACTTACGGCACCTGCTGTTCGGCGCGTGTCAGGCGCGTGTCGAAAACAAAGGTGCTTAGGCATATTTGCTCGAACTCGTAACCTTTCTTTTATAATTAGAAGGCTGTGTTTTAATCTGGACATGATCGGTTAGATTGCTCCACACTGAGCTAAAGCCAAAGAAAACAAACTGACGGTGGAACACCGGAGAACGGCCGTTTTTTTTTTCTTTTAATACGCAAACCGTTTCGTCTGCTTCAAGCTACAGGGTGTTGGCAGTTTTTTTTTTATTTTAAAACTCGCGGAAATTGCTTCTGCTCTCTGCACTTTGTTTAGAAACACTTTGAGAAGGATCTTGATTCCTTTCAAAGGATATCGCAAATTGAATTAAAGAAAACATTTTATCATTGTACTTGGTTTTAAAAAAGTGGATAAAACAGTGCGGAAATTTTTCGACACTTAAATAGAGGTGAAGGAAATTAAATTTGCATCAGAATAGAAGTGGCTTCATTACTTCGGAAAACTCATTATTTTCCGTGCAATCAGAGCGCTTGCTCAGGTAATGGACTTCCAAAACTAAAAATATGGTACATTTCACTCTTTACAATAACTACTCCTTTATTTAAACTATCTCTTAAATGGTATAACTTTCGTGTCTTTCATTACTGAGGGTAAATACGCGGGCCTCATTAATAATGAATTAGAGTAAATGAGACAGGGAATTACTTAAGGGGAGAAAAACAACCAGAGTTTATTCCAAGGATCAATAAACGGTGGCCAGTTTTTTTGAGGTTTTGTTTCGTTCTTGTTCACTGTTTACTTAAGCAAAAGAGAAAGCGTTTGCCCTTGCAAACTGCATCAATTGTCGCCAGTGCTAATTTTAATTTGCCCTTGAAAAAGGGTCATTGTGATGGCGTTGTATACAAGCTTGGCTCAAGGAAATTACCTACTCCGCAGTTCGTAGCTAGAATAATAGACGTTTGTGGTGAGAGAGCAACATGTTACCAAAAACACAACTTATTTTCTTTCCGCTTGAATACTTCATTACACTGAAAGCGGGGTATTTCATCTTTCAATTTTTACTTTAATACCATAATCACCGGAAAACACCCAATTTACTGCTAATCCCCCAGCAAGCAAATTAAAATTTTTCAAGGTAAACTAAGGAAGGGGAACATTATACAAGTGAACACTCTAAGCCAACCTAATGTGTAATTTACCGAGATTTGTTGTTATGCGAAAGTTTAATGAGCGAGGAGTAATGCGCCTGGGAAACAAGCAAGCCCCACTCGCAAATGAAGCGGTGCATGATCGCTGTGAGATCCACAATGGAAAAGCGCGATAAGTTTATTAAGGCTTTTCAGGCAGGCACGCGCCATGCAGGCCATGATCACTTTGTTTCCAACTCCACGTGCTGCAAAAAATAGGCTTAACAGCAAACAAATCGCCCTTGAACAATATATGATCAATTATTAAAGTATTAAATTGCCTTCAAAGAGCTTATCCCGTGTGAGATTTTGCTCCTCCATGTAGGCCACTGGTTTCGGTAAACGTTAAGTTGTAAGCAGCCAGGTGCCTGCCATAGAAACTTAAGCCAAAGGGTTTAGGCTGAACCATGGAAGGTGACCCTGTTCTGGTTTATTTGCTATCTAAGAGGGTACAAGCAAGAGTATAGCCCCGGAGATGCACTGAGTGTTTTGTTCGAGGTCTGTCCATTTGAGGGATTTGCGTTTGTTCCTAAGGCGGACAACATGCGGGGTGCTTTAACTACAAAATGTGCACGTACAATGTACAAGACACCGGAGCGACAAATCGATTAAGCTTGTTTTCTCTTTCTAGTTGAACTATTAAAACGATCGGCAAGGCTGTTTCTGTGTAAAACGGCTAGCATGGAGGGAACACAGTGGGGGCCACTCTGCTTGGAATGTAAATCAAGAAGATCTTGTTCATTAACCGCCAGCTCCAGTGGTTCTCGTTTCCTATCTTAACGGTCATCAGCAATTTTTATTTTTCCTTTGTTTAGGTTTGCGCTAATCAGTGATTGCTTATTATGATTCTTGGAGCAAAGTAAATTTAAATACATTCTTAATTGCTAAGGGTCACTTTGCGGTGCTTAGTGAGAGATATGTGCCCTCAGGGGACCCTGTAATCTATGCGCAAGGAAGTTCCAAAAATAAGCGAAATTAAAACTTACATATCAGCCGTGAAAAAGCGGTAAACTTTCACGGACGCGATTATTTCCTTAATCAACCTTGATGCACAAGTTGCCTAAATAATAAGACAGCGCTTTGTCAAAAAGAGGGTGTGCTTTGGCTAGGCAGTTTTCACAGTAACTTCACAGGTTAAAGCTGGGTCATTCAGATTCTCTATAAAGTAAACACTCTTTTCAACAACTCATTCAAATGATCAACTCGCGTTAAATTTGTTTCATCGAACTTAAACGTCAAATCTATTCACCATGTTAAAAAAAATGCTGAAGCGATCGAGATGCTATAAAAAAGGCAACAGTATCTTAAAAACGGCTGCGCGTTTCGTGCAGATGATAATATCATCTTCGGTCGACAAGATAGTAAATTTATGTACATCGGAAGTATTTTATGAACTTAAAAGAAACATTTTCAATCGTAAATCAAAACGTACTTAGCACTGTAAGCTGCACGCACATATGGGAAACAAACTAGACAATCGTCTCGGTGGTTTTTTGCGCCGGAACAACAAGAAAAGAAAACAGCATCGTTTTAATCGTAAAATTAAACGGATCTAGGATTACACTCGCAACATTGAAGTCGAAGGTTATATCATGTACCTACCAGTTTCACCCAATTTCATTACCAACACAGGATCAAGCTAGAGGCAATATCCTCGTCAAAACAATCTATTTTATATATCCCTAGCTTTGATGAATGTCCTACGCGTTCCGTTTTGGCGCCTTACCTTTTTGCCATTGTATATTTGATAGTCAATAGGGAGCTGAAACAAGCATTTTCAAAATGTGATCATGTTTGGGTGTGGTTTATTACCTTAAAAATTTAATTCTCTAGGCGCCGACGTCGTTTTTTTTTTTCATATTATAGGCGTTGTAACTAGCTTTACCAGCCGATAACATTTCCACTTTTTCGCATTATATCTTGAAACTTAGCGCGGCTCATTTCTGTTAAAAATTTAAGCTGCCCCGCAGAGACCACCAAATTTAGGTTGTTTATCTCGGGAAACGTTATTTTAATTTTTAATTCTCACTTTCTAGTTAGTGATAACGAGTGTAAATCGGTCACCAGCGCATAATAGTCGAACAGAGTTGTGTTTGAACAACGCGCTGACTACAATTTATTTTCCTAAAACAATTTAAGTCTGAAAAACGACTTAATCAGTTTCGCCAAAGTAGTACGTTTTCCTTTTTGTGTGCACTTCTCAAAGTGGCAAAGCAAATTTTTTGTGCTTCGCAACGGTTGAAAATTTGATGGCTTTTAAAGCTCCTAGAGGGTGTAAATGAAATTTCAAGCATTTTACATCTAATTTGACTTCAGCGATAAAGCTTCCTAAATTAAAAATGGACGCCTTTTTTATGAAGGAGGGGGTCATATGTAAATTCTACAATCATCATTTGCGCCTTTTTAGTCTTTCTTCAATTTTGGAAAAGTTGATTTTGAGTGGCAGTAGATTTAAAGGAAAAATACACGTCTTTGTGCACCTTTGTAGCTCTGTAAAGAAACGGAATAAAGAAACGCTTATCTCTTAATAAATACAGTGTTTTCCGTTTATCTATGCAATTTTGAAATCAGTTCCAGCATCAAATAACCTATCCAGTGCACACAATATTTTTCTAGAATCGTATTAGTTGTTCAACGCTTTTTCATTCATTTTCTCAGCAGGCGAGAGATAAGAGTTGACACCGCTTATTTTCGCATACAAAACATAGTCAATATTTAAGTTTTCTAGTTGTTACGCCATCGAAGTAAAACCAACAATCCTTCTAAACGGCTTTGTGTGAAGTTCATGATGATAATTGTTCGCCGAGAAGTTTTCTTGTCGCGATGAGCATTTGTTTCAGCTTGTATAAAGTGTCTGCGACTTCGCTTTCGCATTTTTAAGTTTAGAAATTGGAGAAATTCGAGTCAGCTCAAATTGAATGCTGTGAACAGTCTTACACAGTCTTAACACCGTGAAGATAGAGTGAAATTAATATATTTAAAATCATTGTTATCAAATGTCAAGCGGACCCTGCTACCCTGTGCACGTTTTAAAATAACACTCAATATAAAACACATTACTCTTTGGTCTCTAAGTAAGAATCCTCCATTGTGAAGTTATTATCGCTGACAACAATAATGCCTCAGTAACGCTTGACTTCGGCTCAGGATCAATTCTCTCCACAATTTTGAAACAACAGTCAAGCTTGCTAGCCATCACTGGCCAAGATGCGGGGAGAGGGGTGGGATGGGATGTAGCTATTTGCGTCCTCAGAGATTAAAGTATTTTGATTCCATATGACCCAAACAAGAGCCCCTCCCCACCTTCCCGCAGCCTCAAGTAGGGCTGCATTTTATGCCTTGTGAGCTGAGTCAAGGCATCAGTTTTTCCATTTCTGCCTGAAAAGAGGAAGAGTTTTCTGGAGTTTTCATAGAGTTTTGTCTGCCTAGGGATGTCAGGGATTCGAGAGCTAAGCTGCACACCGAAATTCCCAAGTGTTTCCCCGGGTGCATTTTCCTTGTGCGATTAGTGTGCATCACGTGGGAGTTCAAGAAAATTCGTGAGTGAAGGTGCTTTCCTTCATGCCCGATACTCTAGTTTGCATATGTCAGTTAGTTCTCACAAAAGGAACTCAGTTTAATAGTTAACAACGATAGCACTTCATGGTATTACACATTCTTCGGTATGACAAGAAATCGGCCATTTCTCACTAAATGACATTGGTACTTGAATTACGACTGAACCTCTAACATTAAAGTTTTGATATGAAGAATTGCATTTCGGACTTGCATTTTAACAATATGTTGACCACTACTGTAGCGATGGAAAAATTCGAAGCATCTTCACTCCAATCGTTCGAATTCGTCTTATATGAAACTGTGTAGTAAACAGCTTCGAATCATCATCTTTTGTTTTTGTTCAGGCCTTCCTTCCCGTGGTCTTGTTCGGTTAATTTTATACGAAGCAAATTCACACAAACAACCTGAAATATTACTCGGAAAGGTAACTACTAGTTTATTTCTTCTTTTGATAATTTTTAACTGATTGAGTAGAAAGAACTCTTTGTTTACGTCATATGGAAGTGGAAGGGGCGATTTGAACCAATCAAACGAATTAACAAGTCGAATTCTAGTTTCGTTAGCAGGTAAGAACTATCCGACAATTATATTCGGTCACTTATATTTTGGGAAAATGGTAACTTGCTTTCTTACAAGAAACATACTTAAATAAATTATTTAACAGAAAATTCAGACCGTTATGTTAACGAGCTCGGTGGCGCACGACACACGTGCTGCACAATTTCTTAACAACCGCAAAGACAATTAACTAATAACATCGCATTTGCGTTTTCTATTATTCTTTTAATTTGTAGTTTTGGCTCTGCTGTTGCTGTAAAGAAATATTGTAGATGAGAAGGCATTCACAACTCAAGACTAATTGTTTTTTAAGTCTAAAGTCTTTAAAATCCGTGACCAAACGGATCATTTGAGCCGGAACCTTACTGTCGGGAGACATCATTTGAAGGAGCTAGTCGAGGAATTTTCAGGACAGCATTTACAATAATTTTAGTGAACGTACTGAATAATATATCTAGGTCTTGCTTGAGAGTAGAACTAATAAGCACTTTCTTTATCGGTCAAATGTGATCTGCTTTTCTTTTGTTTAAACAATAGATTGGAGCACCAGAGGCCTCTGGTCTCCTCACGTACGATAAAGAATTTGATCAAGATCATTGATGTTTGAAAAATCGTCGTGTTAAAACAAAAGAAAATTCAGTACAAATTTAAATTAACTTGTCCAAAAGTCTGCATTATCCTTATCACAAGAAAAACAAAGTAAGGACAAAGCGTGGTCAAGATAATGTTTCGTCTTTAATTTCCTCTGGTATCCTCAAACAAAATCTGCCGTTCTGGATTTTAATCCGCACTGAGAATGTGGCGTTTATAGGGGGCATGATTCGCGAAGAACCGCCAACATTTACGCGTGTTCACGGTACTGACACATTAGAATTTTTTTTTCGTCTCTTATTCTGAGTAAACGTAGTAAATTTGCTTTCAAACGAAACAGAATTCGAGGCCTTATGAAAATATATGCAAATATAACAATCGTAGAGAAATTGAACGTGCATCAATTCAACATTTATACTACATCGACTGTCACAATCAACGCAACACAAACGAATGTAATGCAGGGAATCTAATGTGTACTTTTAAAATGCTTGAATGATGAATCTGGCAGACTGATACTGATTTACAGGGAGAGTCACGATTCATGAACGAAAAGTAATTTGACATATCTTTATTTTCAGTTCCTGTTTGATTTGTATATAAAATTCAGATGTATTTACTTTGATCAGTTCAACGTTAGACGAAGCAGTGAGGCATTCTGTTAATAGGCCACGTCTATCTTTCAACTTCTTTGAAAGAGAAAGCTGGCAATTATACTTTTTATTTACTAAGATATCATAATTCATGAAGGACGGAAATACAAACTGAGTTATCTTCATTTTCCTGTTTGAATTTTACACGACATTTGGCTGTTTACTTTTAGTACGGCTCTCATCAGCTCAAACGTTAGTTGTAGAAAGGCAAGCTGGTAGTTATATACCAAAAGAACATGCTTCACTGGAAGAAAACCAAATTATCAAATCTTTATTGTCCAGTCTGTCTTTAGTACAAGCTGTGGATATTAATCTTAATCAGCTTAAACGTGAGTTAAAGCGGTTGACTGTGTGGAACTGAGTCGGCCCAATGCCGCAAAACATCAAAACAGAACAAAGAGCTAACGAAAGCGTATCTGAGCACATTAAGCTCAATGCCTTGTAATATTATTAACTTTTACTGATGAAATTAGTAAATATACAGTTGTTCTGCCGTTCATGATGATCAATTATCTAAAATAACAAATAATGTGAAATGAAAAGAGAATTGATTGCAGCCCCCGGCCATATGACATTGACCGTTGGCTTGACTATAAAATATTTACACAATAAAAAAGAGTTATAAACGTAACAATCTGGTGTTTTCTGGCGATTTCAGCTCATCAGCGATCATTCACTCATGCTGTATAATCACGTAGAGTTAAATAATTAAGGGTTTAAAGCAAAGAGTAATTTAAAAGGAACCTATCAAATGCTTGAGTTATCTTGAAAACCACGACTTTTTTATCAGATCAGTTCCTGTCTATTCGAGGGAACTGTTGGATTTTCCTTGATCCACACTATTTTATATTTTTTGGAACTTGAAAAAACGATCATCAGGTCGCATTTTAATGGATATACCTCCCGAAAACATTCTCACCAGTGCGTGTCTTGTCTTAAAACTCTTGTTCTCTTATCCGCGGGTGGCATATAACACTAAACAATAGACAACGAATGCAGAACAAAGTGACAGCCAAACGAATCACGATTTTGCTTTCGAAACAAAAAAGTAAACATTCAAATAAACCCCATCACATTACCCTAATGTTCCAGAGTTATTAGATCATACAAAGAGAATACCAAGAAAGTTAAAAGGAGAATAATCAGTTCCAAGATGGAAAAAAGAAACTAACACTGACTTGAACAGGGCATTGTCTGACTTACGTTCATGTAAAATATATTTTCAGGGAAATTTGTTGACATAAGGCCAGGAGATATCTTTTGTAAACGGAAGGAAAGAGCGAAAACTACATAAGAATTGTTTGGTTGGCACAGATAATCGATTATCTACTGCAATAATATCTATATTAACTTATCAACTCATGGTCATCTGATTTTAAAAACATGTCAAATACCAGGGTGAAATGCGAATGCAGGCCCTGATTTTGAACTCGATCAAGGAATTGCTTAGTTCTATTCTCCTAATCAATTATCTACCTTCCTATTATATTATTAACTCGACGTGCAGCGATTCAAACTGTTGGTAATAATTATGCCAATCACCTAGACCACACCCTTACAAAATCAACCTTGTGTGGGCAATCGAAACGAAATTTCAATCGAACTTAGACAAACTTAATTAATCGAACTCAATCTATGGATTGAGTTCGATTGAGTTTGGTAATCAAACGCAATCGAACACACAAAAAATTCTAGGTAATCAAACGTTCGATTGTCGAGCGGTGACGTCACAAGCGCATCACGTGTTTTAAAACATGAGCGGATAATCTTTTTACCACTGGCAGGGAAAATATCGCTTCAAACGCGCTTGTTAGAAAAAGGTTAGCAAGAGTGCCAGCTTGACTTGGAATTGAACGAACAATTCAACGTTTCAGAAAAGAAACTGGCGAGAAAGGGTGTGTTTTTCAAGCTGGAAATGACAGAGGACAGGGGTGAGGTCACGACTTCAAAGTGAACTCGGGTTGCTACCAGGCCAAATAGCGCATGTCATATTGTTATAACTTTTCATATTCTTAATTTTTGCGTCCTTATATATCTCTATTATGCCTATAATTTTTGAAATTCACAGGGGAATTGTCAATAAACTTACCTGTATCGAAAAAAAACTCGTTTCCGACAGTATTCCTTGCGTTTTCGTACATGCAGTTGGCGACTGTTTGCTCAAATAATTACTCACCGACGGCCGAACTCATACCAGCTCGATTTCCGACCTCAATCCACCGGATCTACATCGATTGTGCTCGATTTTTTCGATTGATTCAGCAATTGAACTCGCAGGAATTTCGTTGTCCGATTGCGTTCGATCAACTCCGCGAACACAAACGATAGGATTGAGTTCGATGGACTTCGGTCCTGACCGAACGTTCGATTGCCTTCATAGGGCAATGAAACACAATTACAAACCTGGCGGCAAATTCAATAAGCATATAGGCCACATTCACATTAAAATCGTTTTTTTTTTCCGGACATTCTTGTGCGGAAACTTCCAAAAATAAATTTGTTCCTCGCGTTTTGAGCTGTTTGCACTTTTCAACAACGAAATGCTGTCCACGGGGATCTTATAACGGAATAAGAAAAACAGCGAAATTGACAATTAGGAAAACAATAGGTAAACGAAGTATTTGCCCTTAATTTACCCAGTGATAGCCAAATGGATCACGATATTCCTTGAGTACTTCTGCTTGAGTTAGGCCTCGGCTACACTTGCTGAGTCGGGCTTTCAATTGATTCACGTGAAAGGGGGCTAACATTTGAGCATAGGCAGCCTAGGCTGTTCTGAGTTGTATTTGGGCTTGTGCATGGACGGACATATTAGCCGGGGAAGCATCGATAATGCTGTGATGTTCGTACAGAAATTTGCATTCTGATGCCTAACATGAACGGAACGGAAAATGAACAAAAGAGCACTTTGCATTCGATAGCTCTTTGTGCCCGCCATGTTTTCATGTATTTACATATTACCTTATTTCGATCGTGTGTTGCCAAAGGCCGAATTAATAAGTTACCGACATCAGTGGCAGTCGAAGATGTTAAAAACTGCAGTAAATTGGAGCCATACAAACAACAGCAAGGAACACGCTTTTATTACCTTGTGAGATGAATGACATAAGGAAGAACCCAAACTGAAACCCAAGGAGAAAATTTAAACAAATGCTTCAAATGTTTACTCCTGTGTTTCCAGATGATTTTGTGCCCTTTGTAAGACATATTGAACGCAGCTAATACAATTTGATCTGTTTGGATGATTTAGCTTAAAATTTAAGTTGAAGAAAGATTTAGATAAGTGAATCTTATTCCCTAGTTGGCTTTACGAAAATACCAGCTGACCTCGGCTTTTTTCACAGTTTTAACGACATATTTACCCCCTCGAAAACGAAAGGAATTAGTTTTTCAGTGTTACGAAATTTTGAGCTAAAATTTGCAGAAGAAGGCTTTAGATTTTCTTTACAACTAAATCCAAATTTCTAAGGTGATTGATGCCTTTCGAACAGATGTCCACCGAAATAAACCGTTGGGTGCCCATGAAGAACCGAGTGCAGATTTGATTGTTATCTAGCAATGTCTGAAACTTGAATTTTAATCGCGACGCGACCAAAATGGGACGTTTGAAAACGGCCTAAGACGAAACGTAGATCAATGCTGGGCTGTACACTGATAAGGGGAAGAAAAGGGTAAACTTATTGAAAACACCGGAAGATTATAGCAACAAGTATACAGAATTATCTATCATCCGATTGAGTAAATACCAGCTTTTATTGATCGATGTCACTAATAAAATAAGTAAAGACAGCAAAGGTCTACAACTTTGGTGTCGTGCAGACCTCCAACAATCACTATTGAACTGAAGACAACACAATTGAAAACTCTTTGTCTTGTGTTTAAATACTTCTTATAAATTAGCTGATGAGTTAAACATTGCAAAATAAATCTAGTCCGGACAGCCCGAGATCCTAGAGAAAGATTCTTCACAAAACCGGTTATTTTAGTGATTATGTGTTCGACTCTTATGACTTATCCTATTTTGAGCTATTCAAAGCGGATTTTTTATATTGTTATCATTATGCAAATTGATGATATGACGTGTGGAAGTGTCCTCTTAAGAAAAAGCATTCGAGAAACAAACAAACTTAGCAAGTACTTTACTTATAAACTTAACCACACTCATATAAAGGACGTCCTTTTAAGGCAACGGCTGTTCAATTTCCTTTTATCCACTTTACATTTGTATACAAAACGTGTTTTCTTTTTACAAAGCTGTTAAAAAAAATCACCTCAGATTATGCTGCACCCTTTAACAGCAGTGCGTGTCTTTCTCCTGACCATACTTTGCACTCCACGGGTGGTTAAAATGGAAAAAAAAAAAAAAGCGAAATTGTCTACGGGGAAACAATGGGGGAAGGATGTGTTTTCTTTAGTTTACATAGTGATCGCCAAATGGATCACGATATTGCTCCCCCAACAAACAATATGTGAAAAATAGAAGCCATGGTTTGTGGTAAAAACTAAATTTTCAACCAGCCAAAGTGCACGTGAACCGTACAGTTGTCAATGAGTGGAAACACTAACAAATCAAACTACTCCTGCGAGCTACAATCAGCTTTAATTATGGTACTCTGCGATAAGATAGTGATAAGATTGTTTTAAACGCGTGTCGACCCCGCTCTATTAATTGTTCGAAACCGTTGGGTGATCCATTCTCGAGAAGACTAAACTGATATAACACTAAGGGGCAATTAGGTATTCGTTAATAAGTTTGAGTGTGTTCCCAGTGATACATCCCTTTACTGAATCGTGAAGGCTGATATCGATCAGATTTAGATAGTTTATACTTACCAACCGGGGTTTTCTTTCCATTTAGCAGTGCTAACACTACATGAGGATGCCCACTAACTCATCATGCTGTTTGCCTAATTTGTCATGGGGTTCAGACTCCTTAAGGGGCATCAAAGCACCCCAGGTTGCCTATTAAGAAAATGGAACTGACAGCTGATGTAATTTACGTGGACAAAAACAATAAAACACCAGCTTAAAGTTAGAATTGGTTTGAACTGAGCCTATTTTCTATCATTTCACTTCTGAAAACGCAGCAATGGACGTTCACAACTTGAGGCGGCAAACTCGGGCACATTTTAGTCGATAAACAGATGGTATTTGCTGAAAGCTGTAGCCGGGCATTTGACATAAAGTGCTATTGTTTTTCATTGCGAGCGTAATTGGAATTTACGAGTCTATTAATTAAGCAATGGGTGTATATTTGTTTTTCCGTTTTGTTGTCTCTTTCCAAGCAAGTTTCCCGTAACGGTCAGAAATTTGTAACACACTTTGGTTTAGAGCGCGGTTGGCCGTCATTGAATGGTACGGTAACCAACTAATGGAGAATCCATTACCGTTACATGCATGGTCCTTTGTTACACAAATAAAAAAAACCCTTAAATGAGATGCTCGCTATTCCTTTTACAAAGGAACAGAATGAAACTACTTTCTCATCGTTTACCGTGTTTTTGTTCTAACCCAGGTTGTGGCAAATTTTAACAAACACAATTACACACACTCACGAAAAGAAAATGGTAATTGCGTTTTCGAACTCGTTTTTGCTTTGCTTTCGCCTAATCCCATCAAAAGAATAAAAGAAAGGGTACACAACAGGTTGCCTCCTCCACAAAACCCACTGATTATGCCACAACCGAGTAAAACGGTATAATTTTCAGATTCAAGTAGCCACTTATAGGCCTTTGGACATCTGCTTTGTTATAGCGAATGTTTGGTTTTATCCTAAACAGAGTTGATAACGTAATTTGGCGACCGTAAAGAGATTCCAGCGAACGTCAGCACTCCGGCGAATCCGGCTCCTTACGGTGGTCAAATTAATTACCTTATCAAATCTGTTGAAAAAACCATTCGTTTCACTCCCCACCGACGCAACACTACAGTTTCTTTACAAACTAACCTTGTTATACTTTGTTTTAGGTTTGTTAGCTATTTCAGTGGGCAGGACTGAATAACTGATCAATAAAAGCTGATCAATTAAGCTCATTTAGTTAATTTTATAGATGCTATGGACAAAGCTTGTATTCTTCCGCAACATTAAGTGCTAAGAAAAAAGAAATTACATGACATTTCAACTCAATAATAAGCAATTATACTTAACGGGAAGTAATTATCAAAAGCTACCGAACGGTTGCGTTATCGGTTGAAGCTGAATCTAGAGAATAAACCATTCGCTCTATCAAGATATGAAAAATTCATTCCCATTGGTTGTTTTGTTATCAACGTGAAACACGGATTTTGTAGCCTGCGTAATCAGGGAGGGGGAACTAGTTATGCAATGCTTTCGAGTGGTATACCGTGAAATATCCCACTTGGTTTACGCTCGTGCGTATACCAAGAAATATCAAGTCACGAGTGGGATATTCACAGTATACCACGAGAAAGCACTGCATAACTAATTTCTTCCATGCCACTCATTGAATTAACTTTCCTGTTCGACGTCTGGTTCCAGGAATTCAAAATTAAGGTCAAAACTAGGGTATTCTTCTTCCATGTTTTAGTTCTTGACAGTAATTTTTTCTGAATAAAAATTTTCACCTGTCGCAGGTTCTTCAATCGACCTTTCAGCTGGAAAAATTTGTAGGCCCCGTTGCATACCGCAGAATATGCTACGGGTTTCTAGCTTTCTAATTGGCTGTATTCTCTAAGGCTTGGGATAAATGAGAGAATCCTCCCTTCTTCTCGCTGCCCCTTCCCCTCTCCGATTAGGCTATTGATTCTGTTGTTTTAACTCCTTTCGGTGGAATATCTGTATCCACCTCTGAAATTCAGATTAAATTGTGACGAGAAAACAGCGCTTTCTTTTACATACATTTTTTGGCAAAATGTGTGGGATTTCTTTAATCGCGGTTCGGGGTTGATTTTTCGATTTGATCCACGGTAGCATAGGACCTGCATAGCTGTCTTTTCTGGCTACCGGTACAACGATTTATTTTTCAGTGTTTCGTGTTGTAGTTTGTAGTCGTTCGTTTTGTGTTTTTGGTGTTGCCTTGGTCCTTTCTGTGTAACGTAAAGGAAGTGTAAGTGTTGAAATATAAATAAAGAAATAAACAAAAAAACAAACAAACAAAACAAAACAAAACAAAACAAAACAAAACAACAACAACAACAACAACAACAACAAAATAAATAAATAAATAAAGCTGATACCCCCCCCCCCCTCATTTTTCGTAACACTGAAAACCTAGTCATTTTTTTTTCAGAGGGGTAATTATGTCGCCTAAAATACGAAGTAAATTCAGCTAGCATTTTGGCAACCCTACAGTAGCTCGGAAATTAGGGAAACGAGATTCCATTCCCTTAAGATTTCTGCAATTAAATTTTCGGTGCGTCCTATTACAAGGGTTTTTTTTGCGCAGTTTAAGGCGGGAAAAGCAGATCTTAGCAAGAGCTATTTTAATCCAAAAAGAAATTCAGAGGTAACCACGCCTTTTTCGAGATAATTAAGTAATAACAATTTCAACTGATTAAAACTAATGTTGTCCGCGTTTTGATGTTACTTCCATCATTATCAAGGGCAAGCAACTGTTTCTTCGTGGTTTGAAACGTCGGACATAAGTTTTAAATTTTTTTACTGAAGTTTTTCAATAAACCACTAACCATACAATAATTCCAAAAAAGCGTTAAATTACATAACGACGTTTGGCATTTTTTTTTCAAATTGAAGCTTTTAAAATGCGTGGTTACCCGCCATTTTCTTTTTGGATTTCAAAAGCCCTTGCTAAGATCTCCTTTTCTCACATAGTCATACACAGTGGAAAAATATATTTAAAATTAGTGAGCATCTTCCTTAAGAAATTAGAGGTTCTCGGACCATCCCGAGATGAGTAGAACGCCAAGACTCCCATAAGATCAAACTGTGTTAGCTAAGCCTGCCGCACACTTGAGGAAAGAGCGGGGCAAACTGCCTCGCGAGGCGATTAGCTCAGCTGTTTCATCACGTGTGCGGTTGAGTTTTCGTGAGTTTTTCGCCTCGCGAGGCCGTGAGGAAAATCTCTGTCGTGTTTGATATTTGAGATTTCTCCTCGCGAGGCATAATTTTCACGAAAACTGAACCACACACTTGAGAAAACAGCTCAGCTAATTGCCTCGCGATGTCTCGCAAGACAGTTTGCTCAGCTCTTTCCTCAAGTGTGCGGCAAGCGTAACGGGCCATAAAGCGATCTAGGCTGGGAATGGAAGAAACAAACGGTTCGTGTTGGGTGTTCCTGTTTGCAGTGTTTTGTGAACGGCAAAATAATTAAGCACTATTAATTTGCTTAATGTTTAATTGAATTGACAAATTAAATTCACTTAATCGGACAACTCAGTGAAAGGACACTGGGGCGACCTACACCGTTTCCAAGGACAAAACTAGAGAACGAACGACAGAACAATACTCCGGGCCCAAAAAACCAAGGCAGCTGCAGGTTATAAGGGTACAGTGAAAATAGAGCATTTGAAAAGTGCAGGTCTACTGAGGAGACCATCTGAACTTTGGTGTTAATATTTAGGCGATTTTCAATTGTTTCGCCGGGATCAGTTCAGACCCTGGCCGTATGAGTGTGTGAGTGAGGCAGGCATTCAATTATTTTCGGATGGTGGGAACTCAATTTTCTGAGTTATGATGGGCTTCTCCACTGGAAACCACTGAGTGGGGAATTGAGCTCTTTTAATTAATGGTTACATCCAGTACTTTAATGCATGTTTGGTTTTACCAACAGAGTTGATAACGTAATTTGACCACTGAAAAGAGATTCGAGTGCTGACATTTGGAGCGTTAACCCTTCGTCAGAGCGAAGGGTTAACGAATGGCAACGTTCGAAACGTCAACACTGGAATCTCTTTACAGTGGCCAAATTACCCTATCAACTCTGTTAACAAAACCAAACATTCGCATCTCGCAGAATGCCTATTGTTCTTGGGACATTCACTTACTGCACGGCAAAAATTATAGATCTGTAATATTAGCGGTGAAGCGTAAACTGAATGACTCATATTGGGCCAAATTTACCATAGTCCGTGCTGGTTTTTGGACATAAAATTCAAGGAGTATTCAAGGCAAGTTACTTTGTTTTGCATTATGTTTCGAGATGTTTTCATTGGTGAATAGCAACTTTAAAAAAGCTCCCCGGATATAATCTGTCCCCGATTTTGAAATCTGCGCTCAATCCCTGGATAGGCCTTATCACGGTTTTCGACGCCATTTTGACGGGTAGGCAAACAGGCTTGAAATAACAGTGTTTGTATGGAAATCCAATGTCAAATAATTTTCTTAAAACATCGCTTCTGAAAAATTCATGAATTAGAAACTTTTGGCACTAGGAAAAGGATTTTAAGAACAAAATTGGAGGGATGTAGCTGTGACAGAAAGCGTCCAGTCGTGTTTTGAACTTTCCATACATTTGTCTGTATAGCGAACCAGCCGTGAACTGCTACTAAAAATAGTTCGCGGGAAAAAGTACAGGGAAATGTATGGAAAGTTCAAAACACGACTGGACGCTTTCTGTCACAGCTACATCCCTCCAATTTTTTCCTTAAGATCCTTTTCCTTGTGCCAAAAGTTTCCAATTCATGAATTTTTCAGAAGCGATGTTTTATGAAAATTATTTGACATCGGATTTCCATACAAACACTGTTATTTCAAGCCTGTTTGCCTACCCGTCAAAATGGCGTCGAAAACCGTGATAAGGCCTATTACTTCGATACAATCCTACATTATTTCCCATCCGAACAAAAATTCAAGGAGTTTTCACTATTTTCAAGCACTTTCGGCAAAAATTCTTCTTTTCAAGGGATTTTCAAGCGCCCTTGAAATATAAATTAAATTCCAGAGCTTTTCAAGGACTTCAAGGAGTAGCACGAACCCTGTTTACGCGCGCACTGCTCCGCAAAGAATACCGTTTAGCTGATCAACTTGTCAGGGCGGAGCTAAAAGACAAAGGCCACACGAACTACCGTAAAGTTCCGATAGTAGCGACCCTCGTTACTTTCGGAATTAGCAGCGTTTGGGGCTCGTTACTTTCGGGGAGTCGTTGCTTTCGGGGGGTCGTTATTTTTGGGGAACAAAAATCATGAAACAAGCTAGCGCTAGCTCTTTTCTCCGAAATGAAAAATTATATGATTCGCGCAGAGCTCAAATAACAGACAGAATTAAGACCATTTGCACTTCCCATTTCTGGTAGCAGGGACAGTGAAATAAACATCGATGATCTACCGGACAAGCGCATGAATGAATCAGCCGATGTACTGAACCGAATTCTTCTCTGACTCAGGGGAGGAAAGATAAACTCAGTGCTTTTAGTCCATGGCACACCAATGCGTTTTATACTGCAGTATATATAGAGTTTTCAATTTTAATTTGAAGAAACGTTCCTTTTGTTAATTAATACGAAATTCTACCAGTTTAGTCTTCACATTACGCCATCAGTGAACTGATGTCAAGGACAAATGATGGCTTAAGACTTTCCGTTGTTGTAAGGTGCCTTATCGTGATTAATTTGTCCATGCACGAAGATGTGCGTATTGTAAATTAAAAAATTGACTATGGATTGGAAAACAATAAAGGCATTCGGTATATGTATGAAGTAATAAAAAAAAAAAAACAACTTGTATGGTTTCGCTACTTTTTGGGGACTCGCTACTTTCGGGGGGGTCGTTACTTTCGGGGGCTCGCTATTTTCGGGATTTATTAGTAGCCACAAAGTTTTGACGTTACCTTAGCGGGGTCGTTACTTTCGGAGGGTCGTTACTATCGGAACTTTACGGTATTGTTCGTTCTATTGTTTTCTAATATAGCACCTTCGCACTGAGGCTGAATAAGTGGGTACCGGTAACTAGTGATTTGACTTTCAGTAGTCTAACAGACTAGAAGAAAGTTTCTACTCCCCACCGACCCAGCATAACAGTTTCTTTTAAAACTAACCCCTTTATCCATTTAGTACCTTACTGCAATTTGAGACACCCAGCTTTTATCACGATTTCCAGTAGTTGATTTCGGATAAATGAAAAGAGAGGCCTTTGTACGGGAGTATGAACACCGCTTAGTCAGGCCTGTACGGCCGGAGCTTAAGCCAGTTTCTGAAGCAACTGGGAATATTACTACTTCCCCTTGTAAATGCAGCTTGTTTACTCACGGAGCACGAAAAGAAATCTCTAGGAACTCGTTCAAAGGTGACCATGCGTTCCAGGTCGAATTGGAATTTGGAAATGTTGGTATTTGTGGAGGGAGGAAAACCGGAGTGCCCGGAGATAAAACCCTCGGAGCGAGGACGAGAACCCACATTAAACTCAATCCACACATGACACCGAGTCCGAGAATCGCACCCGAGCCACATTGGTGCCAGGAGAGTGCTCTCACCACTGCGCCATCCCTGCTCCTCTCGGACAAGATGCTTGTCCATCGAAGCAGTATGTCGCCGGTACCCATTTATACACCTGGGTGAAGAGAAACAATGTGGAGCAAAGTTTCATGTCTAAGGAACCAAGAGACCAACTTAGACCAACACTCCGTTCCTCTGACTCGCTAGCTACTACACCACCGTGCCTTAATGAGATGCAATTTACGGACCGTAATCTCCTTCTTATGGTGCGTGGTTCGAGATCACGGTCCGAATGAAAACGTTTCACGGACCGTTACAGTGCGGATGTATTGGACAACCCTCCCACCGCACCCCCACAACTTTAAGGGTGGTTTTCAAGCGTAATCAAGTCTGAATCAACAAACAGGAGGCTTTCGATGTAACTGGCCCTAGCAGTATACAGGACTTGTGTCGCATGTCATCGTAGTAAATGACCAAGCTTACAACCAGTCTCCCTGTCGCTCAGGGGTTAGAGATTCCAAACAGCGTGCGAGAGATCTCTCATCGGAGACACAAGATTCCGACCGGTGTGCGAAAGATCTCCCGTCGGAGACACAAGATTCCGACCGGTGTGCGAAAGATCTCCCCTCAGAGACACAAGATTCCGACCGGTGTGCGAAAGATACCGGTGTGCGAAAGATCTCCCCTCGAAGACACAAGATTCCCACCGGTGTGCGAAAGATCTCCCCTCGGAGACGCAAACTTCTCATGCCTTTGACAGAGACAATACAGAATATTTATTTACGGCCCAGCTTCACATTTCATGTCTTTTTCTTCATCAAACGAATAAAGCACTTGTCTACCACCAGCATCCAAGCTCAATTTAAACTTTTCCCATCAAAAAAGACTGGCATACGAAAAACTACTGAATCTTCAATAAGAAAACCCGTCGTTTTGCAGAATACATCATACGCACATTGTGCTTGTACACAGTTTTGCTAAGGAACGATCTACGTTTCTTGGATAAGACGCTGGCGAACAGTGTCCGCTATTTCTTCTTGGATTTCAGGTTTAAGCAATTCCTTCACCTAAACACGACAAAACAAAAAAATATACAGTAATATGGATTAATTTTTTTAGTTGACCAGTCTGACAGCAAACTTAAATAACACAACGACATGACAAAAAACAAACAACTACAACAACATGCCAAGCGCGGAAAAACATTGTATATAGGTCGCACATTATAGACAAAAAGTTCGTTTCTCAAGTACTGTAAATAATAAAACAAAAATGGTCGCTTTCTCACGTCCCTCGCCTATTGCAAGCATTCAAATGAGTTTAGCACAAAGCGAAATGCCTTGGCTGCATATCATGGGATTCAACATAAACCTTTTAGTTCTCCCAAATCCCCTCTTGTTTGTGCATCAGGTTGTGTACGCTATTTCTTTACCTAAACATAAATTATATGGAATTAAAAAAGAGTGAATTAATATACACTGTAAGTGAAAAGTGGAAGATTGCTGTGACAGCAGCAGCTTCTTACCGAGTGTCTGAGGGAGGCATCATATGCATACTGAAGAGAAGTGTTGAACAACATTACTCCATGATGGGTAAGTGTGACCACGCAGTTACGGAGACGAGCTATTACCTCACGATCAGACTGTTGAATCTAAAAAGATATGTATTTAAATTTATTACGTAATTTGCAAAGTAAAGTTAGGGTTTCTTTCTCTTATTTAAAAGTGTCTTCATTATTTTGAACTTTGAATCAACCACCACCACATAACATCAAATACTCATCGCTTAAAACCCAACCTCCCACAAGTGGACACCCTTGAAACACATTCAACACCTGCAAGCGTCTGTTCAGGAGAGCTGTCCTCTTATTGGAGGTTAGATTAAAATAGAAACTGCAGTGTTTGTGGTTGGCTGGGACCATAACTGTTTAGGGTAACAAGCCAAATTATGAGGAGTTGAAAATGCACTGTTAGTGCTTGGCATGACCAAGTGTCCACATAGGACAGAATACTAATGGTCCCTCATGGCAGTGGATAAAATACAATGCTGGTGTGTGACTGAGACCACAGCTGAGTGTCCCTTACAGTAGGAGAGATGTTCGTATGTGGCAGGTTAAGAATGTATATGGCTGGGATCGTGATGGAGTGTACACTAAGAAGAGGTGTCTGCCAAAGTTGATACTTATTGTCGATTAGCAAAATCCTGCTTTGGTCGGTGAATGGTTTGAGTTACTATTGTTAACAGGGTGCCATGTACCACTGAAACAATTCATTTTTTTTTCTGAAGTTATCAATACATTGTTTCAGTGGGTGTCAACTTTTCCTTCTCCACAAAGAGAGAAAGCTTTGTGTACCAAAAATTTCTGGTCTATGAGTTTACTCTCTCCCATTAAATTCCCAATCTCTTGCTCCCTTGACCCACTTACATACTATTTTAGCATACCTCAGTGACCGACTATCGCGTGATGCACAATCTGATTGGCTACACAGGTGCCGTCTATCGATCGATAGACGGCAGTTTGTCAGAGTGCGCGCGATTTAGCATGCATCATTGCACAAATATATCAAAGTTTATGAAGTAAAAAGATTTTTTTGCTTCATGGATCGATCACTGAAGTATGGTAAAACAATAAGATGGCTCGCTCTCGGTTTCTATCACCTTTGATAGTTGACTGGGGGCTTTGCCCCTCGCCAACTATCAGCCGATAGAAACCTTGAGCTTGCCATCTAATTGTCAAATAGTCAATATCAACCTGTTTGGGAGGTTTATCTTCGGTCACAACTCTGTCTGTCTGGCCATCTGTGAGTGTGGCTTCTTCATCATCCAAAGGACTGATCCAGACGTAGCCATTATTCCCCAGGATAACCGTGGCTCCACAGGGGAGGTTGAGGAAATGAGTTTTGCACCGCTTCACCAACGATGGTGGAACTTGAACAAGGGTGCCTTCCTTGAGCTACAGCAAAACATTTCAAATGGCAAATACCAATAATAATTATTAAAAAAAAAAAAACACTGGACAATAAAATATTATAGCTGAGAAAATAACAAAAATGTCATGTCATGCACTCCCACCTTTCCATATTTGAGACTACGTGTGTGTAAGGAGAGTGATCCATCACTGTATGCTGACTGTACCTCTGCCTGGTAATAGTCAAGGAAGACAGACAGACAGACTTTATTTCCGCACGATTAAAATTAAAGCTCTGCAGTCTGTGGGGTCGTGCAAAGTAATAAGAAAAAAATTTATATACAAAGTAAAATCCTCACACCCCTAATCCTATTTTAAAATTCCCTATATAGGTAATTAAAATTTGCATGTCTAAAAGCAGCTGTTGTTACTGAAGTCTCCTTGAAAGTTAACTCCTTGAAGACGTCGATAGAGTGGATGTTTCTTCATTCCTCAGTGCACCAAAACTCACAGCAACGAAAATATTTACTCACCAGAAATGATTTCATTTGTAAAATATCTTAACCCTGTCTAGACGGGGGGGGGGGGGGGGGGGGGGAAAGGGGTTTTTGTGATCGTTAATGTACAACTCAACCATCTTTTTCTGTATGTTGGATTCAAGTTAGCATTACACTTAGGCACAGAACAGAGCTCAGTCATCACATGTTGAACCTGTCCACTCACTTAACCACTATGCTGGCCACAGCTTCTAACAGAGGCAGATTTCAAAAGGATACACTAATCAGGTCACCCTCTGCAAGAAAATGGCGCATCATCAACTCATCCTCAGCAGATCGTCTTCTCTGATAAAAATTACAGCAAATATTGACTATGTTAAAGCATAAAATGTTTGTACTCTAGTAATTTCCTTATATATACAGTTGCATTACCCTGCTTGCAGGGTTGATTCTTATATCTACAGCTGTATCTGGGTGTCCTATATGCCAACACACACTACTAAATGCCAACATCATCATCATCATCATCACATCTTTATTTACCCTCAGATTTTTAAGAGTAGCTTAATGCAGCTAATATCTCTGAGCATTTACCCACCCAACCATGAGAGTATACACACAAAGACCAGACCACAACACCGGGAACTATGTCCCCTACTCTTTGCGAACAGTGAGTGGGTTCTTTAACGTGCCACAGAGTTATTTACAAACAAGGGTTGTGAGTTGTGTGTTGTACATACATGTACAGCTGCATAAGGCAAGCATTAGGATGATAAACACATGCTTTAGCTTCAACTACAACATGTTTATGGCTAGCAGTCTCTGTATCTGAAACATTCTGCACCTGTGATCACTTCCAAAAGATGAATCCTTTGTCAGCATGGCACAACAATTTTTTATAAATTACTGTTTGTTGTGCCATTATAGATTAATTACCAAATTGTTAATCTTTCTGCAACTTCTTTGATGAAAAGAGCAGACAAAAAATAGAATAATGATAAAAATTATCGACTCTTAATGGTGGGACCCCAAATTTCTTCCAATGGCAAAGAAAAGAATTAAATAATGCAAACAGAAAATGGAGCCTTGAGGATCTCAGGTGATTTTCTTACCAGCTCTCCACCAGGTAAGTTTACAGAGGAAAGAAGCAACACAGAATCCAGCCTTGAAAATGTTTCCACTTTCCATCTCTTCTGCCCAACCTTGTAACAAACAAATGACACAAGTTCTACACCGTATCAAGATTTCTTTTTTAACTACATTGTAAATCATATTGGATCTTATATTAGTTACATGTAACAGAAGGACTGGTCATGAAACCTTGCCATGGCACATAATGAATAGTGCTGCAATTTATTTTGGAAGGGACCCTACTCCTACTCCCCTCGGTAGTTTAGACATTCTCCCCAGGTTGCCTTTACCGTTAAACCAAAATGGCGGGAGTTTGATCGAAGCGTACAAGTCTCGAAAATCCCATGGAAAAATAGGGGACTGTGAACGGTTTACTGGCTTCATAACTATTGCCTTTTATTAACTATGACTGGATCGATGTCTTTGGCTTGTGGTACAGTAATGATGTCATGCTTTAGTTATATTAGTGGTTGATATTGTGAAGTACTAAGTATTAAGTAACTAAAAGCAAAGCTAGTAGCTTGTGGGGCTGAGTAATCAAACAAATACAATATAGTTTCAACAAAGTGAGTTTATAAACTCCTTAAAAATCCCAACTGACAGGGAAGCTTACCAGTTGTCTATTTACAAAGCATGGTGGAAGATTTGAACAGGGGATTAACCCGTAACAAATCCAAGCTAGTGATGAGAGAGGGGACTTGAACCTGGGGCCTCCAGATTACACGTCCGCCCCTCTAACCCCTAGATTAGTGGGCCGCCTCCCTGTATTTTGAAACAAAAATCAGCCTTTTTCTTACCTCTGTTATTCTACCAACTACTACATCTCCCACTTCTCCATTGTACCTTGAAATGAAAGGGCAAATAGTGATAGTACAGTATGTACAGTACATACTCCCTGTAGCCCAAAACAGACATTAATTTACTCAAGATAACAAGTACCACAAAATTTTTGGAGAGTAATGCACTGGAAATAACTGAGGAGTATCCCTCAAAATGGTACATGGAAGATCTCACTGAAAATACATGTAGTTTGTCATCTGGAACTATCATTAAGGGCCGTAACATGAAATACCTGTTACTGCTGAGTATGCTTGATGGAGCCTTCGTGTTATGGGTGATTTAAGTTCATATAGGTTCATTTTACTCACAAAGCAGCAAGGCTGTTATGGGTGTGTTCATCAATGCCACATGGACACACCAATAACACATTTGCTGCTCTCTCACCAGGTCACTTTAACCTCTCCTTGCTCGCTGCAAAAACACATTTTAAGTCTCCATCTGGAGTCAAGCCATGCATGAGCTATGGGGGACTCATTGAAGGATAGGACATTTACTTAAGCTGATATGTTTGAAAACATCATAAGTCCATTACCTTGTCTTGAATGGCCGTACACAGATCAGCTTGTTCACTCTCTCAACAACTCCAGCAACTGATGCTATCAATTTATCACCATCAACGTAAGTACCATGGCCTCTGCAACGTTATATATACAAAAATTATTGATAGGAACATCTTGGGATAAAATATAGCTACCTAAAAGTCTAAAGAGGATCCGAAATAGGCTATTCTAGTTTTCATTTGAATTTTCATGACGAGTTGAATTGAATCTTGTTACCAACCTCATGTATCCTGTGTCTTCTGTGATAACATCGCCTGGAGACACGATGTGCTTCGGTTCAATTCCAGCCAAAACTGCTATCTTCTTTCTTTTCTTGGGCAGTCGTGCATCAACAGACATCTTTTACAGCTACGTACAATAAAATAAACCTTACACGTGAAGGATAAAATTGACCGCCATTTTGAAAACGGCTGAAGGGTTAGGACTGGGTTCCACTGTACAAGCCCCCTCGTTACTAGTGACCAGCGGTGTATTTTCACA
Organism: Pavona decussata; assembly: GCF_977016875.1. Lineage (NCBI taxonomy): Eukaryota > Metazoa > Cnidaria > Anthozoa > Scleractinia > Agariciidae > Pavona > Pavona decussata. The sequence continues at coordinate 3,679,237 of NW_028145482.1, forward strand.
ATTCAAAATGGCGGCAAATGAGTTGTGAGTTGGCGGTAATTTGTTTTGTTTTTTAATTTTATTTTTCATGAAATCGACATGGATTTCTCTAAGTTCTCCGATGATAACTTTGATGTGAAAGAGTGGGTTAATTCAGCGCTGAGAATCCGCGACGATCGAACTCCTATTGACGTAAGTCTTATCAGAAACTGACAAATTGCAACGTGTTCATGCGTTTATAGAGAGTACAGTGGGGAGATAAATACACCGATTTAATTGACGATACATCAGTATTACACAGGGAAAACGCCAAAAAATATCGTGTTAATCTGAAGCTTATCGGTGATACTGTTAGTAAGTTTATCTAAGTCTTAAAGGTGACAAAAAATGAGAGTTAATTCACTTGTTTTCAAAAATGAACATAACGGAAATAATGAACCCTTAGCTTACGTTCAATAGGCCTTATCACGGTAAAAAAAATTGAGGGGTGAAAGCGCCCAGTCGTGTTTTGAACTTTCCATACATTTGTCTGTTATAGCGAACCAGCCGTGAACTGCTACTAAAAATAGTTCGCGGGAAAAAATACAGGGAAATGTATGTAAAGTTCAAAACACGACTGGACGCTTTCTGGCACAGCTAGATCCCTCCAATTTTTTTTCTTAAAATCCCTTCCCTAGTTCCAAAATTTTCCAATTCATGAAGTTTTCAGAAGCGATGTTTTATGAAAATTATTTTACATCGGATTCCCATACAAACACTGTTATTTCAGACGTGTTTGCCTATCTGCCAAAATGGCGTCGAAAACCGTGATAAGGCCTATTTATATTACAACAGACCGAACTGCCTGAAGGAAAATTTACTTCAATGAGGATGAATTAGTCTCAGCTCACTGTGTAATAAATTACATATGTAAAAACTAATATTAATTTTATTTGTTTATTTTCTACCTTTTCAGGCTCATGCATCAAACTTGGTCATGAAGCTACAGCTATTTATCCAGGTTGGGAAGAAAACATAGACGTTCCAACTTGTAATTTTGCTTTCAATTCCCTCTCACCCTAAAAAAGCCCTTTCCAATCAAAAATATTATTTCACACCAGATATAAAGCTAATGCAACTGTTGATTTTTTGCATGCATTTTATTTATAACATACACCTGGCACTGGAAAGGCTCCTTGCTTGAATCAGACAAAAATTTTCCTGATCAAGTGGACAAAATGGTAGTCCACTTTTTCCATTCCAACTGATTGGAATGGAAATTGTGCAGTTCCAGAATATATCCATACTTCCGGCACGGAAGGTTTTTTGTTTTGCACCCCTCCCCCCTCAGGAAATTCCAGTTTAGCTTTATACTTTGCTTCTAAAATTTTGACTTCTAAGACCCCCCTCCCCCTAGGAAGTTCCAATGACCTTCCATGGGGTGGGTATGGATTTTTTTCTGGAACTGTACATTTCTGTTCCATTTGCAGAAAATTTACTTTCCAGTTTTGTTCTAATTAATAGTGCTTTCGAAATACACAGGCAAGTAAAAACTAACGATACAAGGTTCCGACGTTTCAGCGACGTCATGACGCCATTCTCAAGGAATGAATAATATAAGCGAGTTCAATATAGTTAGATCTTAGATTAACATAATTGAGTAATTTAAATAAATACTTTGGCGCGGATCGAATCTGTTCGTACATTCAAGCGTGGTCTTAATTGTTTGATGTACAGCATTTCGTGAATTAAACAATCAAATTTGTTCCTGCATTTTTTCAGTACTTTGAAACAGCTAAGGAGGTCTTCAGGGACTGCGCTCGCGTGATCGTGATCATAATCTTTCCGCACAGAGGATGAAGTGCTGTTGTGGCCAACAACGCGCGCATGTAGATGACCACGAGTATAACCAACATAGCTACCTGTATCGCACAGGTTACATTGAAAACGATAAACTACACATTGTTAGTTAACTAGCTGTGGTTTGGGCTTTAGTTCTTGGAGGTCTTGGCCAAGTAACTTGTAAAAAGCCTTTTCATTTGACATAGAAGGATTCCAAAATTTTGAACCAAAAATTTTGGCTAAATGGAAAGTGCTCTTGACCAGCACTGATTTTCTCTGTGTTGATATTAATGTTAAATAATGTTGATATTATTTTTTAGGAAGTCAATAATTCTTTGGAGGAAACCAGTACACAATCAGTGAATAACATTCCAAGGTACACTGTTGACTTATAATAATAAATTATTATAAGTATTGTCTGTGGTTATTGAACACTTTCAGTCAATTATACATTTTAGAGATGTGTCTGGCTTTAAGAGAATTCAGTTGCATATAGTAGGGACCAACTTAAGGTGTCCATTTTGGAGAGGTGCTTACTTTAGTGGGGTGTGCATCTTAGATCTTGAGTTAGTTGGCTGTATAGCTAGCTGAGCGGAAGTATTTAGACTGGAATGGTGATTTAACCAATGATATACTTATAGACAATCTAGAAATAAGCAGAAGTAAAGTTGCAACTAGTACTAAAAAGATTTCCATCTGTTACAGATAACTGGAACTCAAATCTTACTAATTGAAGCACAATAAACAATCCAGGGGTATTTCTCTAGGAGGAATTAATAATTAAGGGCACTTTGTAAAGTTCTGGATATCCACACAAAAACTGGCTGGTTTTGCAATGTACTTCTCAAACTCATTAATGATCCAAAAGCCAAAGACAAAGGAATTCATGCACCGTGACGTGTTTGGATATCTGATAAAAAACTCCTCGTTTTGCATCCTTAATTTCCCCTTCAAAATCAGTTTGTTTGAGAAGTTATATCAAACACTAGTCTCAGTGTTAATCATCACAAATTATATAAAAAACCTTGAAGTTCATCAAAAATACTCCACTACGTGTCATATTTCAACTGTCTTCTGGGTGTTTGATATTAATATTACATCTTAACTCTATGATTACTGTACTTTTCCAGAGTTCTGCGGGAGATAGAGAACATACGCCATGATGCTTCTCTTTTGAAAGAACAAATGACTTTAGTGAAGGAGGACATTAGAGTGGTAAAAGTGATATTTTTTCATGTTTGAAAAACATCAGTTAATATTTAATACAACTTAATAACTCTGTAAAATATTCCCAGGTTGAAGAAAATACAGCACAGTCAATGAAGATGTTGATGGAGCTGGATAGAGTGAAATCAAGGATGCAGGATGCTTCAAGGGCTCTGCAGGTACTGGTTGACTGTAATAAATCTGCTTTATACAGTCATACAGTGATCACTCCATTGATAAAATAATTTTAATGATGGAACATTATTTTACAGGAAGCAGATAACTGGACAGTGCTATCATCTGATGTGGATAAAGTATTTGAGTCAGGAGACGTCAAGGCTGTAAGTATTATTAATAATATATAAACTTACTTGTAGAAAATGACCTACTAATGTGCCAAGCAATTTGAAACTTCAACTGGCCAGATCTGACAAATGGAAAGTGCCTTTAGAGTAATTTTAAACTCCACTTTCTTTGGCAAAAAGGGGCACCCATTGACCCCAGACCACTTCCCAAGATCCACAATTTAACTTCCAGTAATGTACAAATTATACATGTAAATGTAAACTGATTATTGCACTGTAATATTGTTTATTTCAGATAGCCGCAAAGCTCGAAGGAATGCACAGGAGTTTAGTAAGTATAATGCTAAGTCTGCCCAAGTCTGAGCACAATCGTATTAAAGCAATTTAATGTGGCTAGTTAAAAATTTAGGAAAACTTAACCTGAAGCCAATGCAGTCAGTAGGTTTTTCTCTTGGCGCATGGGTCCTGGGAACTATGGGGTTCACGACATTGGGGGCTTAGCTGCATGTCCATGACTTATGTTACATTCTTGTTGGAGTCTGATCTTTATACAGTAGGTCACTAAAAGTGTTTTGAAAACTTGTCGAATTTGGCCCCCACCCGTTGGTTGTTGGGTATCAGGTAAGCGGTTTTCACTGAATTCCTTTCAATATGACATTGCTGGGTGGTGGCATCTTCTAGGGGTGGTCTCTAACTTCTAACTTTAACTAACTTTAATACACAATGAGATGCTGAAGCCAGAGGCTTATATGGCACAGTTGGTCAGGTGAAGAAAACAAGATGTGCTGCTATGTCACAACTGAAGATTAATACAATTACAGGTACTATACAACAAAAGCCAGCTTAGTTGAAACCCATGGATTAACCTCCCTGTTGCACCTGAATTGCATCCAGCCCCTTGCCACCTTTCAGACACCAGACCTGAAGCTTAATCTACAGGTGTAATTACAATGTATGTAATACACATATATTGGTATAATTCTAATTCTCTTTACATTGTACCTTTAGAGTGTGTTACAAGATGTCCCTGATTATGCACAGAGGCGCAGACTCCTAGAGGGTCTGAAGAACAGGCTGGAGGCTCTTCTGAGTCCGAAGATTGTGGCTGCTTTTAACAATCACTCACTTGGTAAGCCCCCCTGCTTTTAAATATAGCCATGACCTTTTCATTCATTTCATAATTCAAATGTATCTAGTTTGTTTGGACTTTCATGCTACCTGGAACAAAAGAGTGACAAAAGATCAGTCTGTGGTTGTTGAACATGAACTGGCTATAGATTTGTCTGAATTGCAATCTGATATCAGCTTGTCCCTGAATGATAATTTGGAAAATCAAATGTTTCATTGCATAACTCAGACTTAGATTGGATAAGAGAGGCTTGGCATAATTATGCATACAGTAATGCTCTATCTAGACTCCTCTCTTTGTTATTTTTTAATATTTAATATCCATGCATATTTAGTAAAATAATGACCCTTTTATTTGAGGATGTGGTCCAATTAGTAAAGAGCTAAGTTGATTCAATCTACAATGATTTTTACATCAAAAATTTAATATATGGGTCATGTTAAGTCAAATTGTTAATAATTCACACCAGACCTTCTTATGCATCTTCCCTGTTTTATGTTTGCCTGTAGATGACACCAAAGAATATGTTAAAATATTTACTAACATCGAAAGACTGGACCAACTTCAGAACTATTACATCAGATGCCACAAGGCAAGTACTAGTTGTTTTGGTATTAATAATTATCCTGTCCAGTAACTTCTTCAGGTATTTGATCAATACATGTATGTAGTTTGAACCCTGGAGTAGAATGTTTGGAAAAAAAAAAGGCCTTCACAAAAATCAAATGTTTGCATAAGCTGAGCTTCTTCACCCCCCTCCCACCTCCCCCCCCCCATCCTCCCACTGTGTCTTAACATTTGACTCACCATGAGTATCCCTGTGGCTCCTATTGATTTGAGACTCACAAATTTTTCACTTTTCTCACATTTGCAAAGAACTTCATACATTGTACATTGACTGGAACTGGCAGTTAAATGCTCATCAGACAGTAGTTTTTACATTCAATACTCAGAACCTGTTTTTGGTGCCTTTGATGTTTAAACTCCTCTCTTTTTTTGTTTCTAAACACTAACACTTGGTAATTTTTATCTTTATTCAACTGTTAATCCATAGACTAAACTCCAAAAGACTTGGAATGAGGTTCGAGTCGAGGATCCAAACAAATCAATGCTGGAATGGTTATCAACGTTCTACGATGTTATCCTCTCAACTTGGCACACAGAGGTAAGCTAATATCGAAGAATATAGAAGGCAAATAAATCTTATGGCAATTGTAATATTATCATATTTTATTATTAAAAATGACAGTGAACATTATATGCAGAGGAATGTCTGTCACAAGCATTCACCTTGAGATCAGTTCTTTTATCGATAACTTAAATTTATCAATTATGTATTAAAATTTTGTGACAAATTAAATTGCAAATTAGCATATACTTACAGTTGATATGAAGATGGAATGTAGCACCTTCCCTGTTCTCATCTATTAGAACACGTGACTTATTTCCATGACCTCAAGGGGGGAAATAGGCCAGAACTTGTACTCATAATTTATCAATTTATTACATGATGCAACCTTAACAGTCATCTTTGATATTTGATTAACCTTGATGTATGTTTTGAATTTCTGTTGTCTGGTTTGACTGTATGGTTAATTCTGTGCTTGTTTCACAGGTGACATGGTGTGGGCAGGTGTTTAATGAACCTGGCACTGTGCTATGCACACTTATTACTCAAACATTAATCCACCTGGACCCTTCTCTGTCTTCATGCATCACAGAGTTTATCAAGAGTGAGCCAAATATCATAGAAAAGTTGATTGAACTACGGCAGGTAAGATTTTGTTGAGGAAAAGGTGGTTGTTGTTCGTCATGGTTGATACAATGATAATAAAGTGTATTATGATCATTTGTCTCATGATGTAGTCACTTGAGATGTAGATTACAACATTTCGACATGCTTGAAACCTGCTAGTCTCCTTCAGACAATTAGGTCGACTGATTATGCAGCACCATTATTGCAAAGGTCGGCTGTGATTCGTGTATTTTGATCCACTGGCAACAGGTAAGGTTTTGTCTTTGAAACAAACCAAATACTGTTTAGCATCTTTACAGTGGCTGGCCTCATTGCACGATCTACTGGCTAAGAGTTCAGGCAATTTACCATGTTGGGAAGGTTTTATTTGGTCAGTGGTCCAGAAAGCTTTTTGTTATTTGCCATTCAGTACATCATCTTTTTTCCTCATCAAAGTAAGCAGTATGCGCTAAGAAAGAAGACCGTAATTATTTCTTAAAATTGTTTCTTTTCAGGTAACATTGCGATTTGCTCATAGCTTAGAAAAGGCTGTTTCTCAGCAACAAGGTACTGAGTTTTTAATGTTGGTGGGTGTTGATTCATATTGCCCTTTCCATGGTTCATTTAGATTGCTTTGAACTGGTTAACATGGCCACAATTGGCCCTAAACAGACACCTTGAAATTCAGGTTCTGGAGGCTATCCTCAAACTGTAATACCTCTACCTTTTCTAAAGTTAACATTTTTTTTCATCCTCCAGATAAATGTAGCACACTTTCAGCTGAACTGCTGGTTGAAGCAGTGTACTCACCTTATGTTCCCTACCTGCTGGATTATCCCACACTACAGCAAACCTTTCTCACGGAGCAGTTACAGGCAACACGGCTGGTAAATGGCATGTTTTATTCATTTGATAACAGTGTTGTCCATCAGTGTCATTGAAAGCCTGAGCTACTAGCTGGACTGGTGTTCTGTCATCAGTTCAAACAGCTGCTTGAGTATGTGGTCTTGACTTCCAATACAAATGTTCATAAAAAATTAGTCAGTTCTGATGTCTACTTCTCCAAAGGTTGTTTAAAAACCTTGTAACCACAGATAAGCCACAAGCTAAAATTCAGTGAATAATCCACTTATTGGAAGCTCTGATAATCACACATTTGAAGCTCTAGCTTTTGTATACCTGGTGTCATTGCAGGTGCTTACATAGTATGCGCAGTTGACATCTCATAGCCATTTATGTGCAAGCCATTTATGCATAGCTGCAATCTGCCCATTAAAGACACTCTCACAGTAAAACAAAGAGTTGCTATTTCCCAAGCATTCTTTTTTGTTGCCAAATTGCATTTAGTGGAGGACTGGACGTTCAGTGGTACAGTGGAAAATATACACTGTAAAAAGGACAGTGCTTGAGGCAAATTGTTTCTTTCAATCCAGGTGTGTCAATGGGTGTCAACATCATTTTCTATGGGAAACTTACACGCAACATAACACTGGTGGCATGGAGGAGGGGGGGGGGGGGGAGTGGGCTTGGCCATAGGCAAAGAGGGTCCTTGTGCGAAGTAAAGGATTTAATTCTTGGTCTTCCAATCCTGCTTCTTGCTGTTACTTTTTGTCCCATCCTGTCATTTTGTTTCAATCTATCAGTCCAAGTGGCTGAATGTTTCCAAGCTCAAGAGTGACCTCGTCAAGCAAGAACTAGCAGGGGAGCTTTAGATCAAACTACAATCTCACAACAGAAACCCAGACGCTGATGTGGAAACTGAGTGGGCGCGTATCTGTGATGCTGTCTACACCGCAGCCGCTGCTGTGGTAGGTCCCACCACCCGTAAACCACCGTGGCGTCTCCTTGCTGTCCATTGCCGGGAAGATCCTGGCTCGCATCCTGCTCAATTGCCTCAACGATCACCTGGAGCGCAGCCTGCTTCCCGAGAGCCAGTGTGGTTTTCACAGGGGGCGCAGCACTGCTGACATGATTTTCGCAGCTCGGCAACTACAAGAGAAGTGTCAGGAGCAGAACGTCGAACCATTCACCACCTTCATGGACCTAACCAAAGTGTTTGACATTGTCTGCCATGAGGGGCTGTGGAAGATCATGGCCAACTTTGGATGCCCCCCTCCCCCCAAGTTCATCACGATGGTACGGCAGTTCCATGATGGCACGAATGCGAGGGTGCTGGACAACGGCGAGTACTCCCAGCCATTCCCTGTCACCAATGGTGTTAAGCAGGGCTGCGTGCTGGCGCCCACTCTATTCAGCATGATGTTCTCTGCCATGCTGACCGATGCCCTCTGTGATGGTGACATCGGTGTCGGCTTTCGGTATCCTACAGACAGAAAGCTCTTCAATCCTCGGAGGCTGCAAGTAAGGACCAAAGTGCATGAAGACACAGCCCGTGATTTCCTCTTTGCTGATGACAGCCAGCCCCAGCAGCTCCCTGCACAGAGCCCCACATCACCGTCAACGGTCAGATACTATCTGCGGTAGACAAGTTTGTATACCTTGGAGGCACTCTGTCACACTCCGTCAATATTGACGAGCAAGTGTCCCACAGAATTGCAAGAGCCAGCACTGCCTTTGGCAGGCTATAAAAGGACAATGTCTGGGAGCGCAGAGGACTGAACCTTGACACCAAACTCAAAGTCTATAGAGCAGTAGTTCTACCATTCCTGCTTTATGCATGCAAGACTTGGACAATCTATGGCTGACATGCCAAGCAGCTCAACAGCTTCCATATGAGATGTTTCAGGACCTTGATCAATGTGATGTGGCGTGACAGAGTTCCAGACACTGAAGTGCTCCAGTGGGCCAAAATGGAGAGCATTCACGCCATCCTTATGCACTCTCAGCTCTGGTGGGCTGGCCATGTCCACCTCATGTACGACTGCCGCCTTCCCAAAAGACTACTCTACGGCGAGCTGTCCACAGGCAAGCGCTCACTTGGAAGACTGAAGCTGTGCTATAAAGACACACTGAAGGCATCGCTTAAGCATTGCGGTATTCCCTATACCACCTGGGAAGAGTCCGCCGAGGACTGTCCTGCCTCGTGTTCCCTTGTAAAATCTGGCGTGGCTACCTTTGAGGAGAGATGCATCACGGACAAAGAGAAGAAGTGGCAGAGAAGGAAACACACAGAACTCCTTCTCCCAGCCTGGCTCAGCCCCGCACATCCCCTGTCCCCACTGCAACAGACTTTTCCGGGCGAAGATCGGCCTGATCAGCCATCTCTGCATACACCCCATACCCCTGTGATATGAAGTCTTGGTCATCTTTGCTTGCGAAGGACAAACATTATTATTATTATTATTATTATTATTATTATTATTATTATTCTTCTTCTTATTTTTATTATTATTATTATTATTATTATTATCAGTCCTGATCTGCATCCTGGCAAAGAGGACTGTTTGATACAACAAAAGACAAGATATGTGTCAGTTCAACATCAGTTGATTTTTAGGATTCATGACATCAACATTGATTTGATTTCCTTTTTCATAAAAGTATGAAACTGAACACAGGTTAGCTTGTACATTTTGAATATTTTAATTATTAATTTTATCATTTTCAGCATACAGATGGCTTCATGGAGACTGCAGGATTCATGGCTGAATCTGTAGAGAAAATATTTCATCTTTCGGAGCAGGTACGTTTTGCCCTGCTACCTACAATTTTATCTCTTCTAGTTGTTTCAATTAAGTTGCATTTAGTTTGTTTTTGGGTAATGTTCATAAATTATATATTAATTTTACCTGAATACATTATGAATCACTAAGAGCACTGCAAGTACCTCACCTACCTTTCAGCGTAGAAGGAATATTTCTGCCTTAGTGTGATGGTCCACTCCAGTACTTCATACATGTAGGCAGCCAGAAAGTGTATTGGTTGCTCAAAGTTTGTTTCTGCCATTAATTTCCTTAGACAATGCAAGAAAATTTGCTCAATATTTTAATTTGTTTCACTTCTGAGGTACATCAGCAAGATCTTGCAATTGATTGTTTTTATTAAAAGTTATTATTATTCCACTCATGCTCACTGGACATGGTATGCAAAACCAGCTTGGTGCTACGCTTATGTACGCCATTGGCTATCTATCATCCCACATCCAATGCATGCTCATGGAAATTGTTATTAACAATTATTCCACGAGCGCGCGTTGGATATGAGATGATAGATAGCCAACGAGGCGCGTAGCGCCGAGTTGGCTATAATCATCTCATATCCAACAAGCGCAAGTGGAATAATTGTTTTATTAACAACAATCACGAAATATTGCTAGATCTTACTGATTTCGCTGCGCAAGAACAACCAGCAGACAATTTAATGGTCGCTATTTCTCAGCCATGGTATAATGGCTCATATACCATAGCCGCTAAGCCAATCAAATCCCTCGAATTGCATTATACAATGATTCAGTTTTTAATAATAATAAATATACCGATGTACCTGATGAGTTTCCATGCAGGGTTAACATTTTTCATTTGAAGAAGCTGGCCGCTCAAGAAAATTTGGAGGTTGTTACCTTAACGTAGCCTTCTGTGACCATTTTTTTTCACTCATTTTATACGTGACCACTTGATACTTCTTCACTCATGATTATAATGCAAGAAAGTTGTAACAGTTTACAGACCAGCCACTTGTAAATGTACAAATGATAGACTGTCACATTGCTATTACTGCAGATGTCCTTTTGCAGAACTATAATTACTACTTCTTCTGGTAATTATTCTTCTACAGGCAGTGGAGTATTGTGTCAAATTAACCGATGGTTATGCAGCTCATGGGCTCTGTCATGTCCTGGAGGTGAGAATCAATAAAATGTCAGAATTTGTCTGAAAGCCAAAGTTGAAGGGAAAATCCAAATTCTTACCATTGTTGTGACTTCAGGGCCCAGTTTTATTTGATCATTTTACTATCAGTCAGACAATGCATCTCATCTTGAGAACAAATTAACAAGAAAAATAGACAGTTAGCTTAAGGTGTCACTATTTAACTGAGAGCTTTCATGCAGAGTTCAGGTGGTTGCTCTTGTTCTACCTTCCAGAGATGCAGCTACATGTATAATAATAATTGTTGTTTCCAACGAGTTCAAACCCTTTCTTGTCAGAGGTGTGATGTTATTTTGCTTCAAGTTGGCCATTGATTGAATCACTATAATTTGTTCTAGAACAATGCAATGAGCTCACTGCCTGGGTGTATATTATTTATTTTTGTCACCCCAAATATTTAGTAAAGGACAGTACTGGTTGTAAAATAGTTGATTGATATGAAATCACTTACCTGTGCTCTCAAAGTTAAGCTTTTTTGGGAAGCTACAATCCATTAATGAGTGTTTGATCTCATTTTCTGTATGTGTAGGAATTCTTTGGTGCATACGCTGGACGGATGGATGAATGCATCACTATTTTACGAAAAGACTGCTCCCTTGATATAGATCCTAAAGCAGATATGTTACCAAGTCAGGAACTCAGCGAGGACTGGACGTTGTTCCAGAATGCATTCCGTCTGATTCAGATTTGTGGTAAAAATCATTACTAACAGTAACTCCTTTTGTGAATATTGTGTCAGCCAATGTTTGGGTGACAGTCAACTAACAGGAAACTGTTCCATATTTTCCTTATTTATCTTTTTAATTTTACCTTATTTTTTCCAGGAGATTTGCTTTTAAAACTGGAAAACCTGGACAAAAAATTAATTGCTGCAATCCTGATGTCTGAAGAGGACACAAACGCCCAAGAAAATGAAAAACTTCAAGAACCTCCACCAGCTCAGTTGAGACCTTTCCACTGGTACAATTATCTGCAAAATGAAAGACCTACTGAGTTTGGTGCCTTGAATGAATTAAAACAAAAGCTCCAAACAGGTATTTTGCAAGCTAAATTTGTTGGTATCTAATGCAAGGTTTTACAGAAAAAGAAAAACATTTCTGTAAAATATCTTGAAAATAAAAGAACACTTATGTATATATTGTACTCCCCATTCAGTAATAAACTTGACATGTAATCCATATCTACTACTTACAAAATATGTGCTGTACGTGTATATGCGTCCCAATTCTTTGTAATATACAGGACTCCTTGATATTCTAAACTATATTTCTCCTTCATGATAATAATACACTTCTCATTCTTCCTTCTAATCATTGATCTCAAACATTCCTCTGCTCAGTTCTGCTAAGTTATTCTCTTCCTTCTTCATCTTCCCTTTGTTCTGTGGACTGGAGGGGGTACTCCCCTAAATAAACGATGCACATATATGTGCGGCAGTAAACCATATGATTTTTCAGCAGACTTGATCTGAAACAGGGTAACAGATTTTAACCAATTAAATTTTTTGTCTCAAAGTCTGAAAACATTATTGATTTTATGAAAAGGGATATCAGTTGTAGAGACCGGGTCTAAAAAAAGTATGATCAAATGTTAGAGGCCTGGCCCCAGTTGTTCAAAGGGCGGATAATTTTATCCACTGGTTAGTTCGCTAGATAAAATGTGTTCAAGATTTTCACGATAGCCTATAATTTGTGAATAGAGTAGAAGCAAATGTCAACTTTAAGAATGGGATTGTGTTGAAAACTTGCCAAAAGCATTGGTTGGAGTATCTTTGCTCCGCTGGATAGCGACTTATCCAGTGGATAAAGTTATCTGCTCTTTGAACAACTGGGGCCAGATCTGAAAATGACAAATTTCCAATGTCTGAGATAGACATTTGATACCTTTCTCCTTTGTATTTAAATTTGACACTTATACATCCTCCTTTGTGTTCCTCCTATACATTTATGTATAACTTCATACTTACCAATACCCTATACCTAATGTGTCTTGTTGTCTATCCTCCTCCTTCGTGTTATAAGCTTATACTTACTAATCCCCTATACCTTGTGTCTTGTTCCCTCTCATCCTTCTTTAGGTTATAGCCTTATACTTACCAATCCCCTTTACTTTTTGTCTTTTTGCCTCTCATCTTTCTTTGTGTTATAGCCTTATAGTTTTTAATCCCCTATACCTGGTGTCTTGTTCCCTCTCATCCTTCTTTGTGTTATAACCTTATACTTACCAATCCCGTTTACCTTGTGTCTTGTTGCCTCTCATCCTTTTTTGTGTTAGAACCTTATAGTTTTCAATTCCCTATATCTTGTGTCTTGCTGCCTCTTATCCTTCCTTCTGTTATAACCTTATACTTACCAATCCCCTTTACCTTGTGTCTTGTTGCCTCTCATCCTTTTTTGTGTTAGAACCTTATAGTTTTCAATTCCCTATATCTTGTGTCTTGTTGCCTCTTATCCTTCCTTGTGTTATAACCTTATACTTACCAATCCCCTTTACCTTGTGTCTTGTTGCCTCTCATCCTTCCTTTTGTTATGACCTTATACTTACCAATCCCGTTTACCTTGTGTCTTGTTGCCTCTCATCTTTCTTTGTGTTATAACCTTATACTTACCAATCCCGTTTACCTTGTGTCTTGTTGCCTCTCATCCTTCTTTGTGTTATGACCTTATACTTACCAATCCCCTTTGCCTTGTGTCTTGTTGCCTCTCATCCTTCTTTGTATTGTAACCTTATACTTACCAATCCCCTTTGCCTTCTGTCTTGTTGCCTCTCATCCTTTATTGTGTTATAACCTTATAGTTTTCCATTCCCTATATCTTGTGTCTTGTTGCCTCTTATCCTTCCTTGTGTTATAACCTTATACTTACCAATCCCCTTTACCTTGTGTCTTGTTGCCTCTCATCCTTCTTTGTGTTATAACCTTATACTTACCAATCCCGTTTGCCTTGTGTCTTGTTGCCTCTCATCCTTCCTTTTGTTATGACCTTATACTTACCAATCCCCTTTGCCTTGTGTCTTGTTGCCTCTCATCCTTTTTTGTGTTATAACCTTATAGTTTTCCATTCCCTATATCTTGTGTCTTGTTGCCTCTTATCCTTCCTTGTGTTATAACCTTATACTTACCAATCCCGTTTGCCTTGTGTCTTGTTGCCTCTCATCCTTCCTTTTGTTATGACCTTATACTTACCAATCCCCTATACCTTGTGTCTTGTTGCCTCTCATCCTTCTTTGTGTTATGACCTTATACTTACCAATCCCCTTTACCTTGTGTCTTGTTGCCTCTCATCCTTTTTTGTGTTATAACGTGATACTTACTAATCCCCTTTAACTTGTGTCTTGCTGCCTTCCATCTTTTCTTTGCATTATAGCCTTATAGTTTTCAATTCCCTATACCCTGTGTCTTGTTGCCTCTCAGCTTTCTTTGTGTTGTAACCTTATAGTTTTCAATTCCCTGTATCTTGTGTCTTGTTGCCTCTCATCCTTCCTTGTGTTATAACCTTATACTTACCAATCCCCTATACCTTGTGTCTTGTTGCCTCTCACCTTTCTTTGTGTTATAGCCTTATAGTTTTTAATCCCGTATACCTTGTGTCTTGTTCCTTCTCATCTTTCTTTTTGTTATAACCTTATACTTACCAATCCCCTTTACCTTGTGTCTTGTTGCCTCTCATCTTTCTTTGTGTTATAGCCTTATAGTTTTTAATCCCGTATACCTTGTGTCTTGTTCCTTATACTCATCCTTCTTTGTGTTATAACCTTATACTTACCAATCCCGTATACCTTGTGTCTTGTTGCCTCTCATCCTTCTTTGTATTATCCCCTTATACTTACCAATCCCGTTTACCTTGTGTCTTGTTCCCTCTCATCCTCTTTTGTGTTATAACCTTATAGTTTTTAATTCGTTTTATCTTGTGTCTCGTTGCCACTCGTCCTTCTTTGTGTTATAACCGTATAGTTACCAATCCCCTTTACGTTGTTGTTGCCTCTCCTCTTTCTTTTCGTTATAGCCTTATAGTTTTCAATTCTCTAGACCTTGTGTCTTGTTGCCTCTCATCCTTCCTTGTGTTATAACCTTGTACCTACCAATCACCTTTACCTGGTGTCTTGATGCCTCTAATCTTTCTTTGCGTTATAGCCTTATAGTTTTCAATCCCCTCTACCTTGTGTCTTGTTGCCTATCATCTTTTTTTGTGTTACAACCTTATAGTTTTTAATCCCGTATACCTTGTGTCTTGTTCCTTATACTCATCCTTCTTTGTGTTATAACCTTATACTTACCAATCCCGTATACCTTGTGTCTTGTTGCCTCTCATCCTTCTTTGTATTATCCCCTTATACTTACCAATCCCGTTTACCTTGTGTCTTGTTCCCTCTCATCCTCTTTTGTGTTATAACCTTATAGTTTTTAATTCGTTTTATCTTGTGTCTCGTTGCCACTCGTCCTTCTTTGTGTTATAACCGTATAGTTACCAATCCCCTTTACGTTGTTGTTGCCTCTCCTCTTTCTTTTCGTTATAGCCTTATAGTTTTCAATTCTCTAGACCTTGTGTCTTGTTGCCTCTCATCCTTCCTTGTGTTATAACCTTGTACCTACCAATCACCTTTACCTGGTGTCTTGATGCCTCTAATCTTTCTTTGCGTTATAGCCTTATAGTTTTCAATCCCCTCTACCTTGTGTCTTGTTGCCTATCATCTTTTTTTGTGTTACAACCTTATAGTTTTCAATTCCCTATATCTTGTGTCTTCTTGCCTCTCATCCTTTTTTGTGTTATAACCTTATACTTACCGATCCCCTTTACCTTATGTCTTGTTTCCTCTTATCTTTCTTTGCGTTATAGCCCTATAGTTTTCAATTCCCTATACCTTGTGTCTTGTTGCCTCTCATCTTTCTTTGTGTTATAACCTTATACTTACCTATCCGTTTTACCTTGTGTCTTGTTTTCTCTCATCTTTCTTTGCGTTATAGCCCTATAGTTTTGAATTCCCTATACCTTGTGTCTTGTTTTCTCTCATCTTTCTTTGCGTTATAGCCCTATAGTTTTGAATTCCCTATACCTTGTGTCTTGTTGCCTCTCATCCTTCTTTGTGTTATAACCTTATACTTACCTATCCGTTTTACCTTGTGTCTTGTTTCGTCTCATCTTTCTTTGCGTTATAGCCCTATAGTTTTCAATTCCCTATACCTTGTGTCTTGGTTCTTCTCATCCTTCTTTGTGTTATGACCTTATACTTACCAATCACCTATACCTTGTGTCTTGTTGCCTCTCATCTTTCTTTGTGTTATTACCTTATAGTTTTCCATTCCCTATACCTTGTGTCTTGTTGCCTCTCATCCTTCTTTGTGTTATGACCTTATACTTACCAATCCCCTATACCTTGTGTCTTGTTTCCTCTGATCTTTCTTTGCGTTATAGCCCTATAGTTTTCAATTCCCTATACCTTGTGTCGTGTTGCCTCTCATCCTTCCTTGTGTTATAACCTTATACTTACCAATCCCGTTTACCTTGTGTCTTGTTGCCTCTCATCCTTCTTTGTGTTATAACCTTATACTTACCAATCCCGTTTATCTTGTGTCTTGTTGCCTCTTATCCTTCCTTGTGTTGTAACCTTATACTTACGAATCCCGTTTACCTTGTGTCTTGTTGCCTCTCATCCTTCTTCATGTTATAACCTTATACTTACCAATCCCGTTTACCTTGTGTCTTGTTGCCTCTCATCCTTCCTTTTGTTATGACCTTATACTTACCAATCCCCTTTGCCTTGTGTCTTGTTGCCTCTCATCCTTTTTTGTATTGTAACCTTATGCTTACCAATCCCCTATACCTTGTGTCTTGTTGCCTCTCATCCTTTTTTGTGTTATAACCTTATAGTTTTCCATTCCCTATATCTTGTGTCTTGTTGCCTCTTATCCTTCCTTGTGTTATAACCTTATACTTACCAATCCCCTATACCTTGTGTCTTGTTGCCTCTCATCCTTCTTTGTGTTATGACCTTATACTTACCAATCCCCTTTACCTTGTGTCTTGTTGCCTCTCATCCTTTTTTGTGTTATAACGTGATACTTACTAATCCCCTTTAACTTGTGTCTTGCTGCCTTCCATCTTTTCTTTGCATTATAGCCTTATAGTTTTCAATTCCCTATACCTTGTGTCTTGTTGCCTCTCAGCTTTCTTTGTGTTGTAACCTTATAGTTTTCAATTCCCTGTATCTTGTGTCTTGTTGCCTCTCATCCTTCCTTGTGTTATAACCTTATACTTACCAATCCCCTATACCTTGTGTCTTGTTGCCTCTCACCTTTCTTTGTGTTATAGCCTTATAGTTTTTAATCCCGTATACCTTGTGTCTTGTTCCTTCTCATCTTTCTTTTTGTTATAACCTTATACTTACCAATCCCCTTTACCTTGTGTCTTGTTGCCTCTCATCTTTCTTTGTGTTATAGCGTTATAGTTTTTAATCCCGTATACCTTGTGTCTTGTTCCTTATACTCATCCTTCTTTGTGTTATAACCTTATACTTACCAATCCCGTATACCTTGTGTCTTGTTGCCTCTCATCCTTCTTTGTATTATCCCCTTATACTTACCAATCCCGTTTACCTTGTGTCTTGTTGCCTCTCATCCTCTTTTGTGTTATAACCTTATAGTTTTTAATTCGTTTTATCTTGTGTCTCGTTGCCACTCGTCCTTCTTTGTGTTATAACCGTATAGTTACCAATCCCCTTTACGTTGTTGTTGCCTCTCCTCTTTCTTTTCGTTATAGCCTTATAGTTTTCAATTCTCTAGACCTTGTGTCTTGTTGCCTCTCATCCTTCCTTGTGTTATAACCTTGTACCTACCAATCACCTTTACCTGGTGTCTTGATGCCTCTTATCTTTCTTTGCGTTATAGCCTTATAGTTTTCAATCCCCTCTACCTTGTGTCTTGTTGCCTATCATCTTTTTTTGTGTTACAACCTTATAGTTTTCAATTCCCTATATCTTGTGTCTTGTTGCCTTTCATCCTTTGTTGTGTTATAACCTTATACTTACCAATCCGTTTTACCTTGTGTCTTGTTGCCTCTCATCTTTCTTTGTGTTACAACCTTATAGTTTTCAATTCCCTATATCTTGTGTCTTCTTGCCTCTCATCCTTTTTTGTGTTATAACCTTATACTTACCGATCCCCTTTACCTTATGTCTTGTTTCCTCTTATCTTTCTTTGCGTTATAGCCCTATAGTTTTCAATTCCCTATACCTTGTGTCTTGTTGCCTCTCATCTTTCTTTGTGTTATAACCTTATACTTACCTATCCGTTTTACCTTGTGTCTTGTTTTCTCTCATCTTTCTTTGCGTTATAGCCCTATAGTTTTGAATTCCCTATACCTTGTGTCTTGTTTTCTCTCATCTTTCTTTGCGTTATAGCCCTATAGTTTTGAATTCCCTATACCTTGTGTCTTGTTGCCTCTCATCCTTCTTTGTGTTATAACCTTATACTTACCTATCCGTTTTACCTTGTGTCTTGTTTCGTCTCATCTTTCTTTGCGTTATAGCCCTATAGTTTTCAATTCCCTATACCTTGTGTCTTGGTTCTTCTCATCCTTCTTTGTGTTATGACCTTATACTTACCAATCACCTATACCTTGTGTCTTGTTGCCTCTCATCTTTCTTTGTGTTATTACCTTATAGTTTTCCATTCCCTATACCTTGTGTCTTGTTGCCTCTCATCCTTCTTTGTGTTATGACCTTATACTTACAAATCCCCTATACCTTGTGTCTTGTTTCCTCTGATCTTTCTTTGCGTTATAGCCCTATAGTTTTCAATTCCCTATACCTTGTGTCGTGTTGTCTCTCATCCTTCCTTGTGTTATAACCTTATACTTACCAATCCCGGTTATCTTGTGTCTTGTTGCCTGTCATCCTTTTTTATTTTTTTATCTTATACCTACAAATCCCTTTTACCTTGTGTCTTTTTGGCTCTCATCCGGCCTTGTGTTATAACCTTATACTGATATAGCCTTATAGTTTTTAATTCCTAATAACTTGTGTGTTGTTGCCTCTCATCCATCTATGTCTCAGCCTTATAGCTTTATAGTTTTCAATGCCCGATATCTTGTGTCTTGTGACCTCTCATCTTTCTTTGCATTATAGCCGTATAGTTCTCAATTCCCTATACCTTGTGTCTTGTTGCCTCTTATCCTTCCTTGTGTTATAACCTTATACTTACCAATCCCCTTAACCTTGTGTCTTGTTGCTTCTTATCCTTCCTTGTGTTATAACCTTATACTTACCAATCCCCTTTACCTTGTGTCTTGTGACCTCTCATCTTTCTTTGCATTATAGCCCTATAGTTCTCAATTCCCTATACCTTGTGTCTTGTTGCCTCTTATCCTTCCTTGTGTTATAACCTTATACTTACCAATCCCTGTTATCTTGTGTCTTGTTGCCTGTCATCCTTTTTTATTTTTTGATCTTATACTTACAAGTCCCCTTTACGTAGTGTCTTTTTGCCTCTCATCCGGCCTTGTGTTATAACCTTATACTGACCAATCCCCTTTACCTTGTGTCTTGTTGCCTCTCATCCGGCTTTGTGTTATAACCTTACACTTACCAATCCCGTTTTCCTTGTGTCTTGTTGCCTCTCATCCTTCTTTGTGTTATAACCTTATACTTACCAATCCCCGTTATCTTGTGTCTTCTTGCCTGTCATCCTTTTTTATTTTTTTATCTTATACTTACAAATCCCTTTTACCTAGTGTCTTTTTGCCTCTCATCCGGCCTTGTGTTATAACCTTATACTACCAATCCCCTTTACCTTGTGTCTTGTTGCCTCTCATCCTTCCTTGTGTTATAACCTTATACTTACCAATCCCTTTTACCTTGTGTCTTGTTGCCTCTCATCCTTCGTTGTGTTATAACCTGATACTTACCAATCCCCTTTACCTTGTGTCTTGTTGCCTCTCATCCGGCTTTGTGTTATAACCTTATACAGACCAATCCCTTTTACCTTGTGTCTTGATGCCTATCATCTTTCTTTGTGTTATGACCTGATAGTTTTCAATCCCCTTTACCTTGTGTCTTGTTGCCTCTTATCCTTCCTTGTGTTATAACCTTATACTTACCAATCCCGTTTTCCTTGTGTCTTGTTGCCTCTCATCCTCCTTTGTGTTATAACCTTATACTTACCAATTCCTTTTACTTTGTGTCTTGTTGCCTCGCACCTTTTTTTGTGTTATAACCTTATACTGACCAATCCCGTTTACCTTGTGTCTTGTTCCCTCTTCTCTTTCTCTGTGTAATAGCCTTATAATTTTCAATTCCCTATACCTTGTGTCTTGTTGCCTCTCATTCTTCCTTGTGTTATAACCTTATACTTACCAATCTCCTTTACCTTGTGTCTTGTTGCCTCTCATCTTTCTTTGTGTTATAACCTTATACTTACCAATCCTTTTTACCTTGTACCTTGTTGCGTTTCATCCTTGTTTGTGTTTTGACCTTATACTTACCAATCCCCTTTACCTTGTGTCTTCTTGCCTCTCCTCTTTCTTTGTGTTATAGCCTTATAGTTTTCAATTCCCTAGACCTTGTGTCTCGTTCCCTCTCATCCGTCTTTGTGTCATGACCTTATACTTACCAATCCCCTATACCTTGTGTGTTGTTGCCTCCCTTCCTTCTTTGTGTTATGACCTTATATTTACCAATCCCTTTTACCTTGTGTCTTGTTGCGTTTCATCCTTGTTTGTGTTATAACCTTATACTTACCAATCCCTTTTACCTTGTGTCTCTTTGCCTCTCATCTTTCTTTGTGTTATAGCCTTATAGTTTTCAATCCCCTTTACCTTGTGTCTTGTTGCCTCTCATCCTTCTTTGTGTGATAACCTTATACTTACCAATCCCCTTTACCTTGTGTCTGTTTGCCTCCCATCTTTCTTTGTGTTATAACCTTATAGTTTTAATTCCCTATACTTTGTGTGTTGTTGCCTCTCATCCTTTTTTGTGTTATAACCTTATACTTAGCAATATAATCGCCTTTACCTTTTGTCTTGTTGCCTCTTATCCTTTTTTGTGTTTTAACATTATAGTTACCAATCGCCTTTACCTTGTGTCTTGTTGTCTGTGATCCTTTCTTGTTGTTATGAGGTTATACTTACCAATTCCTTATACCTTGTGTCTTGTTGCGTCTCATCCTTCTTTTTGTTATGACATTATACTTACTAATCCTCTTTACCTTGTGTCTTGTTGCCTCCCATCCTTCTTTGCGTTATATTCTTATACTTGCCAATCCCCTTTACCTTGTGTCTTGTTGCCTCTCATCTTTCTTTTTGTTATAACCTTATACTTACTAATCCCTGTTACGTTGTGTGGTTTTGCGTATTCTCCTCCTTCGTGTTACTTATTGTTGGGTATCCTTGTAGTTTGTGTTACAACTTCCAGGGTACCTTAGATTTTTATTTTATAACTGTGTCTCCTGCCGGTTTGTGTTATAACGTTCTTTTTTTTTCGTTGATTGTAATAGGTTGTGCTTATCTTCCAGCTTGTTGTAAGATAATTAGACGGCCAATTTTTCCTGGTTTAGTTTTGTGGTTGTCTTTGTTGTACGATTTATTAATCGCAGTGGTCGTTTTCTTTAAATGACCTAAAAGGGAAAAAAGAATAAGTGTACATTATTAAGAGGAAATGGTTGATGTGATTGTGTGATTTGGCTTTGTATACCTTTTAACCGTTTTGGGTAATTTTAGTTTTAAACTTATATGTCTAATGGTTAGCTGTCCCAACTAAGTCTATGTCCACCGAGTATTCTGACCGTGCCTATACTCAGAGTAACTGGCCTTTTTTGTATTGTCTTCTGCAACACATTCATAATTCATGACAAGAAAACAGAGGAAATCATTACCGTGAAGAATGTTTGAAAATGTGATCGTTATTGTCATGAAATGAGGTTAACTTTGGTGTTGAATGTCTTCAAAAATTGTTAAGTTTTTGAGAAGCTATATCAAACAGTCAAAAGAATGGACTATCTTATTTCCAAACACCTCGAAGTTGGTCTAAAAATCTCGGCTTCGCCTTTTTTTTTAACCCATCCAGTTCTCGGTGTTTGGCAATCGGATGAAACACTCTTCCTTCCGTTTGATATATTACATAACTTAGGCATGCTGGCCTGGGCATTTTTGGTAATTAATTTTTGTTAATTTTTGTTTCTAGCTGGTGAATCTGCGGTGGTGCTGGCCAGTGTTGCTGATCAACTTCAAGCTTTGAACGAACGAGTTCACACATTTGCATTTGACATCGTCTTCATTCAAATACGGCAACAACTAGCCCAGACTCCTACGCTTCAGGTATTTTTTTAGTTTTAAGACTATTGCATAGGTTTTGATGTTAATGATAATGTTAATGTCATTATTTACCGTACATATCACATTGTCTCATGGCGGTTTACAATTCTTCTGTGGGGTGAGATCGGACGTCAGCATGTAGGCACCACTGGCAGCCACTATCAGTCCATATTTTGATCTCAGCCACCCACCCAACCCACGCATGAATGATTAATGATTAGGTCGATCGTTAAAAAGACTTCTGTGTCATCTGTTGTCCACTTACTCATATGCAATCGAAGAAATTAATGTTAAATTTGTTGCAGAAGAGTCGTGTTCCTCGACTCTTTAGTGTTTCAACAAGATTCCAATTCACTGGAAACTAGTGTTGTTCTCTGAGTTCTGAGAGGATTGTTACTACGGAGTCTGACAATGACTTTTTTTTGTTGTCGTTAAGGTCAAGACGTTTGGGCCATAGGTTCCCTCATGGCCGAAAGGAAACGATAGAATCTAACATTGTGGCACACACTTTGTTTTGTTATTCAGATTTGGTCAGCTAAGTCTCCTGAGTCTGGGGCAGCTTTGAGTGATGAACTCCCCACATTCAGCTTATCGCCTCTCGGATACATAACACATGTGAGTAAAATACTCATGCAGTAATAATCCAGGGCTCGCACGGGTTCTGGAAATTCTGGAAAGTACTTGAATTTTAGTGTGGTATTTTCCAGAACTAGAAAGTCCTTGGAAATGATAGGAGGGTCTGGAAAATCCGGGAAATCTGTAAACTCAAGTAATAACGTTTTTTTTTTTTTGAGACTGTTATGCTATGGCGTTTTTTTTAGTTGGGTGTCGTAAAACCGAAACCAAAGTAATCCGTCTAACCAACCACTGCAAACGTATAAGCATCAGAATGAGCCAATCAGAACTCTTAGAAAGTACAAGAAAATGTTGCCAAGCGCGCGTTTTTGTGTAAGTTCCACTTGGTTCACAAAGTGGCGCAAGATTTGTCAGCCAATCACAGATCAGTATTAAAGCTAAAGAAAAGGAAGAGAAAGAAAGCAAAAGCGAAATTACTTTCGACACTCAATTTAAAAGTAGCCTAAATTTAAGATGGAGTACGAAGGGTATCGTTTGCCATATTTTTACTCGGCATGCTTGAAAATGGTTAGAAAATCTTCCGGTCTTTTTACCGTTGCGTTTTTCGTAAATGCCATGATTTGTTTGTGCTCATCAGATTGGTGATTATCTTCTGACTCTTCCTCAACAACTTGAACCGTTTATAACGCAAGAAAATCCTGCTCTGGAGGCCGCTATGAAAGCTGGGAATTTGCCCTTCCCAGACCTACAAGGTACGGCTGTAACAACCATGCATCATAAATGAAGTAGTGAAACGCTCTTATCGTGGCCTTTCACGTGTAAATACTTCACAAACTCCCTTCTGGGATGTGAGACGCAGGGGTAAGCGTTGAGGTTTAATTATAATAACAGTGATTTATGCGTACGATATCACTTGGGTCAATTTCCAAGCACAACAACAACACCCTTGAAACTGATCGTGGAAGCACTAACACAAATGGACGGCGATTGCTTGCTAAGAAAAAGGAAACTTGCAGCAGTTGTTTTAAACTTGGATGTTTCTATAATTCTATAATTCGTTTAACTAGAGACTTCTGTCAACTTTCAGTCGACGTTTTGTTCAACCAATAAGTACGGTAAAACAACTTACGCGAAAAAATTGCTGTTTAAAGATTCATCGTGATTATGTTATTGCTAAGGGTGGCTCGTCAAGCACCGTTCGTTAAATTGTTTTGTGTTTGCTGGCGGAGTAATGGAACATAATGTTGCACAATGAAGCTATACAGATTTTTTGAAAGGAATGCTGCAGTTACACTCACTGTGATCTTCTCTTGTGTTCCTTGTAGATGAAGATGAACGCCACCCTGGCACCTACTGGCTTGGATCTATCGCTCGTGGCACCATGCACGCTTACACGGAGAGCATCCTGCGGATCCACGAGTTGACTCCTTACTCCACTCAACAGCTATTGGCTGATATTGGTAAGTACAGGTCGGTCACAGGACCTAAAAAGGGAGGGAAATAAAACTAATTTCCACAAGGCAGCTACTGACTGATAGTGGAAAGTGGAGGTCTGCCACAGGACGTAAGAAGCGCGGGAAATAAAACTAATCGCAATCCACTATGCATCTACTGACTGATGTGGGCGAGTGGAGTCTGCCATTTGAGATTAGTATAATTCTTCTAGCTTCTATCGTGTACGGTTTAATCTGATTGGCTACATAGCGTACAAGCTAAGTTGTTATAGATAATGAGTGGCGAAAAGGCGCTTAACTCGCACAGTTTTAACTTTAAAATAGCCGTGATGTAGCTGAGTAGACATCTTGTATCTATTTCACTTTAAAAGAAACTACTCGTAATGAGCTCAACAGCCATTGATTCGTTGGGTCATGTGGGTGATTACACGC
Source organism: Pavona decussata (assembly GCF_977016875.1). NCBI lineage: Eukaryota > Metazoa > Cnidaria > Anthozoa > Scleractinia > Agariciidae > Pavona > Pavona decussata. The sequence goes on from NW_028145482.1 coordinate 3,704,003, forward strand.
CTGTCGCTATTTCAGTTTAAAAGCGCGGGAACGTGAACTACTTGTAGTCCACTCAGCTATTGGCTGATATTAGAAATTAGAGTTCAGTCATGGAAAGTAAAAAAAAAGGCAGGAAAAAGCTACTCACAATCCGCTTAGTAGCTCTTAGTTGCTGTAGCTGAGCGGAGTCTGCTATTTGAGATAAGAAGCGCGGGAAACCACTCGTAATGCGCTTGGCATCTCTTAGCTGATATTGGTCAGCAGACAGATTCGAGTTCACTTTAAAAGCGCGGGGACCTCCTCGAAAAAAGGAACCGCTTGCAAGTCACCTTACGGCATCTGTCGGGATTAAAAGGCGGGAAAGTTGAACCGCTCCAATCATTGCACTCAACAGCTATTGGCTGATGAAGTATATTGTTTGTAAAAGGTCCTTACAGGTGATAATGACGCTTCCTTCCGTTTTCTAGATTATTTCTGCAACGTCCTGGAAGCACTTGAAGTGACTCCGAGTCAAACCTTGACGCATATTAACGCCCTACTTAAAGCATCTTCGGATAAGTAAGGATATGTATTAACTGCTTAATCAATTGCTTTGATTCTTGCTCGCATGAGTGACTGAAAAGGCTTCTTTGTTGCTTGAATTAATCGATTGGCTGAACGACTGACTCACAGACGGAAGGATGGACTGATTTACTGACAAACGGACTCGGAAGCATCCATCAGTTTGTTTTGGTGGATTATCTGTTGGGCAAGACATTACCTGCCACAGAAATTCGGATTAAAATGTGAAGAAAGACTAGTGTTTTCTATAAGCGAAAGGACACCTCAAACTTTCGCAACGCTGTAAAACTAATCCCTTTTCTTTCGGAAAGGCGAATAAATAGTGTCGTTAAAAGTGCGAAAAAAGGCCAGCTAGCATTCTCGGAAAGCCAACAGCAGCTCGTAAATTCGGGGAATAAGATTCCGTTCCCTAAAATTTCTGTGTCCAGAAATGCACGCTAATGAGATGCATGAACTGTATGATAGACATCACAAGGTGTCCCGTAAGCTTAATTCTTACTAAAACACAAATAATTCTGTTAAACATGAAGTCATATGAAAATGACAAAAAGATCTGCCTTATATAAGGTACCCAAATTCAGGGTTAGGTGCATTTTTGCACATAAGTGAAAATTTAGGCAATTTAAAATTTCAGCTGAAGAATCCGAACAGATAAAACTACGTTTTCATACACAAATTTTGCCTTTTGAGGGCCATAAAATGATGTGAGAATGCAGGAGACAACAGTTGAACTATTTGGCTTTAATGTCCTCGTCGGGTGCCCCTGACAGACTGAAATGGTGTGTCTCAAAAGCCGCATGGTCTAGCATTATTATGCTCTGAAAGATGATACTTTGTTCCTTTAGTTTCCTTTGTTTTGGTTGTTTATCTTAATTCTGCTTTCTACTTTTAGATTCCACGATGTTGCTACCGATCTCGGTGTGGAGGATCGCATCATGATGGCAATCGCTGGAATCAGAAGCATTCGTTGACTTTTATCACAAATTATTCCTGAAAGGGACCAAACAATGCCTTGGTCATTCTTTTTTTTCCAGCGTATAGAATTTTCTAAAAAACGGAGATGTCACCTTTATAGTTTTCGTAGGTAGAAAATACCAAAGAAATTATAATTTACAACCCAAAGGAATAAGTATGCGCAATGGAATAAATGTTATGGAAGGTCATAGGTTCAGCTCATGTTGTAACAACTCGGTTTCTTTTTTCCGTGTTTGCCTGTGTCACTGACTAAACACTGACACATCATTCTCAAGAATAAGTAAATACATCATCCTCTCTTGGTAAATACCCATGTTTACAAGCTGAGAAGGTTAAGACAGATTACGCGCACAAAACTTGAACATATTTTCAAGATACTCACGGAAACAGTGAGGTGTCCACAAATGAGAGATAAAACCGATGAAACGCCAGATTACATCTCATAAGAAAGCTTTGCCATCTATTTATATTGCCGTGACAATAGTCATGAAACCTCTACATACTGTCTGTGTATTGTATTCGTGTTCACTGATGTGTGCGTGCATGTAATCGTGGGCCGACAAATAAGGAATGTAGGGAGCTATATTTATTTGTAATTCACGACAGCTAGTGGAAAGGATCCTACTGGCATCCGCGAACTCATTAAGGATAACAATATTAAAAGTTACAAGTCGCGTAGCATGTTTGCCGTGGTTGTTTGAAGACGATAAACAAGCCATGAATATAAAATTGGATGTGAAGAGGTGGGAATTTTGTCAGCTCCATTTCAAACTTTCCTTGGGAGACATGCCTCGAGATTTCGTCCCCCCCACCCCCCGTCTCCGGGACTTGCGCAGACTTGTTGTCTCTAAACCCCCACCCCATCTTCACAGAATCTTGACTTTGCCCGGCCCCAGAGGACTTAGTTAGTCGCTTTGTTTTAGCAGTCAACCAGTTAGCGCAGATGTGGTGATATTTTAACCAGTCACAAGCAAGTGAAATATATGAAATATCATATATGTGAGTTATGGTTAAACGATTTAATGACGAAAGACCAGGGGCCCGTTTCTCGAAAGCCCGAAAAGTCTATTTTTAAATGTTTTTTCGTCGATTACACAGTGATTAAAGACATTTAAATCGACTTCTGTTAAGAAACATTTATCGCCAAAGACACTTATCGGGCCCGGTAAGCTACCGGAACTTCCGAGAAACGGCCCATAGCGCAGTTATGAACGCAACTAGCTACTGCGCATATGTTCTGCGCATCTCAAGCTGCTCCGAGTAACTCCGATTTCTTAAGGACGGTGGCTACCATTTCACTGCCACAGGTATTTTTGCACGCTTTATGACTGCAGGAAAAGAAGATCTTAGTAAGAGGTATTGAAATAAAAATAAATGAATAAAGAAAATGGAGATAGCAACGCATTTTTCAGAGAGCATTAAGTTTCATTTATTTGAAAAAAGATCCCATACATTGCCATGTACTCGAAAGCTTTTTAGCATTTTTGCTACTTAATTATTTCTGAGAAATGCCTGGTTAGCCCCAATTTTCTTTTGCGATCTCAATAGTCCTTAGCAAGATCTTGTTTTCCCGCATAGTCATAAACCGCGAAAAAATATATACTTCTGTATTAGGTGCACGTTCCTTAAGTAGTGTCGAAAAGAAAGCCTGGAAAAATCCAGGCTGCAATAGACATCTAACCAGGCGCAAGCATCTACTAAGTGAGCTATCAACTGAGCCAACTGGGAGCTGGACATTTTCTAAGTACATACAGTGTTATACTATTTTTACGCTCTCTTTTAGCATATGCTTTCATTACGTTCACATAACTTGCATCAGGAGTTCTCAAACTCATTAATAATTCATCAAGAGAAAACAAAGAAACTCACTACTGTGACCGTGGTTTGGAAATGTATTCCTATAATTACCATCAAATTTTTGCCGACTTTAGCCTTTAATTTCTCCAAGAATTATTGATCATTTGAGTAGCCATATCAAACACTCGAAAGTGTGTTTCATCAGATCCAAACACCTCGAAGTCGTTTAAAAAAAAAAAAAAAAAAAACTCGGCTGCGCCTCGTTTTTTCAACCTACTTCTCATTTTTTGGATATCTGATGAAACACACCTTCTTGTGTTTGATACATTGCTTCGCGTATATGGTGTATCAAGTATTTCACTTCAATGTAATTTATCTTCCCCGGGTATATTACGAACTCGCAAATTGGTCAGCTCCCAGATGGCTTGATAGCTCAGTGGAAAGAGCACTTCACTGGTTTTCTTTTCGTAACTGCACAAGTTGCATTCATAGCTGCCATGATCTTTAATTTCTTGAAACAATCTTTTGGGATGGATGCGCTAGATCTTATGACTGCCGAGAAACCTGTTAAACTTACGAAACGAAAGAACAAGCCGTGATTAGCTAGTTTTTCTCTGCATGTTGTGTCCGCAAATGTGAAGAAAAAGTCCCTATATGAAACAACCGGCTCTTGTGCAGTTAACTAAGCGTGAAGTTTTAGCTTTTGATAAAATTTAAAATTTGTTTAAAAAATAAACCTCTTTACTCGCACTTACCAGCAAATTACACCAATATTTTGTTTTCAAAACATTCCTGGCAACTGCTGGCAACTGCTGGCAACCGCCCTTTGTAGAAATAGGCGGTCTTGAGCTGGCAAGCGAGATTTTAGTTTTTCTTTCCACTAATCACTTCAAACTCGTTTCAACTGTTTCGAAAATGTCGGTTGAGTCCATTGTCACGTCATCACGTTGCCTCATGCGCGCGCGTTCGATTGTCGGTTTTCAAAAACAATCGCAAATTTGTCGAAAATGCTCGCAACAGTGTACTTTTCGTCTCCGGAATAGTGTCTGACGACTGAGTGACACTGCATTTGTAAACTTTCAAACGGACTTTTAGTGAAAGTTTTACGAAAGCGTACGTAAAAGTTAAAAATATGACAGCCTGCTTTCTTTAAACCTGCGCAACCTCAACAATTATAATGATTAAATCCTTTTACGTAGTATATCTTAACTTTATAATTCATAACCATTACATGTAATTTATCACTGAAACTCCATCAAAAATTATTTCACAACGAAAATCAAACTCGAGCTTCAGTCCCACACGAACATTTGTTGTTTCCTGGCCATGTTAGCGAAAACAAGTCAGTTACATGTAATTGCGAGCTTAGGATATCTTTACATTAAACAACAAATAGTTTAAGGTTTCCCTGAAACATGTTAAAACTCATTTTCGATCCTTTATCCCGATTTTCAGGATTACCGTACATTAATATGTCTGTATTCATGTCAAGCAACGTGATCTCCACAATACATGAATTGCAGATGAACGGTTTCACGCGAGAAGTTACCGATTCGGAAATATTAGGAACTTACCTCCGCGTTCACTGATATTCCGTTGTCGTAGAATCACGTAACTCACGTCCACATAGTTCCTCTTGTTGTAGGATTATGCCGACGGAAGATGCTATGTCTGCTTTCTTTTTCACCCATTGACAGAGCGAATTCTTTCGGCAACAGCGCTCGTCTAAGTTCCAGCTTTAGCACAAATGTCAGTTGCCATTGTTACGTCACCATATTAGGACAAGCATGCACGCGCAACTTGCGCGGGCGCAAAAGAAAACGTGAGAGGAGGCCCTGGAAATGATTCACCAAAAAAATGCGATACATTGCCAAGTAATACTCAGATTCTTGTAATTTTTGTCCTCGACAACAGAAAAAAGACAGAAAGTAAATGTTATCTAAAGGCAATCAGTAAATCGAAGGGTTCCAGATCAGAGTTATGCCACTGGCCTCAATAAAGAACAAACAGTAAAAACTAGTAATTAAGGACCGGCGCCTACTAATAAAGAAGTATTTTTGCGCGGTTTAAAACTATGCGGTGAAAGCAGATCTTAGCAAGGGCTATTGAAAACCAAATGGAAAATTGGGGGTAACCACGCATTTTTTAGAGATAATTAAGCAACAATTATTCTAAAAAAAAAAAAAACAGTTAAATACAAAGCAATGTATGGCGTTTTTTTTTCCTAAATTGAAGTTTTATTATCTCTGAAAAATGAGACTTCAGGGTAGATATTATAAACGAAAAAGCCTTTGTGATTCGCTGAGGCTTACTTCGAATCTTTATACAGACGATCTGACGGATCTTCATACATTTAAAAGCTAATGAATCTTAGCGCAACTTGAAATCTCCAAATCGACCTATGACACAAAGGTTTGGTTTGCCTGATCATTGAGTCAGTGCATGGACTCCTGGTCAGTGGAAAAATCACGTGATATTGTGTACTTTGCCGGCAAAAATTGGGACATAAAATCACGTTTGACAAATCTGCAACTTAAGAAACCCAAAACCATGCCGTTATTTGCCATCAACCGTGATTAAAAAATCCTGTTTTGCTTGACCCACATCCTTCAGTATCTCCGTTAACAACTGGTTGACAGGGTCAGCTCCCATACGTTTAAGATACCAAGCTTGTAATTTCCAAATAAGACTTTTATTACAATCTGCCCTACGAATTTGGTTGTGGATAAGTTTTGCCCGTGACCTCGGATCTGAAGGGTGTGGACCGCCCTAGCGCCCTCTCCATCCCTGATTTAGAGTTGATTTTTAATAGATTTTTAGTTTAGAGTTTTTTTAATTTTGCTGAAGGCGTAAATTTATTCAACGTTGACTCTCAGTTTTATCAATAGAGCATTTTCTCGTGTATTTTATATACTGTACAAATAAGTCTTCTTTTTTCTTATCAGCTCATAGGTTACATTGGCCGCCCTGCATGAAGTTGTTTGCACAAATGCATTCGTGCGGTTTATACTGCATCATCACAATATATAATAATCCTCGTCATCATCGTCATTATTACCATTGAATGCAAAAATCAGTGCAGTGCTGTCAAACAGCTTACATATCGAGAATGCCACTTTAAAAGGTCAGGAACAACAGAGATTTAGGATCACAAATGGCAAACAAATGAGCACGTGACCACGATTCATCTACGCTCGCCTTTTGCCGTCCGCCATTAAACCCGTTTCTAAGTGAAGTTGAGTTATATTTTACTGTAGCCGGTTTCGCGTTACCGTCAAAGGCCAGAATTATTTTGCATTATATACTGTATAGCTATTCTCATCTGTTTACTAATTCTTTTGAGAAACGTGAATTTGCCGTCGTTGCACATTGTCGTCTTCAGGAGTTTTACCGTATCAATCCTGCAGGCATTGATTTTATTGCGGGCAACGGAAGATATTTTCAGTCATGTTCATTTGTCACTGACTATTTTTACTCTTGTGATTTTATTTTTATGATCATCTGAATTTAATTGCACTTCACATTAAATAAACCTTCCAATAACACAATGGTATCACAAGAAGGCTAAATAAAGATGATGGCGTGTTTTCCTGTGCAAATTTAATGTATCAGTTGTTAAATGCCGCAAAAACTAATATCCCGATCTTTTTTCACAACAGGAAATGGAGATATTTATAGTCCATTAATTTCTTCGCATCAAATACGAGGTTTCCCTGAATGCGTATCCGACCGCGAGTTGAAAGAATGTCAACATGTTTGGAAACAATCTAAACAAGTTATTGTTTTTATCTAGAACAAACTTAATGTTTTCAAATATTCTTTTTGAGAGCAGTGAACTGGAATGCTGGACAGGTGTAAGAAGATGATTGAAGATGATTGTATTTTTCTTTTTCCGAACTGAGGCTGTCTCGCTAGATACACGTGACCCAGGGTAAAAATATAAGGACTGAGGAATATCGGTTTTGCGGTAATATAAACAGCCATTTTAACAGGCGAATTGAAACGCTAGTTAGTACAACGTTTTAAAGCTGGCGGTGAAAATCGCATGTGTAAACTAGCGCCGATTTCAGGTGCTATATTTGCTGAGATTTGCTTCAATTTCCTAAGTTTCGGACGCCAAGTTGAATGAAATTCAAGTTGAACATATAATTTGTGAGTTACGCGATTGATATCACGGCGACAATTCGTGCCTAAATCTAGTATTTAAATCACCTCTTTTTACCATACGAGCTCCAGCGTGACAAAAATTGCCACAAAAAGTTTTTCATCTTTGCACAACAATCACAAAAATGTGTAAACGGACCTTAAGCACATTGTCGAAGCCAGTTCCATGTAGTTTTAATTTTACTAAGTTTATGGAAAACATTTTAGTGTTTCTAAAAATACATCTTTGTCATAAGCTGTTGATATAGATGATCTTTCTCTGTTTTGAATTGTGTCTGCTGTTTTATTATTGGTTATTGGTCGGGTTTAAACGTTTTTTCTTTTCTAATTCAAGGATCACGCGCCTTTTGTTAGCTTGCTTGTCCAAATGAAATTGTTTCGAATGCTGAACATTGCATGCTCTAACGAGAGCCGTTTTTTAATTAGTATTTGATCGCTTTTCTGTTGATATAGCCTTCCAGCCTTGTAATTAAATGTTGAATAGAAGGGGTGTCATAACTTCACGTACCGAGCATTGTAGACTAAAACGGCCTTCGTTCCATTGACACAAGAAAGTTTACTTTAACCACTGAAGCCGCCTTAGTACGAAAGACGGACCTATATCACCGCGATAAATCACAATATTCCCGTTATTCACAGGTAAAAATAATTGTACGTGATACTCTTCCACAAACTTGGAAAACTTCCTTTATTCCGCCTTTCAATGAAAACCGCACGTATTGTTTGTTTCTTGATGGAGCAATTATTAAAATTAGCCACTGATCTAGCAATCCATTGTTCCACTTGACAACGCTCAAAAACCCCTGCCTCGCTTGCGCGTGGACAGTATTGTGAATTTTTTCGTGGCGTTAAGATGTCGGAGCTGTCAATGGACACAAGACAAGTTGGAAGGCATGTTTTTCTGTTTTCCAAACAAAACGGGCAGGAAGGTTCGCCTACTATTATTGCTAAACCCGTCGACATAACCAAGGATTTGCCGAGAGAATTTCTGCGGTATCTCAGAACGTTGTTCGATATTCTTGACGAAAAAGGCACTGGTTTTGTTAGACTCACTGACATTGAATCGCGATGGCAAACTAAACACGGAGCAAACGGGCTTAGTGAAGGAGTCATTGAAAATTTACGCAAAGTCACACCGAAGAACGGTCTGGTGAGCTTTGAAAGGCTCTGTACTGGCATGAAATTGGCTCTGAAAATCCAGCCGCGGTCTCCAAATGGAAACGTGAACGGGTATTCCCACGACGATCATGGTCAAGCGACCAAACGGTCGAGTTCTTTGCCGCAGTTGGACACAACGACAAAAGGTTGGACTTCCGATTCCAGCGAAGACTCGTTTGCGGGCAGTGAACGAAGAGAAAAAGTTCAGATAATTAAAAAGTTAAGGGACTGGAAAGAGGAAAGCCAAGAAAAGCGACGTTCTCAAAGTTTTACTATCAATAACATTGGCGGGATCGATATGAGCTCCGGAAGTGAGAGTGAGTGTCCTTTATTGTTATCCTTGCGGGGAAAATTATAGTGTTCATGGTTTACGCGGAAACTAAACTAAAAGTAATCCACACACTTTAGTATGTGGTCGCATCTTTTCTAATTAAATTTAAGCTACAGACAACGAAATTTGTTGTTTTGAAACGGTTTATTTCATGAACGAAACAGCGTTAATTGAAAATCGAAGGTGTTGTACTATAAACATAACAGGGATTATGAAACCAGCAGGTAATTTAGCGATGTGTTTACACGTCGACTGTACGTCAAAGGTCGTTAAACATCGTTAGAATTTACTCGATTTAAGCTGTACAATCCCTTGAACAACAACACATTTATTTATCCTTTTTAATCTTTGTTGAAGTTATTTGATAAATTCAAATTTTAATCAAAATATAGAAACTCTCGTCTGTATAAGGATTTTTTTTTCGCGGGATGAATGCTCATAGACGTACTAAGGCAAAGATTTCCTTTGAAGAAAGATTAGCTAACGCTTGGGGATGATTACAAATCTGTCCTAAATCCAAAAACTTACAATCGATATTAAACGTGTTGTATATGTTACTGCTTTAGGAACTCAACGGGGATTAAAAAATACCACTGGTCTGCAGTGAAGCTTATCATATTATGTCTCCCCAAAGGCTTATAACGTCAATCATGTTTAGTTCTGCAGTGTTCATGCAATCAAGCTGGAGATGTTTGTTTAATTTTGTAGATCTTAAACATTGTGAATTTATTTTTACATCAAAAAGGTTAGTGATTATGCAACAGCAGCAGCTGTTAAGCATAATCATTTTATTTCTTCAAAGTTACAAAAAGTAAAAAATTTACGTGATAGCCCAGTCAAGACTGACTAGTCTCTTTCTAGACCCATCTGTTATGGAGAAGCATATTGTAGTAAGATGCCATATTATGATCCTTATTTTGCCCAAGGTAGAGTGAGGCACTTTTCTGGTTTATCTGTTCACAACCCAGATGATTGGCCACTCCGAACAATTCCGTGTTTCCTGGTTAATTTCTATATTGTTTATCTCCATGTCAACCTCCTCCCATGGAGCTAATTCAAGACTAAAAAAAACAAGACTGAGAGGGAACTTAGTTGTTCTCAAAAGCTATACAAATATCTGCCGCTCTTTTTTCCCGCGGATTCAAAGATGGCTGCATCAAAAGTATTAAAATGCAAGTTCTGTGACAAGTCCCTTGCCCTTTGAAAACTTGAGACACGGTTTCCGAAGGAGAAGATGTTTCAGTCTCCTGCTGTGCAGAAACTCAATGTGCTTTCTTCCCTTGTCTTGAGTTTATATACTGCAGGTGGCATTTGTGTGAACTCAGGTGTCTCTCACTTCTTAAAAGAAAGGAGAGACTGGTGATAGCTTACAAGATCTGACTCTTCAGTATCTGGTTCAAGCATTTCAATAATAATTTAGATCTACAGTAAAATTGCATAAAGTCATACCTAAAAAAAGCCAATCAAATCAATCAATCAACCTAATAATAATATTGCAAAGCTTATCTAGAGTATTTCTAAGTTGTTCTGGGACTTTGAATACCCCTGTAAAGTCATACTCCTGCAAACTGACGCTGCTTGTTAGTGGACACTGCTTCCACTGTAAGTGGCAATGTTTAGTTGTGCTCCCATCCTTGTGCAAAGATAATCTTGTTTTTAAATACCCACAAACCAATACTTCTCCAAAGCAGACAGTTGAATATGATCTGACAAGTATCCACTTCCGGGATGTTTGACTGTAGATACAATCTACAATCTACAATCTAGCGTCTTCGTGAATGCTATATTAAAACACCCTCACTGTTTTCATTAAATATAATTATACTGTTTACATTGATGGCAATCTTTAGGTCCTTCATCTACAAGTGAAAGCCCAGTGAGAAAGTCCAACTCAACCACAAGAGTTTACTTTGTGGGTAAGGAGGAGAGTCCGATTGTACAGACAAATGGCCATGCCAAACCTATTAGTCGTTCAGAAACTCACAAGTTTGACAAGGTACGTTTTATGTTACAATTGAATTATTGTGAGTTTAGTCATCTGTGTATCCATAGTATTAAATGAATTTATCTCAAGAAATGGAGACATTAGAGCTGAGGCGGATACAGTGGTATCAGATAAAATAAAGGATATTGTTCCGCATTTATCATTATATTAGCAAAAGTATTTGATTTGTATGGAAGTGGGAAATGGTAATTCTGTCACCATACGAGACAGTAAGAATGGCATTATTTTGCTACAAGGCCAAGACTTGCTTTGCCTTGCAAAAGATGTTGACAACCCTCGACAGCTTGCTGCAAGACCTTGAGGCTCTGAGATCCATGGAATTTGACTAAAGGTTTGCAGGATGCATAATTTTTTAAAAGTCATTCACCATTCCTTTGTCTGCTTAAGGTTAAGGTCTAATATTTACCCCCTTGAATAAAGAAAACAAACATGTGCAAACCAAATATAACAATGAAGAAAAAAGAAGAGGAAAAACTTGTTATTGAGCAGTATTGTTCTAAAAATTAAAAATATCCGTCCAAGTAGTACATGTACTTCCTCTGCCTTTCCCTTTTCTGGGCATGTCTAGGAATGCTTATGCCAATATGAGATTATTTCTTTGTTTTGTACTGGCACTGATGAAAACATTTGAACATAATACAGCTTGTACAGTGTACAGTGTAGATGATCAATCAGTTGCAAGATTTCACGGCACAATTAAGAATTTGATTAGTCTTGGATGTTACCGATCATCGACTGACTATCCATTGATCACCTTCATTATTGTTATTTGTAATAATAATTCGATGATCAGTAATGCCGAGACTAATCAAATTGTGCCATAAAATCGTACAACTAATTGAAGTAATTTGAATTCTGCTGAGAAAGATTTTACTGAAAATATATTGTCATTTAAAGTTTTTCATGCAGGATCATCTTCACTATAACACTCAGAATTTGTGTCAAAACTTTAGTGATAATTAGCTTTTTTTTGTTATACTCAGTTCAAGAAGCAAAAACTGAGTTCTTATTTAGACACACTGATATTACTGATCATAATTTGGTCAATTATTTTGTGGTGAGGGAGAGTTTTTGCTTGATTGTTTTGGTAGTCAGTTGTCCAGACTGGTGTCTCAGTATATTGGACAAATGACGTGTTTCTGTATTTGAAAGTGAACGTCCTACTGTATTTTAAAGCTGAAGTAATTCAGCACAACAATACGACTAGTGGGAAAGTATTGTGGGCTAATTTAATAGTTAGTTTACCAAGGTGTTCCAAAGGAAGCATAGTGAATTGAATCTGTACGTACATGTATGTACTTCCAGAAAATATCAATATTTTTTATTTGGCATCCATCCGTCTTGTCAGACTATGAAATTTCATGCTGGAAGCATCTTCTGCTATGGCTGGAAAGGCCAATTCTTGAATGACAGTCCTTTCCACAGGTGGGGCAGATAAAGGTAGAGTCTTTATGCCCCTCTTGTTGTTTCTTCTTTCTTCTCCTTCTCTTCTCTTCTGTGTTGGATGCGAGTGTTTCCTCAAAAGCATCAAGGCCATCTATCACCGCACCCCTCCAGGCTGACCTGTCTTTGGCAAGAACATTGAATATTGATACAAATATATTGATTGGCAAGAGTATTGAATATTGATACAAACCCCAAAAATGGGATTGGAAATTTCAGGATGGTAGGGAGGGGGGTACCAAGAGGGGTGGGGGAGGGGGGTAGCAAAAAAATCCCTTTTTTGGGAGGTATGAATATTTTCTGGAACTACACAATGGCCCTACAAAGGCCCATCTCAAAGTCCAGTGACAATTTTTACAGTCAGTTTTGTAAGTCATTGAAACTGGCAATAAAATTAATAATATTTATTATAAGCCATGTCTTCTATTTTGAACAATAATTAAATATGATACTGGAAAAGAACTACCGTAATTTGAACCATACAATCATCCACACTCGGCTGTAAGATTGTCAACTGGTTTGGGGAAAATAAGTATTATTTTTATTTAATATTTGGCTATAATTTTTTTTATAAATTATAGTGTTGTAAATTTAAAAGTGTAAATTAATTCTGAATGGGTTTAGACCTAGTCAGAATAAAAGAAAATTTTCATGTATATTTCTATTAGTAATAAATTATGGTTAAGGGAAGCTCGTCAATATGGTCACTTGCTGGTCATACAGCTATAACAGTATTAAATATCATAAATTTCAGTATTTTTCATGTCGAGGACACACCATCTGATAAAGCCTACTCAGCCAAACTAATGTCTGGTTGACCACACTGTAATCTGCAAAGATCCAGTCTGAATCATTAGGCTATAAAGAAAATACATAAAACAGAATTAAAAGTAGAATCCCTTGTATGGACCCAAAATGTCATGAATGAGACTCAAACAGTTCTCAAATGTTTGCTCTCTGGTTGTACTTTTTACGTAATAAAATTTAACATCATAAAATTATTTATACTGTGGCAGACTCTTCAGGGTGACTTGGGTCTTGGCAAGTTTATTTCCCATACCCTTGTTGCGACACTGTCAACGTCCAAAATAAACAGTGGACAATATCAGTTAATATTAATAATAATTGCTATCATTGCTCTAAATTGTGTGGCTGAAATATTAGTTTGTTTTTGTTGTTTTTTTATGTGATTATTTTTTGCCGTACAAAAAATCGGTTTTTGAAAATTCTTGCAGTAAATTGACTGACTGATATCTCATTGTCTTAAAAAATTAAACTTCACTGCCTTGTTCAATTTACTATAGCTAAAATTAAACAACAAAGGTAAAAAATTGAAGTAAAAACGTTCATTGAGCTCTACAAATTGGAGTTGGTTTAAATTTTTCAAAATTGTAAAAATACATATTATTTTGTTACAGGAGGCACGGTTACAGGAGCTTGACGAAGAACATAATCTGTTACAGAGTGGCCTTCAGGTCATCGAAAAAGCAAGAAAATGGTATTTCAAAAGGATCACTGCTATTCAGGAAGAAAAGTTGCATCTTCAAAATGAAGATCAGTACTCACTTGAACAGGTAACTAAAACCAAACCACAGGGGAGGTGTCCTTATCTGTTGTTAGTACAGTGTACATGTAGTTGTTGATTCTCTACTTGACTACATGTAACTCAATCCTGCATTGCATTGATATAGATGTGCTGGTACTCTCAATAAAGTTTGATATGGAGAAAGAAATGTACCCTTTGGGGCTGCACATACCTACAGCAGTAGCTTATACACTCTATAAGGGATTCTCCAGGAACCAGCTGCCAATGACATGAGTCACACGTACCAGTATTTATAGCTTGCTCATTTTTGCTAACACACATGTTATGTTAATTTTAGTTTCAGTATGAGCTACTGCTTCACAAAACAAGAAGAAAAGAACTTGGTTTGGATGAGAATTCTTTCAAGGAACACAAGCACCACATACAAAGCATCAGTGAATGCCTAGGAAGAATTGTAGAAGGAAAATCACCAGCAAAGGTACCCCATAGACATACAGTGTATTCTTTCTTTTGCTTAGAAAAGGGTTCTTGGATCAAGCATTCCCTTAAAGGTTTGGATAATACTTGAGTCTTCAGGATATATCGGTGTGAATGAAACAGTCACCTCAGTGAGCCATGTTGAGCAGCTCAAATTAATGAATAAATTTAACAAATTAATTAATGTGTTATAATTAATGAATACATTGTGGATGCCAATGTAAAAACTGGCTTGTAAATAATTCTTTGCTCCCGATTATTTACACGTCTATTATAATCTTGTTATTCATTTGTTATTTATTTTGTAATTCAGTCTTAATTATTATTATTTTTTTTACATTCTTGGCATACAATTAGTATTGTCAAGCACTTTTAAAATGAGCCTCTGGTTTAGAAGATTATGCAAGCGTTCTCTGTGTTATTGACATTAAATAAATTACTAACTAAATTACGAGTACTTGCTTACAACTGTAAACTTTCTTAATCACTGTAAATAAAAGCCTTGCATGTAGATAGTTGTTAATTTTGTGGTGTACTCATACATCGATTATTTAACTTCTGTAGCCTATTAATTCAGAAGCTGATGATGAAAGAAGACGGTTGCAGGATGAAGTTGAACGGTTAAGAAAGGTTTGTTACACATGTAATACATTATACATTTGTACAAGAATTGTGTTTTATTTTGATTCAATGTTATTCAAAATATATAGCACTTTTCTTGTATCTGCAGTAAGAAAGACATGGCTTTTTATCAAACTGCGTTTATAATTAATTTTCCGAGAACTTACAGAACTCATTGAAATTATTATTTTTGTCAAAGTGTGTATAATTTGCTTGTGCGTTTTGGGTGCTGGAGAAGTAGCCAGGTTTAACTATATTGGCGCTTGCTCTACTAATATTTGAATACATGTAGTTGGGTTCTTCCTGACAGTGTGGGCACTAATCATTGTTCCTGTTGTTGTTCATTCAGGAGGTTTCTGACAAGGGCAGCAAAATCACTCAGCTGGAAAATGAGAAGTCTGCGCTTATTCGCGACTTGTTCAACAGTAAGGCATCAGGCAAGAATGGCTTCAGTGCAAAGAAAGGAAATCACATCTTCTAACGTGTGAGGTCAAACAAACCAGGCTTTATGGCACTGGTGACAAACTTTAGTAGAAGTACCTGTTCAACCCCTTAAGCCCTAACAGTGATCGGCATCAAATTTCTCCTTGTAATATCAATGCTTATTCAACCCCTGAGTTCATGAGAATTAAGGATATGATCACCCAAGGTGAATTTTCTTGATATCTAAAAACTTCTCCCTGTACTTTTTAAAAGAAAAGTATGGGGACAAGATAGGAGAATTTCTTCTTTGATTTTAGGGGTTAAAGGATTAAGAGGCATGAAGTTGGACAGCGGTTATTCTGTTCACCAGGCCCCTTGTGTACATTACAGACAGTGATGTACAAAACTCGTGGGGCTGTTGTCAGGAGAATTTAGCTGTCATCAAAAATTAACAGTCGAAACTCAAACAGCGATAGCAGTAGCAAAAACAATCATTTTGTTAGAAATATTTAATTAATTCTAAAATGGAATGGAGTTGATTTATTATAGTTTTTACAGTTTTGATGTATATTTATTCTCAGTTAGTATACATTCATCATAATCATCAAAGGTTGTTTTTATTTGATTATAATGATGAACATTGTATAAAAGAAAGATTCTTACAGAATGTGATTATTTATAAGGAATATCAGTAATAATTTTTTAAGTTTTCAGTAGCATTTCATAACTGTCATTAATTCAGTTATTTGATTGCTGGGATCTGGGAAAGAATACCTTCAGTGACTTTTCAGCCAAAAAAAAATTCAGTTCAAGGAGATGGGACAATTGTTCAGCATCTTTCAATTGTGGGGGATTTTTACCCAAGTTTTGAAATACGTGTAGATTGTTAAGTAATACTCCAATAACTCTAAATCATTTCTTTTCCTTTTACTCTTTGGTCTTAACTCTTTGAGCCCTAACAGTGATCGGCATCAAATTTCTCCTTGTAATATCAATGCTTATTCAACCCCTCAGGTTATGAGAATTTAGGATATAATCACCCAAGGTGAATTGTCTTGATATTTTAATACCTTTCCCTAGTACTTTTATAAGAAAGGTATGGGGACAAGATAGGAGAATTGGTTTTTTGATGTTAGGGGTCACAGGCGATACTGTCGTGTTGCTTGTCGTTCAGCAGATTTTCCATTGGAACTTGCGACTGTTGCGCGTTTTACCATCTCCTGAGCGCAACACCTTTTCATGTTGCAAAAGGTAGAAGCGACGTATACTCTCTGCAACATAAAACTGTGTTGCGCGCGAAAAGTTGGTAATACTTGCAACAAACAGTTGTAACTTGTAAGGCAGGGTTGGTTGCGCGGCATGTTTTATCGTCACTGACTAGTGCATTAACATCAACATAAATAAAGCTAAGCGTATTTTGATAAGAACGTCGAAGAGTCACTCAAAGTTTTCTTTTTGGGATCCCATCAATGTACCTGTAAGTCTGAGAGAGGACGCCCCACTGTACCCCACTGCAGAAAGAGCGAGTGATTAATCAACTAGGAGCTGCTGAATTCCATTTCAGGAAGCTATTTTCAGAAACGTTTTTGTACTTTAATAGATAAATGAATCGAGGTACACCTTATTAATTTCAGGTCGTTCAGGAGACCTGCCAAAAGCGTTAGTTAATCAGTAAAGGTTTATAGCAAACAAAATTATAAACAAAGTTATAGACAAATTTCTATACATATAGATGTACTCATATATGATGTAGTATACTCAAATAAATATTTATAAGAATAGGTTTTATGAATGATTGACACACTTTAGCTGTGATTTATCATTTTGTGGGCAAACCAGTGGTTTAAGTACTTAGAGTTGACCACAACTGAAGGTAAATACAAGGAAGGTCATTTAAAAGGTCAGAAATGATCATAATTCGACAAGAAAAACTTTTTTTCTTGGGAGCTATATTCTGGACCTTTTAATATAAGCTATTATTGTTAGTTATCTTACAGTAGACTGAATATAATAATTTATACCAACGAGAACAATCTCGATTTTGCAATAAAACATAGTTAATTGTCAAGTTGTTGTTGTTGTTGGTTTTTTTTTTTCGTGATGAAATGTGTTTGGCTCAACTTTAGAAAATCTATAAACATCCAACAAAAATATCTCTATATTACCAAAAATATCTTTTTGTCGATTCAACATAGACAGATGGCAATCAATAAAATTCATATGGCGATGTGTGGCAATGAAAAAATTTCTGGGATGTGGGAAGTCCCATATAAATGTGACGGGGTTGATTGTCCGAAATTTTAAAAGAACCACTAAAAGATACCAGAATTCTGTTTTGTGGGCGTGGTGCGTGATCCGAACAATTTTTTGCCCCTATGGCATCCTCGGAGACCCAGGGGCAGTTAGTCGGGTAGCAGGGATTTACGTGGGCGAACGTTTACTGTAAAACCGTTTTTACAGTAAACTACCGCCCACGAAAATCCCTGCTACCCGACTAACTACCCCTGGGTCTCCGAGGATGCCCCTACGGGTACCAACCCTAAAATAATACGCAATAGCCGTAAAGGTGCCACGTCATTTTAGATTTAAGCACCCTAAAGGGTACCAAACCACAAATTTTAACCCCTAAAAGGTGCGACTATCACCCCCGTCACTCAGTTATATGGGAGTCCCCCCACCCCCCAGGGAAACATTTATGCCTACCGTAAGAAATTTTTTTCAATGGGGTCAGAAAATTAAAAGGAAAACAGTAAAATCTCATTGAAGCGTTTTTCTCGCTCTCGCAAGAAGATTCTAAGCCATTGCACGTTTTGCAGTGAACAGTTTATATGTTTTTACTTTGTATAGCTGCATACAGACATCTTATCATTTATCTGATCTATTTTGTATTTTATGACCGTCATGGGAAATAGTACGACTGATCATTTACTTCCGGTTCTTCCCAGGCCCGCGCTTTCGTGAGTTTGACTCTTAGTTACTGTTTCGCGGGAGATTTTAAAGTTCTGTCGCGTTTCATTTGAGAAACGGACTTCATTATATAGTTCGGTTCATTGTTGCCAAATGCCACCATTCCGCGGAGTGAGTGTTGTAATAAGCAGACCTTTATCACACGGCGATCATGTTGAGTCTCAGGAGAATAAAAAGCTTTGTTTTTGCACGGCAAGCCTCGCACTGAATTCGCGTTCGGCCGAGGGTTGCCGTGCGAAAACAAAACTTTTTATTCCCTCGAGATTCAACATGGCCACTGAAGATCAGGGCCGGGTTGTTCGAAAACCGATTAACGCTAATCCACGATTAGATTTTAATCGAGGCTATCAGTTAGCTCGTTAAAAATGGTTTTAAAGGCTAATTTAGAGCTAAAGGTGAAGAAAGGTCCAAGTGAAAATTGAGGGCCAAAAATCTTTTGGAAGAATTTTTATCGATTAGCAATTAAACTCGAGTCAAAGTTTGCGTTATTCCGGATTAGCTTAATCGGGCTTTGAACAAGTGGGCCCATTCCTGTGATACGTTTGTCATTCTCGTTCCCAGTCTAGTCTCTCCACTTTCCGCCAGGCGTCACATGTAAATAGGTTTCTTCCTTGAAGCTGGTCCCCGTTCCTTCCTTGCCAGCAAATTGCAGCTACATCAAATACCCTTAACGCAGTCTCTACTTCTTGAATTGTGAACTTTAATGAAATGATAATTGATTGATTAAAGATCACAGTTTGAGCGCGTGAATGAAGTGGAGATCAGCTGTGTTAGTAACTCCCTGAGATTAGCTACGTTCACTCAAAAAACAAGCAAAAAATAAAAGCAAAAGAATTGCGAATTTAAGTTTACTTGTGGACATTAGAAAGAACAAAAGTAAAAAACAAATAAAATAAAATAAAGCTTTTGAATGCCAGATTACTCAAAACTTTGAAACTGTTGTTTCAAATCCAAAAACATTAAAAAATAAATTCCCTGCAGTGGATGGAAAATATAACTCCATATCGGAGATTGAAATAATTACCGTCCCCATATTGAACTGTTTTTACTCCCGAAAAATTGAGTTTTGTCCAAACAAAGTAACTAATTTTCATGGACTTCAAATTAACTCCAAAAGTTACCGATGAGAACTCTTTGATTCTTGTTTCCAACGTGGTATAAATTATTTAAAAGTTACCATAGCTACCTTTAGTTAAGTGCGTTGTGTCTCATCAAGAACATTGTTTATTTGATACGGGAAGTAATTCACATCTACATTTCAACCATTCAAGGTCACATCGTTAACAATGAACGTCTTTGATTTGAACTGTTATAGTGTCGCGGATTGCCCTCCGTTAATATCCGCCATTGTTTTGGACTTTGCAGCCCTAATCTTCCGTTTATGACATCAAGAAGGTTCATGTACAGGGATCACAAACATGTTTATGTCTCGCCGAGCAGTTTCGAAGGGCTTTGCTCTGCTGTGCGTCTGTGTAGCATCATTACTGATCCTCTTCAGTCTAAGGTGGTTTTCATCGTTGAAGTGTCGGTATGAAAAACTTCAGAATTCTCCCACTGTTTCAACGAAATCTAGAGACATCGTTTCTCCGAGTCAAACTCACGTGGATCGTAACACGCCGTTTATTTTTGTCGGAGGATTTCCCAGAAGTGGAACGACCTTGATGCGGGCCATGCTAGACGCTCATCCCGACATCAGATGCGGACAGGAAACAAGGGTCATCCCGAAAATTCTTCTCAATATTCCCAAGATGTTAAACATGTTTAGCACGGTCGAAAACAACCGACGAGAAGAAGCCGGCGTGACTCAAGACCTGTTAGATTCTGCCATAGCGGCTCTCATAGCTGAAATAATAGCCAAACATGGCGATCCTGCTCCAAGACTTTGCAACAAAGATCCTCTAACCTTCAGAAATCTCAGTTATTTAGCCCGGCTTTTTCCGAAATCGAAATTTATTTTCATGATTCGAGACGGTCGCGCGGTTCTAAACTCTATCATGGACAGGAAAATTGGAATTCGAGGGATGTATAATCCCAAACACAGTATGAACTACGGACCTGAAGTTTTGCTAAGAGCTTGGAATGAGGCCGTCAGTGAAATGAATCGACAGTGTGAAGAGTTAGGGCAAGCGAGATGTCTCAGAATTCCGTACGAACATCTGGTGTTGTTTCCGACCGAGAGCATGAAAATCGTCTTGGAATTCGTGGATGTACCTTGGAATAATGTTGTGCTACATCATCAAACGGAGATAGGAAAACCTGGTGGAGTTATTCTCTCACGGTAAGCTGTTAAATTTAGATCAATTCGCTATAATAACAAAATAGTTAACACTTTGCTGAATTATGGGGTCCTAATTCCTAAGACATCCTATCGCGTGACAGAGAAGATAATGTGCTTAACAGCGTTAATCCCAGGGGAATCTTCTTTTTAATTCTCATGCATGCAAGTACAACTGTTGCATGTCTGCCGGTTTTGTAGAGCAAAAGATTTCCTGAATCGGGCTGAATTTCATTTCACGAATCGGTTTTGAAGTTGTACCTTTATTGTATTTTTGTATTTCCCTTCCACTGCTTTTTATTCTTAAAATAGATCTTAATAAACAATCAATAAGGTGTCAAAACACGTCCTACCATTTCCAGTTCGATCACTGTCGGGCCGACAAATCGTAGCATAAATTAAACCGGCCTTTTTGGTTTTCTCTTTACGTCGACCCATCTGCTTCCTCCTCGTGGGTGCCTACTTATCATTCAAGCAGACAAACCCTCCATGTCGTATTGCCTAGGGCTGTGATTTGGATTGGTGTATATTGTTTACGTGACAATGATCTCTCATAATTTCTCCTCCATCACCGTAGCCTCCCTTTCGTTGTCAGCATTTTAGTGCAATATTTTCCTGACAATCTAACATGTATTTTTCTTTTTCCTAATATGATTGCTGTACTTGTTAGGCTTGAAAAGTCAACAGATCAAGTGAAAGAAGCCATTAATGTCAATGCGTTATACAAGTGGTGCGATAAATTACCAGCATCCGTACTAGAACGTACTCACCGAATTGCACCTGTTATGAAAAAACTCGGTTACGATGCTTGGAAAAAGTGGCCTGACTACCGCAAGATGGATTCCATTATCACGAAAACTCATGAACTGTTTCAATAACTGAATTACATCGTAGTGCCGGGCGCGGACTCGTAATCTGGAGGTCCCAGTAAGTCTCCTCTCTCAACACTAGCTGGATTTGCTTCTGGGTAGTCCCCTGTTCAAATTCTCGGCCACATATTGTAAATAGACAACTGGTAAGCTGGGATTTGTCAGGAGGTTCTGTTCTGTTTGTTTAAGATGTTTCTCTGATGTACACGGCGCCACAAGCTTCTAGCTTTAAATATAACCATGAATAAATAAATCTCCTTTACCTTTTTGTACTTTTCAAGAATGCATGTAATATATGTTTTTTCAGTAACTGCAATTGTACACTTTTTAAATACTAAATATGTAGCATCTCAGAATATCATAGAATAGTTTATTTTTCAAGAGTATCCTGTACCATTTGCTCCGTAAACGGCCGACCAGATGGTCACAAATATTGATAAATTTTAACCGGGCCCTTCTCTGCATGCCCATTCGATTTTATGATTTAGGACATCTGAATGACTTACCGTATTTACTCGAATAAGCGCCGCCTCCGAATAAGCGCCGCCCTCGATTAAGCGCCGCACATGGAACGGAATGGTTAATAAGCGCCGCCCTCGAATAAGCGCCGCAGCTCCGGTGCGGCGCTTATTTGAGTATTTCCATAAGATGATGAAAATACACAGTAATCGCTGCAATGTGGTTGTAAGCCAGCAATGAGAATTTATTTTCATAGTGATGTTTGTTAGTTCGAAGTGAGTATATCTCAATATGCTCTTTCATTCAGTTCTCTCTTCAAAGTGTTCGCGTTCTTCAGTTCTTGCGTGAAGGCTGTAAACTTCGCCGGTACGACAAGCCCAACCTCCCTCTTTCTCTCCCCTGTAACTGTTGCAGTAAGGAGATTGTCAGCGTTTGCTTGTACAATCAAAATGTTTTGGCTTTGTGGTATGGGCCTTTTAATAAGCGCCGCCCTCAAATAAGCGCCGCCCTCGAATAAGCGCCGCACAAGAGACACGAAAAATTAAATAAGCGCCGCGGCGCTTATTCGAGTAAATACGGTATTGCTAGCACAGTAGAGAATTAATTTCATTTTTACTGGAAAATTTACTCTTTACTTTCTTTAGCAAAGGTCGGACAGTTTTTTTTTACAGAAGAGAAAAACAACAGGGCAGAAATTTTGAGAGCTTTTATTTCAATTTCATTGTCTTTAGTTTGGCTTGTTTGATAAACCGATACATCCATTAAAGATGCACAGCACAGGCAGAAACAGATCGAGAATGAAAAATATGTGAACGTGTGGGATAAATATGATGGTATATTTTGAGCCTGACCCCTGTTCAAAGGGCGGATAACTTTTCCCAGCAGATAAAATGTACTTCGGGACTTATCCGCTGATAAAGTTATCAGTCCGCTCTTTAGAACAACTTTGGCATGGTAAATAGATGGGGATGATCTATTATTCAGTCAGTGATACAGGTAATATACTCGGGAAAAGGAAAATCCGAGTGCTCCTATCAGGAGTCGAACCTAAGACCTTCCGATTACTAGTTTGGATGCTCTATAGTCTGAATAGGGCCCGCGCCCCCTGTGGGTTAGGGGGAGGAGCCGGCTGACATTTCAGACTAGGATGCTCTACCACTGAGCTAGAAATAGGAAGGTCATAGGTTCGACTCGTGTCGGGAGAACTCGGGTTCCTTTTTTCCGAGTATGCACTGAGTATGCCTGCGTCACTGACTGAATACATCATTCTCATGTTGAACGTTGTTGGGCGGAAATTGAGCCAGGCTCTATTTCGCTCATGCATAAATGTTTCCATGGCAAAAGCAAACATGCATCAAGTCTAACAAGTCAAGTTGTTGTTCAACATTTGAACGCAGTTGAACCATGTGTCACTGGTCAACAATCTGACAAACGATGTAAGTTCCTTTTGGTTCGTTAAGAAAGATGCTTTATTACACAATGAGTTATTATTAACCCGTGAACGTTTTCTTTGAACCACTGACGTTGCTTGAAATTACATATTCTTTAGAAGTAAGTATACCTACTTAGATTTAACCTTAACTTAATCTCAGTTTATGGAATCTAAGGATTTTACTGCAAAGTATAAATCTCTCAAAATATGACTACTTTTTATTTACCTCGCGGCCACACCAAAAAAGTTACAGTAACAGTACTGCGGAACTCCTTCAGCTTCAGTTTAGCCTGTTCGCAGTCACCCGGTTTCACGCTACTTCAGTTAAACAGAATACATTGAATGTCCAAGCCAGACTGCAGAGGCTGCATCCGAGGCGAAGGATCATTTTGGCGCGAAAAATAGCTAGTACTTTGTTTCCACGCGCGCCAAGGTACCTTTGACTCTCTTCTTCTTCTTAATAAGAAAAATGTGGACCATACACAGACATTCAGTGAAATCCACCGAGATTTAGTTATCAGGTTAACCACATTCTTATTGGTGCATCGACCAGGGATGGCTAGGAGGTAATGAGAACAGGGTTTTTCCTTTACTCTCACTTTTAAGAATTTGTCGTCGAGTCTCGGCCAACGCGAAATTTCAATCAAAACAAGACCTGTTTTCATTCCCTTCCCTGAATCTGGGTGACTTGAATTGGTTTCTAGGTTTATATCGCAGTTCGGTTGAACTTCAACCATTGGTTTTCCTTTATAAATTAATTTTCTGCTGTTACGTCTAGAAACAGATCAGTTCACAAACTTATTTTACGGTTGGGCCACATCTTTTTGCAGTTCTATATGTTCAGAGAATAGGAACTTGAGCAACGACGACGGCGACGAAAACGTCACTTGAAAATATAACTTCAATTCATTTGTGCTACTTCGCCAAAAATTAAACTCATTCAACTGGTACAAAAACAACAAACTACCCAGGAACCAAATTGGTAGGGGTGGCGTTTTAAGAAAGAGAACGAAAAACTGTCACCGTCTTGGGCTCACTTCCTCCACAAAACCTTGAATTTGGTCATTTCTCGTTGTTGTTTCACAGCGGACGGCAAAGAAATGTACCAAAATTTAAAACGCACGTGCAGAGTGATTGTTTCTACTCATTGAATCTATTGTTTTTCGACGTTGTCTTTGCCGTCGCCGTTGCTTAAGTTCCCTAATGAAGTTATAATGTACATATCTAAGTTATTAGGACTATAAAGAAGTTTATCTTCAACTACGCCTTTAACTTTTGCTTCATATACTTTCGATTACTCTGTTCTTCATGGATCCCGTTCTCGGGAAACACTATTTTTATCAGGGACAGGGAGAAGAGACGAACGGCATGCCTGACGAGCTTGACTGGTCTTTTTGGCGAACCAAACTTGCAAAAAAATACGTTGACTTTGCTATTTATCATGAAAACTAGATATGCTCATATATGTTCTGTTTCATTGTTGATTGTTCTTCATTTTTGACTGAGGACGATATTTATCCATTTTCTGCTTCGCAATTATCTTTCTTGCTACAATATTTACAACGAGGTCACTTTGCATCCCACTTGATGAAAAGAGAGCACATTCGCAGAAATTGTCTCAAAACCTTCCAAACGTATTGCTGAACTTGCTTGGATTTTCGCGTGATCTTGTAAAGGCTTTCCAGGACATTACATTGTGAGCCACCATAAAAGCATTGTCAAGGCAATTTTGCCTTGCCGTAGTCGAAACTGCTCAAGATACTTGAAAACGATACTTTGCTCAAACATAAATTGCTCTTAAATTCTATATCACGGATAACAAAAGTTTGTGGGAAAAATTATAATCACTTTTCAGCGATTTTTGCCATATCTGGCAGCATGGAAAGAACTTGAAAAAGTGTCCACTATTTATGTTACAGTTCATTTCCATTATAGTCATCTACAGCATATATATATAAATAAACCAATTAACACTACTTTCTGTACCCATGCAGGTTCAAGCCGAACCGGACCATTATTTTAACGTTTCCATCGATACAAACTAAATGTTCTTTGCTTGCTGGTATTGCCCCATAAAGGTAACATTTACGATCTGGGTAACCGGTCTACACTCCTTGACGAGCTTATTTGAATAAAAAACACAATGAGGCTAAAACGCAAAGGTACAAGGAAGTTTGGCCCTCCCTCTTTCGACACTGCCTATATTTGTATTGAACTACTTGGACCCCTACTTCCAAAATTTCAACTACTGCAAACTCAAGCATTTACAATGTCAACAATGCTATGCGAATAAATTTAATTATCTCTTATATTTAGTACCAACACGTACTGCTTGCTCATAACAAATAACCAAAAGAATGTATTTGAATATTGCCGGCGGGCTTTCCGTAAGTATAAATATGCACTTTTTGCTTCGCTCGCTGCTATCTGCTCTAATATTAATTTACAGCTACTGACCAATGGCATCTGAGAAGCTCGTTTTTAAGTTGTATCTTCTTGCAGCGCAAGATCTTGGATTTCCATGGAAAAGGGCTAAATAGCAGGTACTCAGTCATTGCAATACATTATGTTCACGAAATCTACGCTGAAATCAAATTCTCTAGCTTCACTGGTTATATCTGTCGCAGAGCAGCAGCCAAGCGTTCATTCTAAATAGAAAAGACATTTAAACGCGGTTTTACCCTAAAGTTTCAAAGCACAGAACCTCATTTCTCTCAAATTTAGCGGCTTTTTACTGGTGTCACTTTCAGGTTTTCTAAAACTGAAATGCACCCTACAAAGTACAATTATGTAATAAAATCGTAAATCAGTAAAACTTTCAGTTGGAGGAAATGTTCTTCACTAGGATTTTGTAAAAAAATTTGTTTATGGTTACAACGTATTTCTACCCCTAAGCGGGTAGTATTCCGCATGCCTATTCCGAGTTTGGTTATTACTTGAGAGAGAAGACATTTTCTCCGGCTTTCTTTTCACCTGAAAAACGTCTGCGAACCCGACGTCAAAACCTTTGTTATTTTCTTGACCAATTAAGCTAATGTTAAAACGCGTTAGCTGCATACGCGCACAAAAACTGACCTGAAACCTGGAATCCCGTGACATGTCATGCCAGCCGGTGAGAGATCAATATCTGGGTCAACTTTTGTGACTCAGTTATTGCAGGGGCACACTGGAACGATCGAAGCTGCAGAAATAATTTACTTCTTTTCATGCTTTGTCAAAAATATTAAACCTTAGAGTCGACAAAATCGCAATCAGCAAACGGACACCAAAGCAACTAAAAATACAGAAAGCTGCCTGTAGGTGGAATTCACCACAATACAAAGATGACAGTCTGATGTATGCGACTAGTTTTACTCAGACACCTCAAAATTTTCTAGAGCAGATCACACATCTTGAGCACTGTCAAAAGAGAACAGCCTCGAGAGAACTTGACGATATCTGCTTATGCTAAGCTAAACTACGGTAACCTAGTTCAGCTGGTCTTCTTGAAGCTTTTGTTTTTCTCACGACTTGATTTTAGCTTGGTTTAAGACACGACATCACAAGGGGCAAAGGTGGGTGAAAATCGCACCTGATTCACAGGTCTATCCAGTAACTGTGGGCTGAGAAACTTAACGAACGCAGCCCAACAACAATTTCAGGGTCTTGAATTGAGGATTAACGCAAAAACGAAAAAGAGAAATACAGAGAACTTTCCTCGACGCGCACCCGACATACTGTTTTTTCCAGTTTTACCACCCGCTTTACACACGATTCACTACGTTGTAGTTATATTGGAATATGGCAAGTGAATTACAGTCGCATAACGAGAGCTGGCACCACAACACCGCTGCTCTAGCAAGCTCGGATTCGCAGACTTTCTTTTCGCAGCGGGTGAAATAACAGCCGGATAAAAGATCTGCTCGCACTGACTAGTAAATATCAATCACTTAAAGGATCAGTTTTTAACTTTATCAAATTCAACCTTGAACAGTCAAGGAAGATTTACTGACTAGGCTCATGCTTTGTTCTCTTTTCGCCACAGAAGCTCAAGTTAAACACTCCTAACACGATTGGCCCAGTTGAAGAGACCAGTGATTATGCGTGCATGTCTCGCCTTTCTTCAAGACACTGTTCGACTTCTCTGTGACCAAACAGCTTAGCGCATTTAGCAGGTGTAAGACCTTCATTGTCAACAGCATACAAATTTGCGCCATTTTCCAGCAAAAGGCGAACAACATCCAGGTGACCTGAGGCAGCAGACACGTGAAGCGGTGTGTCACCTCTGACGTCAACTACATTTACATCACTCCCTGCAACAATCAACTTGCGCACGATTCTGGTCTTACCGAATGCTGCTGCTGTGTGAAGAGCAATGCTACCTTCAGAATCTCTCGAGTTGATTTTCGCTCCATGTTTAACTAGTAGCGAAACCATGTCGTACCCAGTGTGGTCTGAACCTAAACTATCGCAGAAAGCTGAAGCAAGGTGCAGCGGAGTGCTCCCTTCATTGTCTGTAGCGTTCACATCAGCTCCATGTTCAAGTAGACGACAAGCAATGTCTGTCTGATCGAAAACGGCACAGAGGTGAAGTGGAGTGCATCCTATATTGTCTCTGGCCTCGAGATTGCTGAAAAAAGTTTCATTTTTTAACATCTGATTAAAGTCAGAATCAGAAAAATCAGAACAAAGTATTCGGAGCTACTATACAGGAATAACTGATATCTGTAGTAATGAGTAACTTTTATCCCCCGTTCGGTGATTAGTGATGGATCCTCTGGGCACTGAAGTAAGGGGAAAGTTGTGCAGCATTCAGGGCAACGGAAAAGCTCCACTGCACCGATGAGAAAAACCTACAGGGATGACGAACCACCCATTGTTTAGAAAGTTTGTGTCATAGAGCGGTTTTCAATTGATTGTCCATAGTAATTTAGTAATTACTTTGGCTCTGTGATTGGTTAGCAAAATTTGCGTTCCTTTTTCGACAATGAGAAAAAACAACAACAACAACAACAACAAAACAAAACCAATCGCACATTGCTCGCAAGCGTTTTCCCGCGCTTGTCGACGGTTACATGTTGTTCCTTCGAGTTCGGATTGGTTCACTGCGCTGTTTACATTAACTTGTGATTGCCTGGTTTTACGCCACTCAATTAAAACCGATCTACACCATTGTAGATTTATTGGTTGCATTTACGGGGGTATACTGACGGCTATAACAATGGGTCGTATTAAGGGGTTCTTTAGGTAAGGAAATGACTGCATGAGCTGTTTGTTGGAGTCGCAAAGTTTCCCTTGGTTGAAAGAAAAAATAACTTTGTCATAATCCAGTTGCCTTGAAAGCATATTATTTTACTCAATCATGATATCGCATGGCACCGATGGCAACCCCACCGTTTAGGACAGAATAGCGCGTAATAAGAAAGTGTCCTGCGGAATGATGCTAGGCAAAATTTTGAAAACGTATTTCTCTCACCTTCCGTGGTCAATCATAATTGATGTCCCCATGCCTGTGTTATCGAAGCAGCAGCCAGCGTGTAGAGGAGTACACCCTTTGCAATCCATAGCTTCAGGATCACTGCCATTCCTCAACAGAGGCTCTACCAACCAATGGTGACCCAAAGTTAAAGCAATGTGAAGAGGAGTACTGCTCAGTTCATCGACGGCATTTACCTGTGCTCCGTGAAGAATGAGCCTTTGTAAAATTTCTAACGCACCAGAATAGCTGGCCATGTGTAGGCAGGTTCTTCCCTGTACGTTTGTAGCATTGACATCGCTTCCATGGTTGATAAGCAGCTCAGCAATGTCATCTCTCTCTTCTGCGGACGCAATGTGAAGTGGCGTGTTTCCTTGCATATCTTGACAATGAACACTGGCTCCCCCTTTCAAAAGGAATCTTACATCATCGAAGGAGAATGTCGGAGGTTCAGGTAGAAAGTCGGTATATGGTCTGGGATTGTATACAACGAAATGAAGGGCCGTATTACCATATTTATCTGCTACTGGCATGTCTATTCCGTGTTTCAATAACACGTTACTTTTGTGATTGGCCAAGCTGACTAATAATGGCGTCTGACCTTTGTCGTTTACTGCAGTCAAGTCAGCTCCTATGTCAACAAGATGCTGTATCATCTCTTGAGATCCACTTGCTGCTGCCCTGTGTAAAGGAGTTTCACCCTTGTTGTCTCTTGCCTCAAGCTCCAATCCCTGGTCTAAGAGGTTGTCTACGGTAGACACAAACTGGTGGGTTACGGCAAAATGAAGGGTTGTTCGACCTGTTGCACCATCTATAGCATACACATCCCCACCATTCTCAATATAGTACTCTAGAACGTCCCAACTCCTATACTCGGTCCAAGAACTACATTTGTCCATCGCACCAAGTACTGTTTGTCCCTTGAAATCTCTTGCATTTATGTCGCTTTCGTGATCAATCAAGAATTCAACCATTGGTCTGCAGCCATTTTTGGCCG
This sequence comes from Pavona decussata, assembly GCF_977016875.1. Lineage (NCBI taxonomy): Eukaryota > Metazoa > Cnidaria > Anthozoa > Scleractinia > Agariciidae > Pavona > Pavona decussata. The sequence continues at coordinate 3,733,937 of NW_028145482.1, forward strand.
CCACATGAAGAGCACTTCTCCCCTTAATATCGACGGCTGTGATATTGCTCCCATTTTCAATTAAAATCTCCGCATTATCGACATTTTTTCCGGAGGCAGCAAAGTGCAAAGGCAACCAGCCTTTACTATCAGCTAAGTGAACATCACCTCCATGTTGAATCAACAACTCAACAGATTCACAATCGCCCTCATAAGCAGCTGCGTGGAGTGGGGTGCGGTTTTCTCTGTCCAAAGCTTTCACGTCGGCACCTCGTTCAAGAAGGCTCTCTACAATACTAGTGTCACAAGATGCTGCCACATGCAAAGGCGTCTCGCCGTTGTCATCAGGAAGGTTAACATTAGCGCCATGGTCTAAAAGAAGTTCGCAGATTTCTACTTGGGCGCCTGGACATAGAAAATGAAGAGGAGATCTTCCATGATGGTCAGTGGCATTCACGGAGCTCCCGTGTTCTAGCAAAGTTTCCACTACGTTCGTGGATTGCGATATGTAAGAATGTTCTACAGCCGTCATTAGAGGGGTCTGACCAAATTTGTCCGTTGTATGAACATTGCTTCCCATTTCAAGTAAGAACTGAACCATGGAAAAAATTCCACCGTCTGTCTCTGCTCCTGTAGCAAGAGGTGTTTGACCAGAAGCATTTGTAGCTTCTATATTAGCACCATATTGGAGCAACACCTGCGCTGCAAGGATACTTTCTGATTCCGTGGCGACATGTAAAGGTGTCAGTTCTTCCTTGTCGCACTTTTGGTTGGGGTCTACTCCGTACTGAAGCAATAGTTCAGTAAGTTGGTCATGGTTGTTTTGGACAGCACGGTGGAGGGGGGAGTACGAAAGACAGTCGTCACAAGTAATTTCACACTCAAGTTCAAGCAAAAGCCTTGCCACATTATCTGCATGTAACCCGGCGGCTTTATGAAGAGGCGTCTCAAGACTGTAGTTCTTGGCGTTAATATCCGCACCAGATGAAACAAGAAGCTTAAACATTTCCATGATCTTATAAAGATCCGCATTTTGCCAAAGAGCGCAACTAAGAGCTGTGTCCCCAGCTTCATTTTTTGCATTTACATCCATGCCATTTCTCAGGAGACGAGTGACCAACTCCAGATCCAAACGACCCGCAGCAGATGTCAAAATCGCGTCTCCGCTTTCAAAACGAAAACCTTCCAAATCTTCAAGTGCCTTACTGTCAAGTAGCTTAAGGACATCCAAGAGCCCATGCTCAGCCGCAAGATCCGTAAGAGACTTCAGCTTATCACTTTCCAAGCTTGAAATGTCAGCCCCACGCTCTATGAGAAGTTTGGCCACTTCCCCTTGTCCTGCATGCAAAGCAGCATATAAAGGAGAAATGTTCTTCCAGTATTCGCTTGAATCATCTAACTGACTTTCACAAAGAAGGGCAGCTCTTGAGGCAACATTTCCATTGATGCTAGCTCCATGGTCAAGGAGGAAATTCACCGCATCACATTGTCCGGTGCTGGCGGCCTCTTCAACAGGAGTCCGTAATGACACGCTATCGCTATGGATAACATCTGCAGATAAACCTCTTTTCAGAAGAAGCTGCAAGACATCTGTGGAGCCTTTCCTGGCAGATGACTGTAGTAAATCTGTTTCATAAATTTCTGAAAGGCTTTCGTCATTTGTAAGCATAGCGTTGCTTCCTTTGTCAATCAGGACATTGGCCGTGGAAGCATGGCCTTCTTTCAAAGCATAGTATAGGGCTAACAGACCGTCCTTGTCTCTTGAGTTGACATCAGCGCCCTGGCTTAGAAGATAGTTTATTGTGTCTGTTTGTCCCTTTTCAGCAACCACATGCAATGGTGTTTTTCTACAGTTGTCTCTTGCATGAATGTCAGCTCCTTTCTCAACAAGAAACTTAACTAACTCTAATTGAATCGCAAGGTGAAGAACTGTAGTTCCCTGAGCCGTCTTTGCTAATACATGCCCACCGTTTTCAAGAAGGAATTGAACAACGGCTGTATGGTCTCCTGCAGCGGCAGAATGTAAAGGCAGCCAACCATTTTCATTTCCTTTATTTAATTGTCCTCCATTCTTCATTAGAAATTGAAGGGTTTCTAAGTGACCCCTTTCTGCAGCTAACATGAAAGGCGTGTAACCAATGTCACCAAAGGGAAGTGTAACGTCGTTGACATCGGCACCGTGCTCAAGTAGTAGACGCATGGCTTCTGTGTGACCATTTGCTGCAGCTAAATGAAAAGCCGACTGTCCCTTGATATCCCTTTGGAAAATATCAGCACCATTTTCGATTAATCGTAGCATGTTTCTCACTTTTCCACCCTCCGCAGCGTGGTGAAACGAGGTACACTGATTGTCATCCTTCATTTCAAGAGAGGCACCTCTTTTAACAAGATATTCTACAACGTCTTCATCATTAAATCTGGCAGCCAACATCAAGGGTGCTTTACGCTGGCCCCACCAATCGTTCCTTACAGAATTAACCTGCTCGCCGCACTGATCTAGCAGGCTACGAATATGGTGTACTTGACCTTTTCTTGCAGCTACGTGTAACAGGGACTGAGAACGAAAGTCTTTAGAGACTGTTTCGACAAGCTCACAAATCAGCTTATGTTTTGCGGACTGTTTCAGGTTCAATACCGCCCAAAGAGATTTGCCAGGGAAATGAGACGAGTTTCTAGAGATCTTGACTTGCAGTGCTATAACACTGTCAAGTTTCCCTGGACTGTTGTTCAGGATAGCACCAAACGTTTCGACGTCTCCTTCAATGCAAGCTGATTGTAAACGGCTCCTACCAGTTGCGTTGTCTGGCGTAGTCAAAACATTAAAGGCCAAACACTTTAAGGACATCTGAAAAAAACATCACCACGGATCTTAAGACCAGAACACACGTTACTTCTGAGAACATTTTTCGTGTCCACCCCTGAACTTTTCGTGTGCATAAGTGCAAATGTACAACACAATGCTCCTTGTGCTCAACACTTATTCTGGAAACAATTTGCGGTTTAGCTACTATACGCTGCATTATAAGCAAAGCTTTCACTGTTGGTGAACCATGCTTACGGATTCAGCCGCTTCTTATCGCTCTTCCGGGCTACGGGGACGTTCGCGAGGCGACAGTGAACGACACTAGAGGTAGCGGGGGTGGGCACAACGAGGAGCGGCTGTATCCGCAGCGTAGGTGAAGCAGAATACTTTCATCAAAACCAACTCTTTGGTCAGTTTTCTGATATAAGCTGATGTATATTGGCCACACCACCTCGAGGATGGCTGTTGTAAAGGGATGATTCAGTAATATTCAATAACAAAATGAAATTCTTGACGCAATATACCGAAAGGGTGAAACTCCCAAGTACCGAGAAGTACCAACATCGGAGTACACAGAGCCAAACTCGTTCCCGTTTTGTTGTATTTACTGGCACAAATGTTGTGTTTTCAGTCAAGTTCAACACTGTACCTGATAGTTTATTAACGCAATTTGTAGGATGTGCTGAAACTATCGAAAGGCGCAACAAGGTACGGTCAACACTGAACTGATTTTGATCATAACTGTTTGAACATTTTATTTGCGTTGAAATTGATTCGTCCGTCCGTGCGCATCCAGTTCAAATAAATTTACTTTAGAATTAGTAGTCGGGGGAACCATCCAAAGATCACTCGCCGAATCGCTTCAAATCGGTCTGAGAACCCATGAAACAACCAAGAATACAAAAACATGGCGGGCTGCGTTGGTGCTCTAAATAAAACATCGTAACTTCTACGTTATTAAACGAATCCATTCCATTCTCGTACAAATGAACGCAAAACTTCCAAATGCTGGCAGGGAAGAGTTCGTATGCCGTGCAATCACATCTAGAGCTTGCGCGGCCTGTGCTCCACTAAGGGAACAGTCATCGCCTGGAGGGGGTCGTAGGATTTTGGTATTAAACCAGCTTAAAATATCTGATCATAAATATCTAGAACAAAACTCACAATCATATTATGTAAGATGGAAACAAATTGCTTCTTATTGGACAATTTCCCATTCTGTGTCAGCTTGATTAAGTGATTCCCTTAAATCCGCCGCCCTATCCCAGGCGGGGCGTTAAATGTGACTGGTCCCTCAGCCTAAATTACATTTGACTAAATGTGAACAAAATCTAAGGTCTTATCATAACAGTGGTAATTTTACCCGATTGAAATATTTAAATATACAGTCAACTCTCTCGTAAGCGACCACCCTTAGGGCACGACAAAGTGGTCGCTTACGGGAAAGATCAACAAAATAAGCCTAATACTGGATTAATTACATAAAAATATTACCTTAGCAGCCAAAAATTAGGCAAATAGAAACTTATTTATTTGATTTTTTCACGTCTATTCATTCTTCTGACGAAACTTTGTATAACATTTTGGAACAGATCACTGTAACAATTCCCGTTTACCTACAGATCTAATTATAGCTATCTTCTCTGTCTGTAAACTGTTATTATCTGTTAGCAGTCCGGGGTAGCGTCATTAAAAATTGAACTTTTGTTAATTCTGAGTAATGATTTACTAACGATCATACGTGATTATGTTGGGTGGTCGCTTACCAGAAACAGAAAACAAAAGAATATGTCAATTTTCTGGCCTAAAAAGTGGTCGCGGTCCCTTAAGAAATTTGAGTGGTGGTCGCTTACGAGAGAGCTCTTGAAACAGTATTTAACTGAGAAACAAAACGGTTGTTTACGAAGTGGTCGCTTACGGGAGGTGGTCGCTTACGAGAAGTGGTCGCTATGGGAGAGTTGGCTGTATTCATTCGCAAAAACATTAGAAAACTACGTTACGAGTTGTCCGAATGCAATTGAAACCCCCAAACCCTTAAAATTTGCTACACTTTTTTCAAACCAGGGCTGAGTTGCTCAGTCGAAGCAAGGTTAGCGCTAACCATTGGTTAAAAGCTATGAACCCGGGTTAGCGCTAACCATGCTTCGAGCAACTGGGCCCAGTATGATAGCAAATCTGTTTTATAAAAGTATAATCCCTGATAGGGCCTTGAAAGGTAGGTGTAATGAGGACCGGGTTCGATTCCCGGAGTTGACGCCATATGTGGGTTGAGTTTGTTGTTGGTTCTCGTCTCTGCTACGAGGGTTTTTCTCCGGGTACTCCGGTTTTTCTTGCTCCACAAACATCAACATTTCCAAATTCCAATCCGACCTGGAAACAGTGGACGAATACCCACTTTGTGGATGTGCCACAGAAATTCCCATTTATTTATTTAATTTTTTTTTGCGATCTAATTTGATAACAACTGTAAGAAAATTTTTGGTTCAGTCGTAATTATCAGGGACGAACATGCTACAGCTAGCTGAATTCCTATAACATTATGAAATAAACGATATTTAAAGTTTTAATAAATCACCTTTATTCAAACAAAAAGGCCTCTTTACAAGTCGACCAAACAGACAACCAAAGCTTAACTCTAAGTACTAAGCAAAACTTCGCAATGCTTCAATACTCTTACAAGAGACACACGCTTCGTCACTAGTGAAACATAAGAAGACTGACAGAATTTTTCAGGTTCTCCGTTCGATCATCACCTTCCCGCAGCCAGAGGTTGCGAGGTTTCAATAATAGATTTTTATATTTACATCAAATCGAAACATAAAACATAGACATCTTTGAAATTAGATATCAGATGCCTCTAAGTTCCGTTTTCGTCAAAACTCAAAAAAGCGTTTTCGCGTTAATGTTTTGCATTATTCTTGAGTTGCCACACAACTGGTCAGGCTTGGTTCGCGGAAATTGGCCGCATTCGTTCACGCAACTGGAAAGTTCAAACCGAATAAAGAAAGTAATCCCTCCTATTTTGTTGACGCTTATCCCTTAATATTCAAAATTAAGATTACCTATCTCTTCAATTCGATTTACGGTTCTAAACAATGTGGTCGAAACATTTTGCGTCACGTTATACTTGGTTCCACTGGTTATTAATGTGCCAAGAAACTTCAAATATCCTGAAAAGACGCTAACTTTAGCAATAAAGAAAAGCCACGTAAAGATAAAAACAAACAGCGAAAACGAACACGAAAGGATGCACCACATTGTTGAATTAGTAAACTTCAAGGTATCGCGAATCACACTCTCTTAATCTTTGATTACTGCTACTTCCTCGTTGAATTTGATATAATTACGGATGCGTTAGCGCATCAAGGCAAAAGCGAATTTAGTTGAATTTACATATTACGATGATTAGCTTATGTCGAAAGTGAAACAAGGAAAAGGGTTTTTTTTTTGTTTTCAAGACGTAATATGTCTACTAACAGAAAGTTATTGAATACTCATGAGCAAATTCCTAACCGTAAAAGTACTGCCGTTTGACTCACCCGGACAATTTAATGAAGTTGGTCAACTTATTGCATGCACTAGAATACGGAAACAAATTGATATTGCCTTCACGGGACTTTTCTTTCAGCCTCCGCACCAACGAGGTGACGTCTAATTCATGACATGGCGTGATCTGATCAGGGGTGTTTTCTCTCCAGAAGGCCGTACTCTTCGTCACAGTTCGCGTGGTTCCTCTGCGATCTGCATATTCAAACGTACAGCAGGCAGCAGTCCACATCTCTGTGGGAACGTTTACACGATATTTTGTGTCCTGGTAGTCACTGAATCCATTCCTGCCAAAGTATCTCGTTTCCGATGGACCAGACTCGGTTGATGGGAAGGCACCAACAAGGATAAACATTTGAACATTCGTTGACCCATCGATTGCACAGTAGTTTTTGCCCCAATTATTAACGAGTTTAACTTCACAGTCTTTCCACGGGTTTGAATTAAAATCCCCAAACTGGGGTCAGCATTAGTGTAAACAAAAGTTGCTATTTTTTTGCTCTGGTCCCCTCTGCCATACTGGGACGCTATCAGGTGGCCCCTGTGCATTGCTACTTTAAAAGTGTCAGATCCATCACAAACGCCAGAAAATCGTTTCTTATCAGCTAACCTCTTTGCTAGAAACCATTTCTTGTCAACGATTTCTCTGGTGTATCTGGATCTCTTTCTATAACAAACCCTCCGTTTGTTCGCCCCTAAGTAGTCCTTGTTTGATTGCTGAAAATTTCTGAGTAACCTCTTACTTAGTCGAAAAGGAATTTTCGGTCGACCTCCTGGGTCTGGCCCAGACAACTGGCTTCCATAAATCACAGTGGCTGCATACAGTGGGATTCGACTGTTGCAGTCGTACAGTATACCAACTGTACCACCTTCACATAAATACGCCAAGTTTCTTCCAGGCAAAGCATATCCGAACAGTTCCAAACCTGATGGCAAGTGGTTGGAAATATTCAAGCCTGCCTTTTGAGCGCCATGAGCATCACAAGCCCCGAGGAAAACGCACTCGCAGCCAGATATACCGCCTGTTATTCCTGATGTACTACAGGCCTGTCCCATTACCTCAAGCAACAAATTCGTGGACGCTATGAAGGCGAAAATTACTGCGGTGAATCTTGCCATGGCTTTAATTAATTGAATGAGAAATTGCAAACCTGGAATTCATGATATAAACCTGCCGATCATGTTCTGAGTAGGTGCTCAAAATGGAGCCAACAATAATACGACTGAACTAATCTTCCTTGCTTTCGTTTCTTGTCGTCAGTCCTAAGCGGATTCGGAATTGATGAATGGCACGGATGGCAAGAGTGTCATATAATAAGCTGTAAAGCAAAACCGAATGCGGAAGTAGATCGCCTTATTTCTGTTGGAGAAAGAAGGAAAAAGCTTTAGGTCGCCGCTTTGTCCGTGTTTCTTTTCTCCTGTCTTTTTTTTTGGAGTTTTCACGCCTGATAATAAAAAGCTAAAAGTTCCAATTTGATGTCAGACCTTTTACCAGTTAGAGAGTCCAGCGACCATGCGATATCCGGCCATGCCACGCAGACGTACAAAGGAATTATTTTCACTCAATACATGCCAATACAATCGCAAATCTGAAGGGTGCGATGACAAATTAGGATTAACGAAAGACGGTTTTCGGAGATGTCAAATGCAAATTTTGAGTTGCATTCGGTAGCGAGGCTATATTTGCATCCTGATGATGCCGTTAACATTTTTAGCCATAAAAGGGCATGTGTAAACTCCAAGTGTAATAGCTTTGTGACTTCTTTTCGCCGAATTATTAACATTTTTTCCCTTCCTGGGTGCGACTATTACTTCATTTTCTGTGAAAACGTTGGAAACATGTCTTGCAAAATGTACACGGACCACTAAGAAAAGAAAAAGAATGTTCGTAATATTGCAATTGGATTGGGTCCTCAAAACGTTAAGCAAAACAGTTGACGACCAGAAGGAGATTGAAATGGTCGAGTCGACCTCTTTAACAACCGAAAATATGTTCACCTAGCCTGCGGGAGGGCTCTCGGGAAGAGGAGGGGCGGGGAGTGGACAAAGTTGGCTCGCAGGCTAATGTTCACTCACAAGCCACCACCCTCCCGTAAAAAAAACCATGGCTCCCCCTAAGGCTCTTATTGGACACTAAACTGGCTTCTTAAGCAACTAAGGCCAAAGACTTAAAAAGCAGGCAGTAACAGAGACAGCATGGTTTATTTTTTCTTTGGCCAAGCGAGCCAGTGAAAAGTGAAACTAGTGAGTTAATCAGGGGTGACATATTATTCCGTGCTGTGTTGACCTTTTTTCTTTTTTTTTTTCTAAGTCTTCTTTCGTTTTTAGACAATTAATGTCGGTCAGACGATAAGATTTGAATGAACAAGATTGAATAAGATTTCCTGAACGACACAATTATATATACCAAGATTTTTGAACTGAAACCTGCCCAACTACCATGAATTAGGACTTGCTGCTTTTCTATACTACTTGTATACGGCCAGTCGAAGAATATCGATGCCCAGTCAGCGTCCATCATGCTTAAAATGGCGCAACAATTTGTCTGATATGACATGGAAAGATTTCAAAAGCGCGCGTTCTGTATAATGTGCCCGTATACCTTGTATAACGAGGCACTAGAAGCCCTAAGAATCCTAAACTTATTTTGCAGAAGGCAAGAGATCAATAACTCTGTTTAGACATAGTTAACTGAGGGACTGGTTATGAAACTTTGCCATGAAAACAATGGTCCTGCAGTTTAAGTTGGAAGGGCCGCGACCGTGCACAATCCTTTGTTTTAATGTTCACACCACAGTTGAATATTTTAACAGGAACGTTTCTATTGGTCAGCTGCTCCAGCACATTTCAAAATCTATTGTAGTTTGTGCACGGTAAAGGCCAAAAACGCCAAGAAAAACATATAACAAAGAAGTTTGTCAAGCTTCATAACCATTGCCTTTTATTAACTTTGGTTTAGAGTAATCGTACAGTGTAACAATCGCTTCATAACCTTCTCCCTGTACGAAACACCAGTACAGGGTGCATGACAAACAGACACAAGAATAACTTCATCATAAATGAGAGCATTAATTATTTAAGAATTTTTTTTTAGAATTTTTTTAGGCCTTTTAGATGTATAATTTCATTTTTTTTCCCATTAGTTCTAGATTTTAGTACTTTGTAGTATCCTATTTTATGATGTAAAGTATATCGTAATTCAGTCGGCCCTGGTACTGCAATGATTTATCTTTAGTTAATAATTAAAACTATCTATTTATCTTTGTATCTACATCTTGACTGTCAGCCAGCCAAAACCAGCCAGTTTAAACTCCAGAACGATTTATTATCATTTACATTTTGCACCTTGGATTTTTAGACACTAGAAGCCATATCTTATTTCAAATTATTTACATTTTAACTCGGCCTCAAAGTTTTCCCTATCAAGCACAAAGTTATTGAGGGTTAACTAGGAAAGTAACCAAACGGCCAGCGTGTGTCTAACTATATGACAACTGCAATAGCATAAAATATTTTCCTTTTAACATACATGTGCCAAATTTAAAACTTAGTCTTTACTGACATACACAAGAGATGGGTGTCAAGGGATAATCAATGGGACACACAGTCGCAGCCATACCCACGTCTTAGCTATTTTCTTTTTCAAAATAGGTAAAAAGTTGAAAATGTACAATTATCCAGTTGTCCCTATGATTTTCTGCCAAGGTGAAATGAACCAATATTGAATCACTAGCTTCAAGAAATATTAACTTTTAAAGAAGCCTGCAGAACATGGAGTCAGATGCAAACAAAAATGTATTGTTTGACCTTTTAATGCATGCAGTCATGTGGTTTTGAAGAAGGAGAACATAGTACCCCCCCCCCCCCCCCCAAATTTAGCTCTGTAATGTTACTTTTCTCCTAAAATACATGTGATAAACAAAAACTATAAACAACTAACTAAAAAAAAACCTTAGGTGAAAAATGTGACCAGGCTTTTTAAGGTCAGCTGCCCTCAGAGACAACAATCAAGGGGAAATCTTTCACTCTGGATTCCAGCATAAAGAAGTTGAGACTACATGCAGGTTATATAAATAAAATATCACACACTAGCTTACTTTTGATAGAACCTGTTCATCCTTTTGAAGACCTACAAAAACTTCTAAAAACAATAATTTGGGCATTTGATCTTCAGATGTTAAGAACACCTGTTCTAACAAAGTGCAGATAGTTTATCAGAAGCATTCAAGATCACTGAGTTGATCTTCACATACAATAGTAGCTCATTTTGTTAGGTACGCGCATGTGCGGGTTTTAATTTGGCGTCAAACCATGTTTTATACATCTTATAAAATAATTTAAAATATAATCACACGATCACAAGAAAACCATGTGTCGATGTAAGAAAGTAAGCTGTGTCCAGGGGATATTGCTTGCGGGTCAGCACACCTCTGAATGTTTAATTTGGCAGAGTGCCGCTTATTAGGTTCTCTAAACCCTGACCGGCCTGATAAGTATTTCAGACCTGCATGTCTAAAATATGTAATAATTTATTTTTTTCAATAACCTTTTTCAGACCTTGGCTTTAAAATTTGTTCCCTGTTATTAGACCTGGTTTCTAGAATCTGATACTGGTGTTTCTGTAAAATCCACTGATACCTTATGTTTTCAGACTTTCAGACCAACATGGTTAAAATCTATACCACATTTCAAACCCAAACAGCTCAAAATCCATACCAAAAAAAATTTGGGGCCGGCTACATACTTACTATACCTATATGTGGGGGAAAACCCCATCCCCCGAGGGATTAATCTTTAATTTTAAGGCCTGCAGCTGGACTGTCAGCTCTAGAGCACAAAACTCACATTGATGATTAAGCACCAATTTTACTTTATATATTAATTTGCATAAAAGGCTGGTCAATGAAGATGACTGAGTCCTAATTTATTTCAGAGATCACACTTACCATGGTTATTTCCTTCCTCTTGATAATGAAGAATTATCAAAGAGTCCTGAAATCTTAACCCAAATAGGCAAAATTAATATAATTTATAGGCTTCCAGATTGAGAAGAGGCAAGCTAGAATAATTTTATTGTTGAGGTTCATAAATTAAGTATGCAAAACAACTTGATTAACTTTCATTGTTCCTGACACTCTTCACAATTTTCATCAATAGCTTGTGATAACAAAATATGTCATCCAGTTACAAAATTCCCTAAAATAAACACAAATTAAGTAACCCAGAACCACCATCCACCCATGAAAGTCTGAATGGAATTTGCAATCCACCTGCACCCCAGTACCTGCTTCTGAAATTTATTGGTACAGCTGACGAATGGCCATTCTATCTTAGGTTAACTTAATTTGTGTAAAGCTGCCAGCTACTGAATTTAGGTCTACTTCATTTGAGTTAATTAATGTTGGCACAATCATCCACAACTTTCACACATTTCTAAATATCACTTGCTAACTCTTACTCTAGTGATTTATTTACTGGAAAAATTGCTTATAATTATATATAATATAATTAGTAAATTATAATAGGAGCACCAAAATCCTTGAATTTATTGCTTTCAAAGACACGCATTAAATATGGAGGTATGCAGCAGTTGAGGGTAGGGTATTCATACATGCCAACCCACGGAGTTCAAAAATCGGGAGACGTCCAAAAATCTTCATGGACAGCCAGCAGAACCGTGTCAGCAACAGCGAAGAGCCTCCGAGGGCTGTGGAATTAGGGCTATATTTAGGCCTTCAGTGGGGGGGGGGGGGGGGGATTCTTCAACGTTCTACCGTAATTTCAACATTTCTTTATGGTTCAACGACAACAAAAAAGCCGTAATCAGCGTTCAATCTTTCACTAAGTATTCAATATTTATAGTGGACGTAAAAAGCGGGAGATTTATGTACCAAAGCGGGAGAGCGGGAGATGAGACAAAAAAGCATAAGTCTCCCGCCAAAAGCGGGAGAGTTGGCATCACTGGGTATTGTTGAATGCCTGAGATCTGAAGGTTTGAGTCTTCAAATTTTAAAAATCAGGGCCCAGTAATGTTCGAAAGCCAATTAAAATTTATCCACAATTAAAACTTAACCAAGGTTTTCTGCTTGCTCATTAAAATTGTTTTTAAACTCTAATCTTAAGCTAGAGGTAAAGAAAAGTCAATGCCAAAAGTGAGGGACAAAAATCTCTATGTAGTGTAATTAGAGTCGAACCAAAGTTGTTGTTAATCCAGGATTAGCTTAATCGGGCTCTGTCAAAAACTGGGCCCTGTTGACTTGTTTATTTCGATCGCTCAACATTGGCTCTCTTCACCCAGGTGTATATATATAAATGGGTACTGGGGACATATCGGCTGGGGTAAATGTGAGATGGACGCTACCATTCCATCCTGCATGCAGGGGAGTAGCAATACTCCTACTTGTTGCTTCATGCAACCTTAAGCTCCTGTTGTGTGTACCTGATTTGTAAGGAGTTAAAATTTGTGCTTTGGTTTCCCTTGCGGTGCTAAATCAAAATGACTTCCGACAGAGGTATGATCAGTGGTACCTTTTAGACTATTGAGCCGAAAATACGAGGGGAAGTATTTAATGTCAATCAACTGATTTGGTACCTCTTAGGGATAGCTCCACAAAACAGAATTCCTTTTTAGGGGTTCTTTTCAAAATTTCCAACTGATCACCCGTGTCACTTTTATAAGGGAGTCCTGGCCCCCCACCATGGGGAAATCAGGTGTCAAAAGAGCTGAGAACTCAAAATACCTTGCTGCGCATGAGAACACTGAGTGCTGAGAGCATAATACATGAACAGAAGTAAAAAATATTTGAAAAACAAAATAATAAAAGTCCCCATGGACTTAAATAAAACCCCAAAATACTCTGTACAAGCCATACAATAATATACTAAATAGAAGGCGCTTCCTTCATCAGATGCTATGCATTAACTGTAAACAGAGACTAGGTGGCTCAAATACCTTTTAACCAAGGGTTGGGGGTACTCCCTGATGATGTATATGAGGAGGCTTCACATAAAGGGGGCACATTTTTCAGACTGGAGCACTATCTAAAACAGTTGGGATTTCATGAGCTGAAGTATAGAGAAGGGCAGGGAAAACTGTCATTTAGGTACCTATAAGGGCATTTTGAAGTATCTCACACAACCCAGTGAAAAGAGATGCAGTGTTTCTAGTTTGATTAGGCATGTGGAAAGGGTACCATTTTCTATGGAAGGTATTATGAAAGGGTAACCTCTTCTGTCAAACACTTCATATGAAAGAGTATGGGTTTGGACTTCAGGACAGATCCTCCCCATATGAAACTTTGCTGGGTTAATCTCGGCCCCTCCTCCCGAGCATTTAGAGAAAAAAATGCAGTTTTCTTATCACTTCATTGATGCTAGTGTGGCTTTCAAAGAATTTTGAAGGACTGTAGTTGTAGTACGAGTGCGACTACGAATTTTTCCAATTTTGCAAAAAGCGCGCACGAGTGAAGCAGTGTCATTTTGGCGGGAAAATGGGAGAACCGTCCCCATTTTACTACGAATTTTTGACCCGTAGTGGCGAAAACAAGTCTTCCATGCCAAACTAATAGGTCAGATCTCGACCGTGTTTCTTTAATCACGAAAGCGCGTAGTTATCATCATTCAAAACAACTTCATCAATTTCATCGCTCATAAAGAGTAAAACGAAGCTTCTTGTGATATTTTTCACGTTAACAATTCGCTAAAAACTTGAAGTCAAATCTCGTATTCCTCGTTAAGCCGTGACTACTCTTCCAAGAATAAAAGGTCTCCAAAATTTCTCTGGCTGCAAAGAAGCTATTGATGAAGGATAAAAATTTGTCCTCAAGCCTGAAGGGGCTTTTTGGTCCTGCGTGACGTGAATTTGAAAAGACGAGCTTCCGAAACACTTGAAATACTCGGCTGCGGGGAACTAAAGTTTCGCTGAATGTTCAAAATCTCCATTTGTTCTTTCATTGTTCTAGTAGTAATACATGATCTAGCGTATAAACCACGTTTCTGCAATAACTTCACATTTCCCCTGTTATACTGTTAGAACAAATAAAATATAAGCTTACATTTGCTTGTACAAATGGCAACTTATAAGCTTTCTGTCTTTCCACGGAACAGACGTTTTACGTCGCTACCTTTTTGAAAACTTTTCAGTCCTTAGCTTCTCCGCTCCTCCAAGTGTCAAATATCGTCCCTAGTCTTCCTCGATCTACAGCTACACGCTTCCAATTCCAAACTTCTGAGAACTTTATTCAATATCGCATTTTCAAGCGTTTGGCAAACGGTCATTACATACACTTCTAGTGCGATCGCATCTTGGGCATGCACGGATACTGTAACAGGAAAAAACAGTTCGGGAGAAAAGCGAAAATAGATCTGCATCACCTTCCCTGTTTTCCGAGAATTGTTGATTTCTATTTTTGTTATGTATTTCGTGTTGTCTAGTATCGTTTGGGTGTTCGCCAAACACTGGAAAACTCGATATATGGTAAAAGCGGAATATAAGGTCATATAAGAAAGGGAACACGGATACGCCCAAGAGGAGCGGAAGACCTTATAGGACATAAACCAGATTTCATAGCCCAGCGGTTTTCGTGAAAACATGGGTTTGGTTTTCGTTTCGTTTAGGGTTTGGTGGGGGTATCCATTCTCGCGGGCTCACAAACCTGGTTCCAGTCCATGTTCTTTAGGATTTTCAAGACTAGCGGGTGGCATGGCGGAGCGCCAAACACAAAAACACACAAATGACAAAACGAGTTCCAAGAAAGACGAAAACTGATCAAAATAATGACAAGGTCATGGGCGTGTCTGAAAAAGTACGCAAATAGTTTCGACAAAAACGTTCGGTTTTGAGCATCTCCTTGTTTAATTTATCTTATTTGACGATTTTATGACCGTTCAACTCCGTGTAAAAGGAATACAGAAGGTGAAAAACTTGAAGCACATTGACAGCAAAGAGTGATCACGATATGGCCAAAGATATTCGAGGCATGACTAATTTCCCTAAACAAACGTTGACCAATTAAATTATCCAATTGAGAATTACGATTGTTCTGCCAAACTTATTCCTTCAGCGCGGCTATATATACACTACATACCTATATAGACTGTTTCAAAAGGCACTAGTTTAAGTCTTACCCGTTCTTTTATGACATGGCTAGAATCATGAAGAAGGTAGGAGTAACTCAACTTGTTTCTTTAAATTACATGGCACTGCTCTTGACGTTAAATACTAAATACGACGATGACGTCGCCGAGCATATAATAGTTGTCGCTTCCGTTTGGCGTTGGTGTTGTCACTTGCGCCATCTGCTACACAAATGTTTTGTCATTTATAAATGTCGACGTGTAATTGACTGATTGGCAATTATTGGTAATTCTTGCTGAAGTTGGCACAGACCACCGGTATAAAATTCCAGTTGTTAGTTTGTTGTCTTTAAATTGTCGTTCTTTACGAGTTTTTCATTGGATACTTGTTATTTGAATGTGTGGTCGTGAAGGTTCATTTGGGTTTTCTTAGTTGAGTGGTTAACGAAATTCTGAAAGTTCTCTCGGTCAATTAATCCAAACATCCCTACAAATCAAGTATTTAATTGAGAGCATTCGCAGCTTGTAGTCAGTTAGTTATCAGACGAGTTGATAGTTGAGTTGATAATTGAGTTATAACTGAGTAGAGTTGCTAATTGGGTATAGCTGGAGTTTATTGAGTGATGCAGTAATAGAACAACCGATATGACAAGCAATTTATTAAGCAAGTAAAGAAAACACGAACATGTAATTCAGAGTCTTGATACCTCTACGCATTAGCTAAGTCAATCAGAGTGCTGAACAATACTCATGCCAGCAATCTATGTATATTCCTAAGGTCTTTTGCTACAGCGGGTATTGGCGGTATTCATGGTTTTACCACTTGTATAACAACATGTGCAATTTTCTCTCCTGGGGGCAGAAGAAGTACTCTGGACGGAATAAATTCTGCACTGGGTGAAATGATAACGATTGTAAATGTTGAACCATAATTTCGGGAAAAAAAAACAACAAAATCGAAAATGAAAATTCCTCACACGAAAAACAATTTAAAAATTATTAAATTAGGATATGATTACATGCATTAGATCAGCCAATCAAAAACCAGTTTTCCAGAGATTTTTTGGAAAAAACCCGAAACCGGTGTTAGATAAGAAGGCTGAATTTTGGTCAAGTTTCAGCCGTTATTCGCTTTCTCCGAACGAGAGTTTTATTTTGTTTGTCAGGGTCTATTTCACTGCTATTCACGTGCTTTGAATATTTATCGTAAGGTGAACTCAGTGCAAACCGTAAATTTTTCCACCATACTGTTCAGTCTTGACACAGTAAAATAGTGTTTTTCATAAAACAAGAAAACAAATGAACAAAACAAAACAATTGAAAACATTTACAATGAAAAACAGCAAATTTATTATCAACTAAAATAATCTAACTGACCATACAAAGTAGGAATTTTTAGGAATTTTGCGAGCGTTAGCGAATGCATTACATCGGCAAATCACTGTAAAAGTACTATCGTTTCTCACGACAATTTGACGAAGTTCGTCAATTTATTACATTCATTGGAATTAGGAAACAAATTTACATTGGCTGTGATCCAACGTTTCAGCCCCCGCGCCAACTTGTTCACGTCTAATTTATTACATGATAAGATACCAGGAGTGTTCTTTCTCCAGAAGGCCGTACTCTTAGTTCCAGTTCGCCTGGTTCCTCTGTCATCTGTGTACTCAAACGTACAGCAGGCAGCAGTCCACATCTCTCTGGGAACGTTTACACGGTATTTTGTGTCTTGGTGGTCACTGAATCCATTCCTGCCAAAATATCTCGTTTCGGAGGGGCCAGACATTGTTGATGGGATGGTACCAACAACGACAAACATTTGGACATTCGCCGACCCACTGATTGCACAGTAGTTCTGACCCCATTTAAGGAGCTGACTTTCACATATTTGCCACGG
The DNA here is from genome assembly GCF_977016875.1 of Pavona decussata. Classification (NCBI taxonomy): domain Eukaryota; kingdom Metazoa; phylum Cnidaria; class Anthozoa; order Scleractinia; family Agariciidae; genus Pavona; species Pavona decussata. Next base: position 3,751,237 of record NW_028145482.1, read on the forward strand.
GTTTGAATTAAAATCCCCAAACTGGGGGACAGCATTAGTGTAAACAAAAGTTGCTCTTTTTTTGCTCTGGTCCCCTCTGCCATACTGGGACGCTATAAGGTGGCCCCTGTGCATTTTTACATTTAACTTATCCGATGTACCACAGAAGTCAGACCGTGGTCGTTTATTCCCGTTCTTTGCTCGGTACCAGACTGCGTCAATAACTTCCCCAGCGCTTCTGGATAGCCCCTTTTTATAACAAATCTTTCGTTGTGAGGACCGTGAGTAGTCCGTGTTTGACTGCTGAAAATTTCTGTCTAACCCACTCTTGCTTAGACGAAAGTAGCTCCCCGGTCGACCTCCTGGGTCTGGCCCAGACAATTGGCTTCCATGAATCACCGTGGCTGCATACAGTGGTATTCGACTGTTGCAGTCGTACAGTATGCCAACTGAACCACCCTCGCATAAATACGCCAGGTTTCTTGCAGGCAAAGCATATCCGAACAGTTCCAAACCTGATGGCAAGTGATCGGCAATATTCAAGCCAGCCTTCTGGGCGCCATGAGCATCACAAGCCCCGAGGAAAACGCACTCGCAGCCAGATATACCGCCTCTTATTCCTGATGTACTACAGGGCTGCCCCATTACCTCAAGCAACAAATTCGTTGACGCTACAAAGACGAAAAATACTGCGATGAATCTTGCCATGGCTTTACTGAATTGACTATATTGAATATATAAACCTCAGTGCCTAACACAAAGGAGTTACTTTTCACTCCTTAATGTGAGGTCAAGAGTATTACAAATTTAGAAACAAAGGCACTATCGATTGCAACTTTCTAAGAAGTCATGCTTTATTTGTATCCTGATGACACCTTGACATTTTTAGCCAAGAAAGGGCATACAATGTAAAATTTGTGAATAAAAAAACTTTCACTTCCTAGGCACGTATTCTGAGAAAACTTTAAAAAAAAAAAAACGCCGTGAAAACGTTGTGAAAAAATATACACATTCATCTGTGACCCTCTGTGAAAAGAAATAAAATGTTTCTAATATATTGTAGCGGGATTGCGGCCACATCAGTTAAAACAGTTAAAGTCTATAAGAAGAAATGAATTGGCCTTTTTTAACACACGAAAAATTACAAAATACATTCGCCCGCAATCGCGACCCCACCCCCCCCCCACCTCTCCCAGTTTCAGCAGCACAGAACACGATATACGCACATGACAACATTTCTCGGAAAAAAGGGAAATTTAGAAGCAATTGGCCGTTCGCCAAACACTTGAAAAGCGATATTGGATAAAAAGCGGAATTAAGAGTTCTTAGAAAGGAGGGAAATTGATGCACACGCGATATTGCTAAAGGTTGACCAATTAGAATAACGATTGTTCAGCTAAAACTTAGTCCCACTGAAGTGGCAAGGGCCACGAAGAGACTCACAGGTTTCAATCAGCAATTTATTCACTCAAATCAAGGGATTTGGTAAAATACCTATCAGAGAAAGTACAGGAAACAACTAAGAACGACTATAAAAAGAATAAACGCGAAAATGACAACTGAAACCAAAATACAGGATGACTGAAAAAACACTCACCAATTGCTGGATTTACGTGGGTGAGTGATAAAATGAAAGTGTTGAAAATATTATATACCACTGAATTTCGTATAGTGCGAAAAATTGTTCAGGAAGGAATGAAGGGTGCAGGACACAATTAACACGGATAAAGATACGGAAAACAAAAACTACATGAAAAAGTGTAAATTAACAAAAACCGCAACATCCTGGGGGGCTTCGCTGAATTTGCGGAAATTCAGCAATAAAGGCGAATCAATTAATCAGTCGCTGAAAGTTCTTAGAACTAGCGCATTCAAACTGTCCAAGAGGTTTCTGAGAATAACTGTAGGCGAATGTCAATGTTACTAATCTTCTTCTTCCAGCAATACAAGTTTTGAAATCGGCCTCACGAGCGTTGAATTCTTCGTTTTGACTTCTCCAACTCGGACGCGTTGGTCGTGGCCAGGAAAGATCTTCATAACTCTGCCAAGGGGCCATCTTCCACGAGGGGAATTTTCATCCACAAGCATTACGAGATCATTGACCTTCAAGTTTCCTTTCTCGCGAACCCATTTTTGGCGTTGCTGTAAAGCTGGAACGTATTCTCTTAACCACCGTTTCCAGAAGCAGTCAGCAAGGAATTGGGCTCTCCTCCATTGTTTTCTTCTGTAAAGATCTTCGCGAACAAACAGACCCGGGGGCAGAGCGAGATTTTCCTGTTGCAGCAGAAGGTGGTTCGGAGTAAGTGGTTCCGGGTCGCTTGGATCATCGCTGCTGGAAGTAAGCGGGCGACTGTTGAGAATGGTAACAACCTCTGCGAAGACCTTGCGTAAGGTTTCCAGTCCAACCAACGCATCTGGATTGCCAAGGATCGCCTTCATGGTCTTACGCACACTTCGAATTAACCGTTCCCAGACCCCATTCATATGGCTCGCGGCTGGAGGCTGAAATTTCCACTGGAACATTGGGCACAAGGAGCAGTTAATCTCGTCCTTAATCAGTTGCTTGTTTAGATCATCCTGATTCCACTGACGAATAGAGTCGCGAATTTCCTTGTCCGCTCCGACGAAATTTGTTCCGTTATCACTCCAGATTTCTTTGGGACACCCACGATTCGAGATGAATCTGCGGAGGGCTTGAATAAAGGCGTCGGACTCTAATGAACTCACGTCTTCTATATGCACGGCGCGACTGGTAAGGCAGGTAAAGAGGCAACCGTACACCTTTTCTGAACTCCGACCACGCTTCACATAGAATGGGCCAAAGAAGTCGACTCCTGTGTAGGTGAACCGCCGATCATAGGGAGTGAGACGTTCCTTTGGCAGGTCAGCCATCAACTGAGTCATGGGGACTTCATTTCGCTTGCGACAATCGATGCATCTTCGTAGAACATGGCGCGCGAGTGACCTTGCTTGAATAATCCAGAAATGTTGCTGTATGAAGGAAAGTACGTGCTCTCGACCGGCGTGCCCCAGGATTTCGTGGTAGTAGCGCACGATCAGGGTAGAAACTGGATGATCTTTAGGAAGTATCATCGGATCGGCAGCTTCGAAGGCGATAGGAGCGTGACGAATTCTTCCTCCCACGCGCACGGTTCCTTCTACGAATACAGGAAGAAGAGTTGCAAGCTTGCTTTGACATTTAACTGGACGACCTTCGACTAAGGAATCAATCTCTTCAGCAAAGGCTTGGCGTTGTACCAACTGTACAATTTTCTTGGAAGAGCACCGCATCTCTGAAAGGGATATTCCACCTCTCACCTCTCCTTTGTTCTGAACATGGTTAACGAAACGTAACAACCAGGCGACAAGAGTTAAGAGATGAATAGCGACGCAGAAGCAGGTCCAGTGATGATCCACGGTCAATCACCATGACGGTTCTTTCAACTTGAACTTCACTGTCGTCATCTGGAATTTTGCCATTCCTTCTAACTGGCCAATGTTCTTCGGGCTTCAGGAGGAAACTTGGGCCAGAGAGCCAGCGGCAATTTGCTTCAAGATCATGTAGCTTCATCCCTCTGGAACCATCGTCAGCTGGGTTCAGTGATGTTGGCACATGTCGCCATTGCTGAGGAGTCGAGGCCTCATAAATTTCGTTCACTCGATTAGCAACGAATGGCTTGAATCGCCTCTTCTCGTTCGTAATGTACTGCAAGATCGTCAAAGAGTCTATCCAGAACGTGACACCTTGAAGCTCGTCGCGTATCAGTAGATGCAAGCGTGTAGCTACCACTGCTGACTGTAACTCTAAACGTGGTATGGACCACTGTTTCAGCGGGGAATTGCGGGTCTTTCCCATAACAAAGGCGCAATGGACCTTTCCCGTATCATCAACGAGCCTTAAGTAGCCAACTGCAGCGTAACCTTTGTTGGATGCGTCAGAAAAATAGTGCATTTGGACATCGGTGATGACTCGGGTGCTAGAAAATGACTTGAAACATCGCGGAATCTTGATGTTCGCAACAAGGGGCAGAGACTCTACCCATCCATTCCACTGTGTTAGCAAAGGCTCTGGAATAGGGTCATCCCACTGGACGTCCATTCTACATAGTTCTTGAAGAATGACTTTGACTGGGAGGAGAAACGGGCCCAAAAAACCAAGTGGATCGAATAGGGAACTAACGGTCGAAAGAATGCCACGTTTAGTTGGAGGCTTGTTCGTGGGAACAACCTTGAATTGCAAGGTATCCGAAGCTGCATCCCAGTGTAATCCAAGTGCGCGGCTGATAGGAAGTTGGCTGAGGTCGAGATTGATAGAAGTATTCGCTCGTTCCTCTAGTGGGAGGGCCTTTAACACCTGCCTACTGTTGCTTGTGAACTTCGTTAGGTGGAAGCCGCCCTCACTCAGTAGCCTGGTCAGCTGGTCTACAAGGCAAATCGCCTTCTCTGTTGTCGGCGCAGATTTCAGTACATCATCAACGTAGAAATTTCTGTGTACGGTCTTGATGACTTCAGGGCTATACCGGCCTTTATTATCGTCTGCCGTCTGTCGCAGTGCCTTGTTGGCACAGCAAGGGGATGAAGTTGCTCCAAATATGTGGACAAGCATCTGATATTCCTTAGGGGGGAGATTTGAAGAAGCATCCCACCACACGAACCTCAGGGCGTCTGCGTCCTCTGGAAGAACTTTGACTTGATGGAACATCGCCTCTACGTCAGCTGTGAACGCAGTTTCTTCTTCTCGAAAGCGAATAAGCACGCCAACCAGATTATTTGTGAGATCTGGGCCATGGTACAACCGATCGTTCAGGGAAGTGCCATCAAATTTAGCGGCAGCATCAAATACCACGCGTACTTTGTTGGGCTTGTTAACGTTTAGCACCGGGTGGTGTGGTAAGTACCAAGTGATCTTGGAACTCTTACAGGCCTCTTCTTCGTTTAGCTGTCTTGCATATCCTTTAGTAACGTAGTCATCTATGACGGTGCGGTACTTTTCCTCTAGGCCAGGATCCCGGTTAAATCTCCTTTTCAGAGCTTGAAGACGACCTTCTGCCAAGGCTCTGTTAAATGGAAGGTTGGGTACTTCCTGCCTCCAGAGAAGGCCCAGCTGGTAATGGCCGTCAACCTTAGAGATTGTGTTCTCTATTATCTTCAGCGCCTTTCGATCCTCAACAGACATTGGCCCAAAGGCTTCTTTCACGGTTCTGTGGGACCCAATTCGCCAGAATTCTTCCAACTGTCGATTGAGAGAAACATCTTCAGAAGAAGCATGATGCAGGTTGAACTGACGCCTACCGCCTACACTGCCGGAACCGCCAAGGATACTCCAGCCAAGGCAGGACCGTATCGCGAAGGGCTCATTAGGTCTTCCTTTTCTAACTTCCAACGGAATAAAGGCTTCCTGGATGTTCGTTCCAATAAGGATAGAAACCTTCTTTCTTTCTACTTCGGGAAAAGGAATTTGACACAAATGCGACCATTGCTCCATCTTCTTGCGAGCTGTTACATGCTTAAGCGGGATGGTAAGGTCTCGCACAGCCCATGCATTGCGCACAGTAATCTGGTGTGAGTGCTGATCATCAACGGGCGCTATTTTGAAGTCAACCTTTACTCCATTCTCCTGTTTGTCTCTTTGGCTTACTGTGGAAAGGAGGAGTTGTCCCATTTCGCCTTGAATACCAAGCTGATCGGCGACGGATGGGTCAATCATAGTGACGTCGGAGCCGGAGTCGATTAAGCCGTAAGTGGTTGTATATCGTCCATCGTTGGCGATGATCTTGAGGGGCATGATCTGCAGGTAGATCGCAGAGGATTTGGCCATTGTTGCAGTAGCGCACGTGCTCGAGGGAGCATCTTGGTCGCTTGGCAGGACAGCAGACATGGTTGGGATGACTGTGACTTCAGTGTTGTTAGTGTGATGATCAGCGTTTTCTCGGGATGGACCTGACAGGTGAAGCAATGTGTGGTGAGACCTTCCACATCCAGGTACCTTACAACGCATCGGCGACTTTCACGAACTGGCCGTGTGTTCTGTAGAGTTGATGCAGTTGAAGCAAATCCGCTTTCTGTTGACTAAGGCCCTCCTCTCCTCGACGGGCTTGGACTTGAATACCCCGCAGCGATACAGTGGGTGGTACTGGACACACAAGGGGCAGTTGCTGGCTTTAGCGTCTTTATTGATCGCAAGTCTGCTGGCCTCCCTAGAGGTACTTGTGGTAAGAGTGGTAAGGTGACGCAGATGAGACTTGTCTCGATCTTCAATTCGTTTGTGTGACTTCACCTCAGAAGAAGTTGTGAAAAACGGATGATTAGCCAAATCAGCTCGGTCATTCAGGAACTCAACAATGTCTTTGAGTGTGGGGATAATTCTTCCTTGGCGTTGAAGCTTCTTCAAATGTTCTCGGAACTTGGTCTTGGAGCCATTTGGGCAACCTTAGAATCACTTTCTCGAGATTGTCAGTGTTCATTTCTCCTAAACAGTTCATAGATCCGAGGGTATCATACATGACTTGTGCCATATCTGCATAGCGTTGGAGACCATCCTTATCTTGAGATGCGATGGGGGGACCTTTAGTCAGAGTGTCGACGCAAGCTCTTACGATCTTAAAGGGTTGACCAAAACGACTTTGCAGGACTTCTAACGCCTTGGTTAAACCTCCTGGCAAGGCCTCGTACCTTTGCACAGCTCTAAGAGCAGGGCCCTCGAGAAACTGCAACAGGCGAGCCATCTTAGTCTGTTCATCCAATGCCTTCGATTCTACCATCTGGTGAAACCTCTGTCTGAATAGTGGATATCTCTCAGGGGAGCCATCAAACTTAAGCACTTGTAGTGGAGGTAGACCTTGATCGGCACTAATTCTTTCTATTGTGGTAGCAATAGTTGCAAGGAAGCTTTCACCCATTGGCTGAAGAGAAGGTGGAAGATGTCCTGAAGTTGCGTGACAAGGCAGGCGAACTGGACCATAGGCTTGAGCTGCATATGTGAATATCGGACCTGCATTGTAGGGCGGTTGGTAAGAAAACAGGGAGACACCCGGGTACATGGCAGGAACACACGAGCTGGCACGTGGAGACTTGGGAACATACGACGACGGCAACATTGAGGCAGACATAGCAGGAACCACAGAAGCACGCGTAGGCATCGGTGGGAAATCAGGAACACACGTGGGGTACGCAGGTAACGTGGAGACGCGCGAGGACACCACAGGAACTGCAGAGGCTTGCAAGGAAGCACACGTAGACATGGGTGGAAAATCTGTAGGACGCGTAGAGTGCGCAGGTAACGAGGAGACGCGCGAGGACACCACGGGAACTGCAGAGGCTTGCAAGGAAGCACACGTAGGCATGGGTGGAACATCTGTAAGACGCGTAGAGTACGCAGGTAACGAGGAGACGCGCGAGGACACCACGGGAACTGCAGAGGCTTGCAAGGGAGCACACGTAGGCATGGGTGGAAAATCTGTAAGACACGTAGAGTACGCAGGTAACGAGGAGACGCGCGAGGACACCACGGGAACTGCAGGGGCTTGAAAGGACGTGGCAGAAAATTCAGGAAAACGTGAAGTGGGCGCAGGCAACGTTGATCCACGCGAGGACGTGTCGGGAAGAACAGAGACACGCGAAGACGTGACGTGGCCCGTCGAGACTCTTGTGGATGACACGGAACACGTGGTTGGAGAAAATGGCTGCGTGGAGCAAACCTGCGCGATCGACCCTAATTGCGTGGAAACAGCTTGAGGGTAGACAACTTGCAGACCAGCGTCGGATACGCTTGTAAAGTTTCCGTCATTGTCAATGTTTCTGTATAAACTATGCCGCTCAGGTGGAGTTTCCTCAAACTGCAGACCAGAAAACTCGTGCTCTGCTAACTTGAACTCCAAATCTGCCAACTCTGTCCTTTCCCGAGCTTCCTCTGCCTCTTTTTCAGCGTCGAGCTTCGCTAGTTCTAGTTGATGTTGAAATTCGAATTGCTTTTGTTTCATTTCAAGCTCCAATAACTTGACTTTCATTGCTATTGTCCTCGATCGTTTTTGCTCAGTTTGTTTTTCGACTAGAGCCGCTTTTTCTGCCGCGATTTTGGCTTCGCGAAGTCTCCAGCTCGCTGCACTTAACTTGGAAATTCGACTGCTCTGCGATTTCACCGATCCTCGAGGCGATGAAGTGTCGACACGGGGTAATTCTTCTGACACTTGTTTATTAAAATACGAAGCAGCTTCGATCGCGAAATGTTCGATCCTATCATCACTCGGCCTACAGACGTTTTCTGACCTCTTGAGCCTCGTAAACGCCCTGGATTTCGTGAAGTTCCACGCTGCTGTCACTGAGAAGAGCTTTGGTCCGCGCGACGTTGTCTCCATAATTCATAAATGCATCAGACAAGGTGGCTTGCAGATTCCGCACTTGCACCAAGTTAGAAAAGTCCGCGAGTAAATCATCAATCCGAGCACACACTTTAGACATTGTGGCGACATAGCCACCTGCAGACCGTTTTAGACTGTTCAGCTTTTCGCGTACAACTCCTTCCTGGTCCTGCAGCGAATTAGGCATTCTACTCCTGGAACTCGCTCGGATGGAACTTGCATCGTCAGCTTCGATACCGTCCATAATCTTCAATTGGTATTTTACAATGAAGTGGCAAGGCTCACGAAGAGACTCACAGGTTTCAATCAGCAATTTATTCACTCAAATCAAGGGATTTGGTAAAATACCTATCAGAGAAAGTACAGGAAACAGCTAAGAACGACTATAAAAAGAATAAACGCGAAAATGACAACTGAAACCAAAAAACAGGATGACTGAAAAAACACTTACCAATAGCTGGATTTACGTGGGTGAGTGATAAAATGAAAGTGTTGAAAATATTATATACCACTGAATTTACATATAGTGCGAAAAATTGTTCAGGAAGGAATGAAGGGTGCAGGACACAATTAACACGGATAAAGATACGGAAAACAAAACTACATGGAAAAGTGTAAATTAACAAAAACCGCAACACCCACAGTCAGTACGTCTATATTGTTTTGAAAGGCACTAGGTCAAGTCTTACCCGTTCTTTTATGCCGTGACAGGAATCACGAAGAAGGTAGGAGTAACTCAATTCGTTACTTGCCATTACACGGCTCTACTATGAATATATATATGCGATTATGACGACGGTGCGCAAAGAACATTGACTTCGATACAATGTGTACACTTTTCGGCTAATCGATTGGAAGAAAATCTGAACTTAAGTATAATCATGCATGCACTACCATTTTTAAGCTCGTTTGTTTGACGTCAGCACACTCTCAGCTTTCCTCAGCCTCAAAACCTTTGACGGCCGTAGGAACAAAAAGATCCCAAAAAATTTAATTTTCTCATTCGTCGGCTCCTAAGAGATGCTTGACTCAACTTCGTATGCCTATATAATCATGAGCATGGGTGGGGTCAAACTGGAAGATTTTCATTCTTCAGTATTTATTCTCGCTTTTCTTGATTTGCTTTCACCCGGCAGACTGAAAAGTCGTACGCAATCGAACTCGAGGGTCGTAATTTTTGTCTGCCTTGATGATCGAGGAGGACCTGTCATATGTTCAACAAACCTTACAAAAAGCAGTGCATATGATGTTGACGGAGATCAGTTCGTTAAATCTCCATCTTGGTACAATTAGTTTTACTCTGAAGACACTTTTAAAAGAAAACAAATACGGCTAAATCAACGCGTATGTAACAACAACATGTTTAATTCTCAATTCTCTCCACACGAAAAACCTTCTTAAATTAGGGTATAAAGTAAGAATCGGCCTTGACACTGAAAAGCCTAAAAATTGTGTCAATGAGGTGCATGGACGAGTCACTATAAATGAGTTCCTCTTTTTAATCAAGGCTCTAAGTCGCAGAATGTCTTTTTCAAGTACATGGGATGAGGCGGAGTAAACCGCTGTCTACTTTAGATGTTCTAACAGCAAAGCCACTGTTTAACTGAAGAAGCCCAAGCAATCCAAGGTTGTCACAAAATGAGACCAGAGACTTCTAAAGATGATATTGATAATTTCACTGGTTTTATATATATATTAAAGATCGATGAGGAAATGTTGCTGAAGTACCTTATCGTTCTTCTGTTAACTAGTATCTTTACATTTCCATTAAATTTTCAAGGGCCATCCTCTCAACCATCGTGACTGAGATTTAAGCCTCCTTCCCTTATCCTCTAACAATATACACTAACTAAACATAAACTACACTACTGTTCTTATTTCACTGTCATTATTTTATATTTTACTGTTCCTAACGTCTTCCTCTTTCCCACAATTTTCCATTTTCACTGTTATTTCTAATGAAAGCCGACAGAACATGACAAAACCTTAGCTCAAACACATCTGTTGTATATCAGGGTCCGGCAGCAAGATACCTACAAAACGTTGAGTTGCAAGAAGAGGTGGGAAAAGCTACACGAACTGTAGCGCAGCAAGAAAGACAGATAGAGGCTCTGCAGAGTCAAGTCGATGAATTTCCAACTGGCGCTGGGCGTTTTACAAACTTTAAGGTTGGTGTTATATTTAGATAATCACTTAGTATATACGGCCAGTTCAAGACTGTTTCGCATTTTAAATGTTGATGACAGTTTGGTTTGATTTCAGGAATGACTTGCTACCATTTTGGATTCTTTACCGTTTTTACATGTGCAAAGGAAGCATTATCATACAAAAAAGGGGAAAGTAACTATGAGATGACATCAGTTTTATTTTGTCTTGCTGGCAGGTGTCTGTTAAAAAGAACTGGAAGTCGGCAGTTATCATACTGCTATGCTTTACCGTGGTAGTGCTGGTGACGATCTTTACTGTCTCAAAAAGGTACAAACACATTAAACTTAAGATAAACTGTGCTGAACCGTTTTGTCAACCCGTCAAATTAAATAAGTTTTTCTACGCCTTATATTGGATAGAGCTTTGGAGCCAGACTGATAAGAGATGAAAGGGAGTTACGCCATGCAAGATTTATATGAAAGTAATCAAAGGCACCAATTTTAGCTTCTGATCCAAGGCGAGAGTTTAAGGTTACTTTCTTTTCGTTTACGTAAACACGTTAACTTCATTTTTTTTTTTTTAATATTGATCGTAAGGTATCCCTTAGCTCGGGACAATGATAATGCAATCCAGTAAGAGTAAGAACATTCTGTTAGAAAAAGACGCAGCCGGTGTTCACCACCATCCCAACAGTCATCTCTGCCAAATAAATGTATGTTTCAGTTGACTTTAGTAACAAAACAACAACAACAACAACAACAGGTCAGGCAGGAAATTTTCAAAAATCCTGGGGGCTCACGGGTATTTATCAGCTTCGTCTTCAAGTGAATAGCATTTTGGTTAAAAGAACGATCCATAAGCCAATCCCTCACGTACTTTGTTTGATAATAGGTATTTTCCAACGCATTCTCCTTATGCGGACCAATCGTCTCAGAAGAAGATGCTCAACCTCCAGATGCCTCTAGATGGAGGAAATGGCGTCAAACCTTCTCTTAACTTTGGTAAGAACGCATAGGGGACAACTGTATGCGCGCTTGCGTGAGAGAGGGGCAGTTGGCAGTTTTAAGGATTTGATGTGTAAATAATAGGTGGCCTCAACTATAAGCCTGGTGGTTTCTAGAGGTCACCTCGCCATACATTAACCACTCAATAAATTGTAAATATATTAGAAAGAAAGGCAAAACAAACTACAGTTTTAATTATTAGTAAATTCGGCAAAGGATTTTTGTCTAGGGATGTTTTATCACTGAATACCAAAATATGAAATATTTATAAGTGTAAATTGCAGGTTGAAAGATAAAAGTGAAACTGATGATTTTTGTTTTGATAATAGCTTCACTAAGCAGATGCTAAAGGAGCCTGCCGAGAAATCTCAGGCTTGAACGGGATTCAAACGTATGTTCACACGGTTTCAAGTGTCGTCGTTCCTTCTTCTCGGGCTTCTTCTTCTTCGTCGCCAGGCTTTATTTAAGCAGTTTTCAAACGTAAAAAGCTAAAACTCTCAGCCACCTAAGAAGCTCACTGTACGTTTCAAAAGTTCTGTTTGATTAAAGATCTTTGGACAGAAAAAAGAGAGTGATAAGTGTTATGTTCTTGAGGCGCGGTATCGAGGAAAAACACGGAAGTAACGGTAAAAACTGATCTTTTATTTAGTTGAAAACGCTCTAACGGGTTGTTTTAGTTGAGCAGTTTTGAAAAGTGACGAAGGCGTTGGCTTTCATTTGCATAGTTTAGTATTTGCTTAACACCTAATTTAGTTTTTCAAGTCGTCAATACGTCAGCAGCCTTCTTGGGACCGAAGTTCTATATTTGAAACTAATTCGGGCCAACTGCGCTCAACATCTACATGCCAACAATCGGCAACATGTTATTTGCGATAGACAACAGTTACTTATTTAGTTATATGTTGAATGGATATCACTAATAAGAAACAATTAACGCCGGGCTGATGCCAATAAATAGTGACATCGTTAATAAATAAATTCTGCGAACGTTCAGCAGTATCGAGTGGAAATCGAATTGTTGTAAGTAAAACTCGTTTGGTAAAGCTAGATTATATAACATATAAGGACGTTTTGTTTGTACTTTAACCATACGGTTACACCTTTCTCTTTTTCTATTTCAATCTGAATCAATCATCAGGAGTGCGGGTAGACTCTCGCCTTCAAGAATGTCAAGACTCTCACTGGAAGCAGTCGTTTCCGGATCTCGATTATGCGTTCTTTGGATATGACATCTTAAAAGGTTATCCACTGGCAACAGGACATGATCCTGGCTTCACGCACCCAATCTTCTTATCAAACTATAATTCAGGAGGGAAAACCGCTGACTGTCGCTACAGTGTTCCCGAGGGTTTACTTGTCGTGCCTGATGTGTCGTGTGTAACCTCCTTCTCGTCCAAAGTGATACGAAACAGACTGGAGATGTCCAAGTCCCTTGAGACATCAGCGAACATTGAAGGTACGTCTCCAAGAAATGTTTAGGACAGATGATCCTTCCTTAAACTGAATTTCCTTGAAAATTCACATTCTACTCTTTTAAAATTGAACTTTTAGATATTGTCAGTTCTAAGGGAAAGTAGTTGAAACAATTTAACATGGTTTGTACTAGAGTTCAAAAGATTCTTGTGCTATCAGCAGAGATTGTTGCAGAAGCTAGCGCCTCTATATGTGATGAATTTCGCATTATAGGTGGTTTGCAACCAATCCCTGGAGATCCAAAAAGACAACGGTATGGCGGCCATGTTGGATGAAGTACTGTCATCCAACATGGCTGCCATACCATTGTCTTTTGGATCTCTATGAATTGGTTGCAAACCATTTACTGACCCAAAATATTGTAGTCAGTAGTAACGAACAATAGAAACAATCGCAGGAGCAATGGTGTGGCACTTCCAATACTGTATGTTGGCTCTTAGGAATGTTTATGTGAGGCTACCATAGCCGGCGCGGTATTGTTGGCGTCCGGAAAATTCTAGCTGGCCTTAACCTCATATTTCGTCTTTTTGAAAACAAAAGGAGTTAGTTTTCCCATTTTACTAGCGTTTTAAAGGACAAAACACTAAAGAAACTCCTTTCACTTTCCAATTCAATTTGACTTGTTCTGAGGTCATTTACGTCTTTGGAACACGTATTCACCGAAGGCGCTGGATGCCCAACCCAAATGGAATGATTGTTTTCATGTTTTTCTCAGGTGGTGGATGGGGCTTTAAGTTTTCAGCCAGCGCAAGCTACAAAGAATCCGTGGCACAGATGTCATCAGGAGAATTCTTGTACATAATTTCCCAGGCGCAGTGCCGTTATTACTTTAGCAAAATCGACGTCACCGACCCGCCGCCATTTCATCCAGGTTTCGTGAGCTGGGCGAAAAGACTGGCTGCTTCAGATGTTAATAAAAACGACATCATTGAGTTCATAGAATATTATGGAACTCATTACGTGTCAGAAGTAACGTTTGGAGCGCGATTTATGAAAAAACACAAAGTCAGCCAAACAAAATACGAGGAGCTAAGGCAGAGGAAAGTAAGCGTAGAGGCGCAAGCAAGCTACTCTGGTTTGTTCAGTGTAGGGGGAGGCTTGTCAATGGATTCGGAGCAGAGATCCGCGGCCTACAACTTTCAGAAGTCCGTGGAAACAAGCACTGTAACCGTAGGAGCGGCTCCTCCTAGCAACGGTGATGCTATGACATGGGCTTCCTCAGTTCAAGAAAACCCGGTTCCAATAAAATACTCTCTGTCACCCATTCATAACCTTTTTACTGAAAGGTTTAGCAAGCGTCTTTCTGAGGTTGACTTGAGCGCCGTGCGCGTGAGGCTGATTAACGCATCCAATAATTATTGTCAGGCTTTGAAACAAGCGGGACGGGTAGATTCGTGCGCTGACAGCATTAATCTGGGGATAACTCTGCAAGGCGTTGATGTAGTATTTTACGGTAATGTTATCACTGACTTTTAAAATTGTTTATAGATTGAAGGAGAAGATATATAGCTAAAAAATGGCAAGGAAAGCATGTCTTTAGCGCCATCATCGATGGATCGTGGAATTAACACTGCAGTGTACGTTGTAGCGCTAAGTCTGAACCCATGAATTTCCAAGTGAGTGTAAGCCTAGTAAGAAAAGGGGACACCGCACTCTTGCCTACAACATACACTGCTGACTTAATTCTATGATTATCATCTGTATCATTAGTGCTAGCAGCACAACATTTATTTTACCCTTGTAGGTAGCCATCAGATTGACAATAGGGAGTACAAAAACTGAACCACAACACGAGATGCGAAGAGGAGGAAGTTGATGTATGCTTAACCTTTCCGCCAAGTGATCACGCGCCATGTAAAACGCATAAAAGTGAAAAGCATCTGACAAAGATCAGGAGCCCGATTCTAGAAGCTCTCCTTATTTTTTCTATGACAACTCAGACCTCTTGTTTATCTTTGCAGGCTATAGGTATTTATCAAACGTGGATGAAACGGACTGCCGTGCTAGTTGTCTTCTAGAGGAGAACTGTATTGCAATGCAATACAGTGCGGAGAGGAGGGGGTGCAAATTCCTGGACGCGAAAAAGAAGTTTTTTGCGTTTAAAACAGTCACCAAAACCTCCAAATTAGTCGTTTTCCTGCCAAGGCTTCAGAGAGAAAAGAAAAATTTTGCCTTATATTGGCTGAGAGTTAAACCAGATCAACAGCCCCGCGGAACGGTACAAGCCTCCAATACTACAGAATGCAGTTCGTCTTGCTCCCAGGATGCCTTTTGTCGGGTCTTTGTCATGTGTAATCCTGTGCCAGGAAGCTGGTGTGAGAACGCCAAAGGTAACTGCATGTTGTACTCACAACAACAGATCACCGCTGTTGTCGAAGATCGTAATTCAGAGATACATTTTGTGTGGAAAGATTACACCAAAGTTACAGAGAACATTAAGCCTAAATGAGCACAAGCATTAAATAGTAGAATCAAAAGAATCTTTTGTTTCTTGCTCTCAAGCCGGTATGCATTATGTCATTTTGACCTGATAAACCGGTGGTTTTACTTGTCTTCACTAGATAGACTGAATTACATATGCGTAGGGCACGATATGATACGATACAATAACTTTATGTAGGCACGGTAATTCCATCAGCTCGTTTATCAATCACTTTCCATTTGTCAGAACTGGCCGACCTGCCCTGTAATTTGGCGGACGGAATTCCCCACGTTTAAGGCTTGGTTATGCGCCAGGTCTTCGAATTTCTTCAAAATGCCACTTACATTTCTCTGATTATGCAATATCGAAGAATTTGTAGATCCCGACCCTGAGAATGGTTCACTCCATTCACGGACTGGGCGTTCTGGCTGGCCTGTTCTCGCTAATCAAGCGCTCTTAGTTTCTCATCAAACTATGTCCATGGCCGGCTAGTGAATAAACAATGTTTACAGAAACCTGTTGCTTTTATAATTTGTTTCCAAAGTAATTTGCGCTCACTTTCTGGTCTCGAGGGAAACAGTAAATGTTATTTTCTAGGGCGTTTTCCCTCCGAGACTTGTGAGGCTAGTCAGACTGAGTCAATGCGCATGATTGACGCTCGTGTTTTTAGAGTTTTTATTAAGAACTTAAAAAGAGGAAGAACGCGTGGAGGGTAGATTTATGAATTTTAAAGAAGCGATAAATACTGTTAAAGTAAAAGGTTACTTAGAAAAACAAATTGATAGATAGACATTAATAATGAGAAAATGTTTAAAATAAATTGTCATGATTCACGATAAATAAAGCATGTAAGGAACTGTATCTGTAACGTCACAGCACTGTAAGGCAGAATTTTACAATGTATATCAATACCTATGCTATCGGGACGCTGCTGAATTTTGGCACTCCGCACAGCCACCTATGATCTTTGCCTAGCTAAGGCTAGGACGGATACGCTTGAGCGAAGACGCATCGTACAATCGCTTATCTTATTTTTTAAGAGCTTTAGACTGGATGGCCCAAATTATCTTCAGTTCCAGTTTTTTGCACCTAGCCTCTAACGAAATACAATTTGCCTGATACTGGGTGAAATGTAGAGCAGCCACCATACAACAGTCCTGTCATGTACAATTTCTTTTTGTATATGATTGCGCACATATGGAAGCAATTGCCAGTAGTCACTAAATCCTGGACAACACTGGCACAATTTCGTTCTCATCTGAAAAATGCTAAGCTTTCAGGGTGCCAGGGCATGAGCGGTGCATAGTCTCACCTGCTTTTGGACATATTTTTTACTTACATATATTGGTGTATCTGTAACTTTTCTTCTTAGGACTCAGTATAGATATATATACTTAATCCTCGATTTATTTTAGAAATACTCTTAACGTTTTTTAATCAATGCTGTTTAGAATTAGATTAGTGTTCAGTTATACCTTTTACCATATACCTGAAATCTAAATCAATTTGTAATAAAATATACCTTGTTTTCTTGATACTGTTGCTAGTTCTAATTAGTTCTTACTTCTATGCACTAAACAACAAGAAGATACTTCAGTAGCCATTGTATCTTTTGAGTTGAGTAGCTGAGGTTCTCAACTGAAAGTCACAAATAGCAGCTTGTGATAACGGAATTACGTAACTCGGTTCCAGTTCTTTCTTTTGGCGCGCACTTTGCGTGAGAGATCACAGGAAAGATTAAAGTTGACGTATGTAACGTGTGTTTGTCCTCAGTCGTTTTAGTACTGAAAAACCCTTGCTATTTTACCCTATTTGTTACTAAATCCCACCATCACACTTAATGGTAGCCTGCGCGCAGACTTTTTAAAGGAATGAGGAGATGTGTGGGCGCAGTTTTCTGGAGTACTGGACTAGTTAACGTCTTAGCGCCACGTTCACTGAGCTACTCATATAATTAATTATTAAAAACTGGATCATTGTATAATGCAATTCCAGGGTTTTGATTGGCTTAGCGGCCATGGTATATGAGCCATTAAACCATGCCCGAGTAGTAGCGACCATAAATTGTTTTCTGGTTGCTCTTGAAAAGGAAATCAGCAAGGTCTACCGTTATTACTTGATTGTTTGTAATAAAACAATTATTCCACTCGCGCTTGTCGGATATGAGATAATTATGGCTATCTATCATCTCGTATCCAACAAGTGCGAGTGGAATAATTGTTAAATATATAAATAATGTTCGATTGAATGCCTCGGTGACCATGTACCTGAAGCAGATACTGTGATTCCCAGTGCTTTTTATACCAATAAATTACATGCAATACTCAACGCAAGTCAGTTTTAACCAGTTTTGACAACCTTTATTCTGTCTATGTGAGTCGGAGTAAACTAGAAGCAGATGAGTCAAGAATTCCCAATTAAGGACGGTGCCTACTTTTGTTACGGCGCATACGTTCTGTGCATCTCGAGATACTCGGTTTCCCCATGGGTGGTGCCTACTAATACAGGGGTATTTTGCGCGGTTTAAAACTATGCGGAGAAAGCAGGACTTAGCAAGTGCTCTTAGTATCAGGTGTAATTAGGGGTAACAATGCATTTTCCAGAGATACTAAAGCTTCAATTTGGGGAATTTGGCTCAAAATAAGTGGGTGGTGGGGGGAGGGACACCTTTCAATTCCCTCATTTAGTTCCAAATCAGCGTACCGGTTGAAATAACTTTATTTTCCAAATCATCTATTTTTTTTTTTATGAAATAAATCTCGGAAAGATTTCCATGCAGCCCCATAAAGTAAACATACATCACTGTCATACTAAACCAGGAGTACTAAACCTTTTACACAAAGAACGAGCATGAATGAGTCTGCGTTGCAAAATGTATGTAATTAATGTAGGGCTGTGCGGAAATCTTGCCTAAATCTCTTTATAGAGTGTGTGCACGGCGACCATGTTGGAGGACTAAAACAATAGAAGATATTTGCATATAAAAATAGAATATATTTCCCAAAGGAAAATCATTGTATTATTTCGGTCCTCCAACATGGCCGTCGTGCACACACTCTATTCTTCCTCCCTTCCTTCCTTCTCTTCCTGATTCCTGAGCGAGTGGGGACCGAGCGTCAAACAGACAAACACCTTTTTATTTCCCGCTACAGACAAAGGACCTTCAAAGGACCCCAAATGTCACTGTTTCCAGTCCTTCTGGGGCTTTTGCTTGAGTGGTTACCAAGGTCTTTGAGTCCCTTCAGAATTGATTTTTCAAAATTTCCGCGAGTATGGAGGATAAAAGTGGCTTGTTCGGCGGCCTGAAGCCCAAAAAGCCTTCCGATTTTGCTGCATTCGTGTTCATGATCGTTATGTTGTGGATGATCGTACTCTTTGAGTTGTTCATTGTGTTGCCGCTCTACTATGCTCCTTTCTCAACAGGGTACTGCGTTCACGTGTTCTGTGGATTTTTCATGTGGCTGAACGTTTTCGCCAACTTCTTCATGCTGATAACGACAGACACAACTGGAAGAAATCTAGGAATGCCATCTGTGCTGAAGCCAGGCTGGGCGTACTGCCCTTTCTGCCAGCTCAACTCGCCTCCGAGAGCCCACCATTGTCAAGTGTGTAACGAGTGCGTCTTGAAGCGCGACCACCACTGTATTTTCGCTGGGAAATGCGTCGGGTTCAGGAACTATCGCTACTACATGTGTATGGCGTTGCATCTTTGGATGGGAGCTGTTTATGCCAATGTTTTTCATTACGAATATGTAACGGAGGAAATCGGCGGTTTCAGCTATCTAACGTTGCTGACTTTTTTCACTCCAGTTGTCATATGGTTGTTAGGATACACAACTCTCTACGGAATTTTCATCTCCTTTATGGCCGGAATTTCTATCTTCGCTCTGTTGCTTTTCAGCGGGCTGCTATTCTTCCAAGCTGGGATTATTTTTCGAGGTCAAACGTCGTACGAGCGAAAAAAGAAAAAGAGAGAGTATGATCTTGGCTGGAAAATGAACTTCCTGCAGGTGTTTGGAGAGAGGTGGTATTTGGTGTGGATCTGGCCTACTGTAAGTTCACCTTTGTCAGGAGATGGGACAAATTTCAAAAAGACATATCTTGAGGAGGAAAAGAATTTGTAAGGTTAAAATAAAATGTAGTTTAACAGTAGTCATATTATATTAGAAATGCCATTTCCTCGTTGAAACAAAACATCTGCATGAAGGTCTGATCCAGATGCCACTCCTTGCAGTGAACCTTCATTGATGAATTAAGTGTGACAAAAGATTTGCATCTGGATTGGTTTCTCTACTGCGATTTTAATTTGGCACCGCGAGTATTGTTAGTTTGAGGTAATGTGCTGCATTGGGTGATACTTAACAGGGGCGTAGCGTGAGATTTTGAAGATGTACGTCTGAGAATAAATTTTTCGTAAGCGCCAAAGGCGCTTACAACTAGGGGGGTTTGGGGAAAATTTTGAAATTTAGGGTCTCGGAAATGCCATCTCCAGGTTTTTCTGCGAGGCATTTTCAATAAATAATGGGGCAAAAATGCAATAGAAAGTTGTTTATTTTAACCATTTCCCTAATGTTTTTCTGTAAGCTACAGTGTTCTGAAAAGAAAAAAAAAAACCAAAACAATGAAGACAGGTCACAAGGAAAGGGCGAGGCGTCGACCCTTAACGACAGGCAAACTCCGTTACCAACCTGTCATTATCCACGTTCTTGTGTTTATGTATATGATGGATTGCTAGAGAGCTTAATCTTTCGTCTGTGATCGTACTTCGCAGAGGAGATTTTAGTCTCTTCATGCTACTGAAGCTACGTTCGGCAGTGCATGTAGACACAGGATAAGTTAACAACGTTACGAGAGTAACATATACACTGGGATAAAATTGGGAGTTTGGGTGGTCAAGAGTCTCAACCAAAGTCTGCAGCATCACATTCGGATCCATGCCACTCCATTTGTGCTGCCATCTTGTGACTTTGGTTTTGTGTGTACTCTGTGTCACGAAACTCACGAAAACACTACAGAAGCCAGTGATCACGCTCCTCAAGTCGCAAAAATACTCATAGGATTCTCTAACAGTTTCTTTGGAAAGTCAATCACTGGGGCTTCACTGTTTGACCTCACAAGTATATTCCTAACCTCCGTTGACGGCAAATACGTTTTGTTCTGAAGCCACACGTCATGGCATAGTAACCTCTCCTTCAAGAATACCTGCGGGGCTGGGGAAACTGGTGAGGCTGGCTGACCTTGAGGGAGGGGTACATGAGGCGTTTTTCCTATTTTTGCTTACCACTCAAATGCATTTTGCCATTATTAGTGGCCAGCACTGAATGATTAATGCTTGGATAATGGGAATTCTAGTAAAAAACGCCAGTATAACGTGAAAATATGAAATTATTACCCAGCAAATTTAATGAGAAATTTTTTTTTCTCAGATCTCAGCTGTACGCACGGGCGTACGTGCGTGTATGGACACTACGCCCCTGCTTAAGTGGTGGCCAATTTATATGCTGCTCCAGTCATGCATTAAGGGCGTAACAAGGCATGGTAATTGGCTAAAGCACCATACCATGACAAGACATTAGTGCACTTTTTGCTATTCAAAAACACCATAAATGACTTTAGCTTGATCCTTGCTTATGTCATCTTTTAGCGGTAACCTTCAATTTGCTAGTCAGTGTTCAATGGGCCCTTTGCAGTTAACAGTAACATGGTACAGAGTCCGCCATGCTGGAGAGCACGTTGCTCACTGGAAATCCAAAACAAAGTGACTTCACCAGTCAAACTTGAATTTTCTTTGTTTTGGATGTTCCAGTGTATAGCCTGCTCTCCAGCACGGTGGATTTTGCAACACGTGACCGTTACCTGCAAAGTGCCCATTTGTAAGGAATAAATTTATTTTTGTGAGAAGCGTCAGTTTTCATCATCATATGAAATCACTATTAAGCAAAAAACTAAGCTGGATTAGTCATTTATCTATGCAAAACCATTGTTTACATGACTCAGTATGAATTGTTGCCTACCCCTTTTCAAGGTTGTGTGAATTGTTAAAGTGTGACACAGGTATATCATCTCAATAACCTATTTCCCCACGGTCACACCAGAAATAGGTTAGGAATGGGCCAAAACCAGCAACAATATTATGTACAAAATGATTTTTATCAACCAACTGTAATGAGATTTGAAGTGACAATTTATTTGCTATGTGCCTCTCATTGCTATGTGTAACAACTACACTTGGTGACTTGTCTGATAATGAACTGACCCATCTATCAAGTTTTCCATTTTAAAATGCATTTGATGAAGTCAAAAATAATTACATAATTATTTTGGTGATTCTTAGTTATACTGCTGGAGCAGGTTAAATCACAGTGTTTGCAATTTCAGTTGCTTGTGATGTCAATTGGTTTTGTCATCAGAAAACTACAAATATAGACGTGCCCATGTTTTTGTCATTTGCCACGATGTTTCTAAAATGAGCAATGGGAAACATTGTATTTGGGTAAAAAGCAGCATTTTATCAACAGTTGAATAAAACTATCAGCTTACTGTCTGATGTTTGATTTCCACCTCTTCTGCCCTTAATTCCTGTCTGATCCAACAGCTCCTCAATCACTCCCATTTTGAATTTTTCCCTACTTAGTCCAAGTTCTATGCTGCAAAATGACTTAGTCCTAGACTAAAACCCCTAACAAACGCTGGGTAGGAAGTTGATCAACTGTTGCCAAGATACCGTCATTCCATCCAATCACAGCACTGAAAATACAATAGAAATTGTATTTTGTTTTCTTTATGATCTTGTAAGGTCAAGAACACTGTCTTGGCCCTGACCGTTAGGGCAAGAAGAAACCTTATTTGAATAATCTGTTGCACAGCTAACTTCCAAATGTTGGGGTCAACTGTGCAATCTTCTTATGAGCTTGTTACTGTGAACTGGCAACAACTTCCTACCCAGTGTTTGTTTGGGGGTTTCTGTGGGCAGCTTAGAACAGGGACTAAGTACTGAAAAACACAAAATGGCAGCAGTTAAGGAACTGTTGAATTGGAGAGAATCAGGGATTAAAGGTAGAGGAAGAGGTGGAAATCAAAGACACGGGACAGTGTATTGGACGGTAATATGATAGTTTTATTGAAATGTTGATAAAATGCTGATTTTTGTTGCAAACCAGGCTGCTTTAGAACTTGAACTGTATGTTACCCATTGCTCATGTATTATTACAGTGTGGTGATAAAGAAAAATAGTCCATGCTCACAACAAGATGAACAATTCATTTTAAACACTTCATTAACTGAGCTTTAAATTAACCGTCTATCTTTCTGTTTTTAAACATGAGAGTCTTGACTAGAGTCTTGTTGTAATGTAAAAAATAACAGAGGGATTTCACAACCTCACATCAAATTTTAGAGTTTTTTGGATAGGTATTAAGAACATTCCCTCCACATTCTTTCCACAGAACTCTCAATGGACAGAGTTCAATAGAAGTAGATCAATGTGACCAATTCACCTTAAAATATTAGGATTCTTTAGATAGGCATTTAAAACATTTCTTGAAGTCTTTGCATGGTGCAACTGTATACTTAACTGTACTGTTTGGAAGAATTCAATAAAAGTAGATCATTATTTGCTTGCACAAACTTTTGCTGCTAAATCCCCAGGGGGACGGAATCCTGATATTTTTCATGGTACATGCATTAATTTTACCCCTGGGCAGTTGTTACTCAATGACAACAATGACTCTGTTACTGCCAGTTTTATACTATGGGTTCATTCAAATCTGACAATTATTAATCTTCTATTTTGTAAGGTTAATTCCTTTGTGCAAATCAGTGACAATGAGAAGTAATCCTGGTCCCCTGGGGGGATGGGTTACTCCCCTGTATAAGCCACATAGGTATGTGTGGCCTCAATTGCTATGGTTTTTAAGTCAATGTGGTTTGAAATTGATATATTCAAGGTTTAGGTGGTCTGAAAAAATGGCGTGGAGTTTGGATTCAGTGGCCAGGTTCATGAAGCCCCCCTAAGTTAAAGTGCACCTAACCCCCAATTTTTTTTTCGCTTAAATAAATCTTTGCACCTGTTCGAAACGCATTGAGCCTTTTTGCGCCTTCTTTCAACCAAATCTTACTTTTTATAGGCTGTAAAAGTTACGAAGTCTTGCCATCATCTGTCCCATGACCGAGCTTGCAAGGGGCATGGGTCTATTCCTTACATGACGTCACAAACTGCTTTGCATGCATTTTCACAAAGACTTAATACAATGCAAATCAGTTTGTGACGTCAAGTGAGGGATAGACCCATGCCCCTTACTAGCTCGATCATGGGACAGATGATGGCTAGATTTCGTAACTTTTACAGCCTTAAAAAGTCAAGATTTGGTTAAAAAAGGCGCCAAATAGCGCAATATGTTTCAAACAGGTGCAAAGATTTATTTAAGACATAAAAAAATTTGGGGGCTAGGTGCACTTTAAGAATGATGTGCCCTAAGTAATGTTTCTTAACAACGGCCTTTTGTTAGTCCAATATTGGCTATTGTTAAGAAACTACTTAGAATACATCTTAATGTTGGAGGGCTTCGTTAATTTGGCCCCAGATCACAAAATGGGCATTCATTTAGGGTCTAGGGGCCCGTTTATTGAAAGTCCCGGTAACCTATCGGGCCCGATAAGTGTCTTTGGTGATAAATGTTTCTTAACAGAAGTCAATTTTTGTTAGCTTTGAATAATAAATTTTAAAAATCTTATATTTCAGTCAAAATATTGGCCAAGTACCATGTCTGTAATCACTGTGTAATCGGCGAAAAAAAAAATTAAAAATGTACTGATCGGGCCCAGTAAGTTACCTGGACTTTTGGAGAAACGGGCCCTACTAGGTGCGGGGAAGGTCAAATCTACGCCACATTCATGCTTTCCTTCTTTTTCAGCATTTTCTTTTACATTATTCATTTTAGCCAGACACTGTTTGCTCTATAAACTCTTTGTTATTGTATATCTTTTCTTGAGAAGTCCTTAAAAAGATACCAGTTGGGCCAATTTGTCGGATCAAGTCAGAATTAGAATAAGTTTTTCGATCTTCTTAATTGTTTAACATTTGATCATTGTGTAAATAACCCACAATGCATTCTAAATAATTATCTTTATAAGTTTTGTTCACAAGCCGAAATGATTAATGCACGAGCCTTTGTATTCCCTTCTCTTTGCAATACTGAAGTGAAGATGAAATAATTTGAAGGGGAACAGCAATAGCAATCAGAGCTTTCGCTTTCAGATTGCGTCATTGCGTCAAGTAATCGGTTAGTAGTTGTAAATTTGATGCCAAGTGATTGAAAATCTTCAAACACGCGACCATTAAGTAACAGAAAGTATAAGTTTTGGATAACGTGACACTGATGTCCTTATTAGCATGAAAGTTCGTTAAAAAAATGTACGTAAAAATTAACCACGGAAACTTCAAAGAGAAACATACAAAATTATAAAATACTAAAAAAAAAATATATACCGTATTTATTCGATTAAATTAACCGCCCTGGCGCTTATTTAATTCTGGGCCCATGAGCCGGGGTGGGCGCTAATTCCAAGTGGGCACTTATTATTTTTCCAACATTTTAATCAAGCGAGGTCATTTTTAGAGAATAACAAAACAAAGGTAACAAGTTTATTTCGCTTCAACAAGACAAAACAGCGTGCAAAAGCTAATATGAAAAAGCCATAAACAATATAAAAGTTCAGTGACGCTCTTCTTACTTCACGCTGGACTAGTGCAGAAACTTTTTTTTTTTGTTGGGAGGGGGTGGGGGTGGGCGAGTTTTTGGTCCTTCAGGGTGGGCGGTTAATCGAATAAATACGGTATCTACAACTAAGACTTACATATTAAGCATTGGTTTCCAGTGCGTGGTTTATTTTCAAAGGTTAAAGATTGCCGTTTTTCATGTCAGCCAGTACAGTGCGATGAGTCCGCTGTGTTTACAAAAAAGAGAGCGTGGTTCGCTGACGTTCGTAGCATAAGTCCTAATTTCCAGCAAATGCCGGGAGGGTCAACCAGGGTTGATATATATTAGTCGTCACACGTACGATAACCGCCTGGCCTATTATTTAGAAGTCTTCAGTTTGGCCTGTATTTTAGTTTATTGAGCTCACTGAGGTCGGATTTATATGTAACATTTCAAATACAGTTTAGCCGCTTAGAGATAAGAATCGAATCCGCCTTCTGCCCGGGTTTTAGGCCAGTTCATCTGTCAAATTCAAAGTGTATAACTTATTGTTTGTATAGTTATTGAGCTGCCTGACTAAGTTTTTCTGGGTCCAAAGTTTGTGTTACCCTCTTCATTGCCGGACAAGCATGTCGTCGTGTTCTTGAAACTCCACTTTGAAAGCATTTCAGCACTGGCAAAGTTCAAGTCGGAGTTTCCTAACACACTCTAACATTCGCTATCAAATGAGATTTCTTCCTCAGATGAGGAGTAACGATGTATGAGCTGCGAACCGATGTTGATACTAAACTCCACTTCAGACTCACACGAGCTCCATGGCACCTGCCGGCAACCTTCTTCCACGCATTTCTCCTCGTCCTCATATTCTTTTTCATCGTGGTTATTTACTCCGCTTTCTGTCGACTCGTTTTGTGAAAAATTTGTTTGTTGATCGCTGGGTGAAGAATTCAACTCATCTTTTGTTAAGGAAGATAACGCTTTCGCCGTTTCTTGTGACAAAGCTTTCTCGATCTCTTTGATGTTCTGCAAGATCGCCCAAATGTTGTCGTCGTGGTTTTGAAAATTGTAAATCGGTGCACCTATCGGCGGAATAACCTTGAAAGGACTGAGCCTTGATATCAACCTGTGACGAAGAGCTGGAAGCATTGAACACGGATAAAACACAACGGTTCTTCTAGCTATAAACTGGAAAAATATCAGTAAATAGCGAAATGCGATCTACACACATTCACAATGTATTGTATGTCAATCCCAACTGACAAACATCTGAACTCACATAAGTCTTCACTTTGACTCTACCAGCGTTACTCAATAAAAAGAGTACAAAAGATTATCTTTCTATTATTAAGGCACTTGGAATTCGGGAAATCGTACGAAAATGGTTGATGGAATTTTCGTAGAGTTACAATTTTGCCAAATTCAGAAGTAATCACTTACAAAAACTGAAAAAAAGTACTGAAATTATCAACTGTCATAGCTGGCTGTTTTACAAGGGAACTGATTCAACTGTGGCGTGAATTTTGCATTCACGCGAACATAAATTTGACTGGTTTTACGTTTGGAAACAAAAAAATAGAGATATTTAGAATTACGTTTACCAGCGCTAAACGGTTAACGGTAGAAATGACCATATGGCCATGTTTATCCTATATTTGCTGCTCGCTGTGTTACGGTAAGTTTCTCAATATATAATTGAGTAGAAAAGTTAGTATGGCCAGAATTGTTTTGCACTATTGCCA
The DNA here is from genome assembly GCF_977016875.1 of Pavona decussata. Classification (NCBI taxonomy): domain Eukaryota; kingdom Metazoa; phylum Cnidaria; class Anthozoa; order Scleractinia; family Agariciidae; genus Pavona; species Pavona decussata. Next base: position 3,778,057 of record NW_028145482.1, read on the forward strand.
TCTATTTACCCATACTCATTTTTTCGAGAAAACATAAACGCGAATCTCACGTTTGCCATTAGCCTGCGAACGCAGACGTATTTCCGGCTGTCGCTTCAGCCGGAAATACATCTGCGTTCGCTTGCGAGTTTACCATTTACCGTAAACGCGATGGAGCGCTCTTCAACTTTTTACGTTTGCGCATGCCCTTGCACATTTCGTCCTCGACCGTCTCTAAAATCTCGTTCCCAGAGCCCACGTGTCTTTTGGTCAACGCCAAGACCAAAAGACACGTGGGCTCTGGGAACGAGATTGCCGTCTCTATAAATTTTTGTGGACACAAGTAAACGCCCGCCTCGTCCCTAATCGTCAATGGCGGGAGGTGAAATGTGACGTCACTCGTTGAGTTGATCATGAATTGAAAGCTCAAAGATGATAAGTTTTTTGTGAGCCTGTGAGTAATTAAATCATTCAGTTTCAAGTATTTTTTAACGGTGAGGTATGTGGAAATTGATCGGCTCTGTGCGTCTTTGTTTCCTGTTTGAATGTGTGACATCCGGGGATCCCAGTTCACCCAATGGTTCCTGAACTTTATTAGTAAAACGTAAAATGATTAAAAAAAATTATCAGCTTTAGGCACTCAAAATAAAAAATTATATTAACTACTTTTTCTTAAATTTTTTACGTTTGACCGAGGTTTGAGCTGGTAGAACACTGCACCGGTACAACAGAGCTCATTAAAATACCGGACGCGTTTAAGCCTGAATATTTTTCTCAGTAGTTGTTCTTGTCGCAACTACCAAAGTTATGAGCGTAGATAGTCTGTGATAGTCTTCCACGTACTGTAATGATTCGATTTAACGCCCTCGTTCCAATAAGCGCCCCCTCTCTTATAAGTGCCCCCCTCGAATGTGTTTTTGTTAATAAGCGCCCCTATTCTAATAAACGCCCCTAGGCCCTATTGCGTAAGCACTCCCATCCCAATAAGCGCCCCTATTCTGTGATAGCACACATTCACTGCTTCAAGGAAATGCAGCTTTGTCAAGCATGATAAGAACGGCTCAAGGTAGTACATCAAGCCATATTGGAAGTGAAGTGCTGATCCCATGTAGAAAGATGAAGGGCTTGGAGAGGGTCCCCAATAGGTTTTTCGGGATCCGGGATTTGGTTTTTTTCCAGGTCGGGATTCGGGATTTTAGCGGAAAAGAGCAACGATATTCGGGATTAGAATTAGGGACGGGAAGCGGGATTTGACAATTTTACGAAGCGGTAAGCGGGAAATGTTATTCTAAAGAAACGAGATCCGGGAAGTCCGGTGTCGAAAATGTACAGTGAAAAATCTAGTTGTCACCGTCCTGGACGAGAAAAGAAATTTACGGGTCCTATTTCTTTACAGATAAAATGTTTTCACTGCTCCCTGAGACCTCACCGATAAGCCTAAACAAATGCCAAAGAGCTCGCGTTCCCAACGGCATAAAGGAACTAATTAAAACGGCTCCGAATGATAAGAAAACCTCCATTCGGTAAATTTAAGTAGTTTCCTTCATGATCAAAATAAAAAGGTCAACAGAGAGATCTCACCAAATTTTGATCTAAAAGGAAAATCTCTAAGAAACGTACTCAGGAAAGCACTTAATCCAGAAGTCTAAGGTATATTGAGCAACCAGCGGGAGTCGTGTTTTGCCTGTCACCTTTTCAAACTTTGTTGCAGTACACGTTGTGGTACGTGGTAGCAGTGCTCTTCAGACTTTGATGGCCATTATCCCTGACTGAAAATTTTTTCCAAGGATCAACATGATAAGAAACGCAGCCCTCACTATTAAATTGAGAGGAAAAAAAAAAAGGAAAAAGAACAAGCTCTAAAAAGAAATTGCTATCTGACTTATTGACTGACGTGATTCGGGGGAAACGTCTTAAATTAAACGAACAATGTCGTGGTTATGGTGGAACGAAATAAAAGAAATAATCTTACAGCTAATTTTTCGGTGACCAAAGACCAGTGGAAACGATCAGTGTTCACATTTGCAGTAGTAATTTACATCCGATTGAGAATGCCTGTTTTCGTCGAGGTAAAGGGCTTGAAAAAAATTATGACCTCACCGGGATCGGAATTGGGATAAAACAGCGGTCGGGATTACGGGATTCAGGGAAAATTTTGCCCGGGATGGCGGGATTGAAGAACCCTATTGGGGACCCTCCTTGGACAGTAATTCAAAAACTCATTTGTAATTCAAGCTTTGTGTCACAAATTTGCTTTTTCTCAAAAAAGAAATAAGCGTCCTGTTTCGAATAAGCGCCCTCCCTTGAGGTACCATAAGTAAATAAGCGCCCCGGGCGCTAAATCGAACCATTACCAACGGTATTTCAGTAAAACATGCTTTATTACAGGAAATTTGTAGCATGGCGTTGTACCTTACATGTAAGTTAACCATTCTAATTTCCAAAGAAGAAAGTGATCAATTAAAAGCGACTATTCCTGAGAACCTCATATTCAATTTTTATCTAAAAATAGATTTCACTGATAACGTTTCAATCAACTTCTCTTTGCACGGTAGGTGACAAATATCAATTACGAAAGGAGAAATTTAATTTTTAATTTTGTGATTCGAACTTTTCGCACCCCGGGCAGTTCTCGAAACCCACTCGCGAGATCGTGAGTATTGCAAGACTTGCAGCTGCTAGTTCAGGAGAATACAGATCATTCAAAACCTCCTAATTCGCTAGTTAAAACAAAGAACATTCACGTTTATAATGTGATGAATTGCAATCATAAGCTGTAATGAATCTGTGGGCACAAAGTTTGTCTACTTTGAGCACTTTATATCGCAATAATGCGATTTTAATTAGCCTAAGTTCAAAGGAATAAAATGGAGAAGTGGCTCGCGATCGTACTCACAGGCTCTTCAACATGTCAGTGGAAAGTTCCATCCATCGTCTATGAAAAGCTGTTAAAACATTTGGCCGCAATCCATTTTCTGTTTCACAAGTGAGAGGTGAAAGTTGTGACATTCGACTAAAACGGCCTTATTTCCATCGAACATGTCATCAACAAATGTTAGCAACAAACCAAGAAATGAGATAACTATGGCTTTGAAATTATTAACATTTGTTGGCTTCTGGTTCGAGTGATCGGGAGTTTCGGGAAATCGAGGGTTCAAGTCGGGATTGCACAGTAATTAACAAATGAAGGACCGTATGCTTTCCAGCACATTTTCGTTATCCAGGTCACATGGGCGTGATTTAGTTCAGTGTCAGTAATTACTCGAAAAAAATAAATCATATAACAAATTCATTTATGATATATTTTTTTTGAGTATGCCTTTGTCATTTACTGATTAATGCATCATTCTCATTTATTCACCAGGCTTAACATATTCCATCAGACTATTTCCATTGCGCATTTGCCACACATTGACATTCCAATCCTAGCAATGTGCAGGATGTTTGTCCCATGAACCTAGTTTAATGGCCTTGGTTCCCACAAGTCTCCTGAAGCTCAGTAGTAGAGCATCCGAACTAGTAGGTTAGGTTCGACCCCTGATAGGAGCACTCGGATGTTTTTCCGAGTATGCCTGTGTCACTTACTAAATAATACATCATTCTCATTTATTCACCAGGCTTAAAAATTTCCATCACATTATTTCCATTTATGAAACTGTTGCTAAACTTTGTAAACAATAGTTTAGCAACAGTTACTGTCAAAAGTACCGTGTTTTGTGGCACATCTCCTGATATAACCCTATAATTTTCTCATTGCACAAGCCTGCTCTGATTTGTCCTTATGCTTTCTGTTAGAATATTTTTGTTTACCAACGAATATTCATGGATAATGGAAAATAATTGTGTACGCTGGGCGAGAATTTCAAAAGCGACGGTTTCATTTGTAGCGGTGTGTACATTTGGCCGGTGTGTACAAAGTACGAATTGTAGGTATATTAATGTTCGTCCAGTAGAGAGCCAATTGCAAAATTGTTCTTTGCCCTTCAAAAGTGAGCTGAGTGACTACGTTCCACGTAAGTTTAGGTTGGTGTTTAATACATTTTGATGATCGTAAAACCAGAAGTAGAGTAATTACTCTGGGCGATCAAAACTATTAAACCAAAACAACGCGCGAAGGGCAGGGAAACACGTGCAAGCAAGTCAAGATCCTGAAATACATATTCCTCGCAAACCCTCGATTTCTCGATCGGAAACACTCGTTCACTCGAACCAGAAGTGGTTTCCCTTGGATTCGCTTCACTCAAACACTGTAGTTGTACCCCCGATTTCTCGAGCCCTGGATTATTTGAACTCCCGTAAATGGTAAAATGTAGGCGCAATTGAACCAAGGTGACTATTTACAAATCGTTCGGGTGGAAAGAGTCCGTCAACAATTTAGATAGTTGCACTTCCGATTTCTCTATGGCGGGTGATGTTTTGTGGAAAAACTTCGACGCCGGACTAATTCGGAAAGGAAAAAATCGTGAGAAGATCTTCATCTGATTGATACGCTTCCTCAAGCAAAAGAATGGGCTTCTCTTTGAGCGATCAGTAATCGCCGAATTTGAAACACCAAATAGGCATGTGTCCGTAAGAAACCGCTTTCAATTGAACTGCGATGCAATTCAATCGGTTCTTTTTTTCTTTATTTCCGATGGTTTGAGGTCTGTCTCCGAGATAGGTTGCTGCAACGCTCTATGTTGACGAGTCTCTCAAAATGGAGGCAAAAATTGAAAATCGTCAAAATTAGCCAAGTTCACGTAGTTATAAAAATTCCATCAATGGCAGGCCGCAAGATTTCTTTCTTAAGAAATCAAAGAGACGGGACATCATATCGGAGGGTAAGTTGATGATTTTAAAGAAAGTCGGTAAAATGTTGCTTTTTTGCTGGAAACTAACCCTGTTTTGCATTGCTTTGAAAAATCCAGGATAGCCCAAGATTCGATTTAAGGATTCTTTCCACAGAGAAATAAACACGAATTAACAGGTTTTAACCATGAGTTTATTTTTCAGCTATTATTACCACTTACAAGCAAAATTGCTGAGTTCTTTTACCAATTTACCAGAGAATCGCGATGCTGCGACGGCGGCTAATGCTGCGTCGGCGACTGATGCTACGACGGCGACTGATGCTGCCGCAGGGACTGATGAAGCGACGTCGACTGATGCTGCGGCGGCGACTGATGAAGCGACGGCGATTGATGCTGCGACGGCGACTAATGCTGCGGCGGCGACTGATGCTGCGACGGCGACTGATGCTGCGGCGCCGACTAATGCTGCGGCGGCGACTGATGCTACGGCGACGACTGATGCTGCGACGGCGACTAATGCTGCGGCGGCGACTGATGCTGCGGCGGCGACTGATGCTACGGCGGCGACTGATGCTGCGACGGCGACTAATGCTGCGACGGCGACTGATGCTGCGACGGCGACTGATGCTGCGGCGGCGACTGATGCTGCGACGGCGACTAATGCTGCGGCGGCGACTGATGCTGCGACGACGGCTGATGCTGCGGCGGCGACTGATACTGCGACGGCGACTGATGCTGCGACGGCGACTGATGCTGCGGCGGCGACTGATGCTGCGGCGGCGACTGATGAAGCGACGGCGACTGATGCTGCGGCGGCGACTGATGAATCGACGGCGACTGATGAAGCGACGGCGACTGATGCTGCGGCGGCGACTGATGAAGCGACGGTAGCGTCTTTTGAGTTGCGGAGGGGAAACCTTCTTGCCATAAGGTTTGCCAGGTCTCTTGTATACAAGCTCCAGTTGCACTATACACTGTTGCATGTTGTCTAGGTGCCTGGATGTTATTATTTTGCCTAGCTTGGTTGTAAGTTTCTCTCCCAATACACCTGCATGGGAAAATATCATTTCAGTTCGCTGTTGTAAAGCCTCGGCTATGAGGTCACTATAATATAGATGTTTTATATACAAATATATGTTTTGTTCACAGTAAAGCAATTCGAAAACAGATTTTAAATAAAAATTAAGGATATAACTTTAATTACCAGTTATCAAAGTGTCCAAGTTTTGTTTGATCTTCTGTGTCCTTGAACATTTTACTTTCTTGTAGAAGAGATACGAACGCTGGAAAGAGAGAAAAGACAATCGTGATTAGATTCTGAATAGGGCCTTGTAGCAACCTCAGAAGTCAACAAATGGTATGGCAAAGTGATTAGGGCGTCGGAATTTTACGCTGGATATCCTGATTTAATTGTGACCAATTAAATTATTTGGGAGCTATTTCTCGCGTTCATATATAACTGAGGCTTCACTATGGGTATCGAAACTGCTCTAGTTAATGACAGAGAAGTGAGTTTTTGTAACATTAAAGCACAAATCTTCGTATCGTAGAAACATACCTGATATTCAGGTTCGTAACTTCCCGGCCCTTTCACCACCTTGGTAGAAAATTCTTTCGTGTAGTTCTGACCCTCGAGGTCTGCCTTCTTTAACATTGCTTGTATTTTAGAATCTGAAGCATGAAAGTCAAGATTTTTAACCTTTACTTCCACGTCTTCCTCTGTATTGGCCTCTGTGAATAATAAAAAAAATAGTCTTCATCGCAGATCTTCAATTAGGTTAATTAGATTTCGTAACCACAACACTTTTAGAGCTATGGTATGTCTCTCAATGCAGGCTTCTGTAAACGTCATCGTATACTGAATTTTGTCTGCGTGTATTGATGCATACTTCTCCACGATGTTTAATTCAGTCTTTAAACAGTAGGGAACAAAATAGAATCTGGACAGCAACTAAAAAATCTGTGAAATTCATATTCAGGAAGGAAATTTAAATTTTTCTTCCGCCATTCTCTGTGAAAGTTTGATTTTCTTTGACAGAAATAGTCAATTATTTTATCACTCCGATCCGCTGATATCTCAAGAAAAAGTGATTACAAGTGACCACTTGGCGCCCGCAATTCGGCTGCTTGGACTTCTCCTTCGCGCCCAGCATACGGTGCCTCTATTATTCCAATGGATCCCTTCGAACTGGGTGCTTTCCTTCCTGTCATGCTTTAAACTATGTCGCCCTTGTAGGCCCCTAAAGTACTCCTTAGTCCAGCTGCTCCACCTGACGTCTAAAGTACTTATCCGCGTTGTCTGAGTATATCTTCTCAGGTTTTCCTTTCCTGGCTAGCAATCGCTTGAGGCTTCTAAGAAACTCCCTAGTCTCCATACTCTTTCTGAGTTCCAGGTAGAGTGCTTTTGTAAGGCTACAGGCCTAAATAGGTAATATATACCTTCCCCTCTTTTTTCTGGCGCACATGGCACTTAACGGGCCCAGCAAGTCGACTCTGACGACTTCTGAAGGGCAACTCCCTTCTATTCTGTCTCGTGGTATATTTCCAGGCGGTGGTCTAGCAACGGCATTAGCCTTTAAGTGGTGACACCCATACAACTTCTTAATCACCTCACGAACTCGGCCTTAGGCTCTCTGACTTTGCGCCATAGTCAGGCTAACTTTCTCATGCAAAGTGCGGTGATAGGCATCCTCGGAGACCCAGGAGCATCTAGTCGGGTGGTAAACGTTCGCCCAAGAAAATCCTTTCTACCTGACTAGCTACCCCTGGACCGCTCATCATCTTGCACTTCTTGGCCTTGAATATTTTGAACACGCTCTGTCAAGAATAGGTGCTGCTTTTGAATCTCTTGTGTAGTCAGTGGTTCCGCCATTCTCTCATGCTTTTTCACCCGTTAATTACTTTTGAATATCAAGAGCCACTCACCAATCCTCATCACTTTACTAAGGCCGAACTTTCCCAGCAGCTCATCCGGTCGGTCTTTTGACGCATTACCTCCACCGAAAAGGTCTTAACTTATCTTTGCCTACGCTTGGCTCTAAAACGTGGGGTTGTCACGATGTCTGAAGGCCATTCACATTTGTTGGGTAGCCAGTCTGTTTCTTGTCACTACAGCTTGCAGTCACTGACTTACCCTCCTCGACTTCCTAGGTCGGCGGGATTCTCTTTCCTAGGTACATGGCGCCAAGAGATCTTTGGATCTGCCTGCATTTTCTTCACGCTGTACACCACGAATTCCTTGTATTCACCACCACCCCCTCAACCGAAGGAGCGCCACTATGTTAGTGGTCGAGCACTAGCTGTCACCAATCCCTTACTCAACGGCTGGATTTCTGTCCCAGGACTGCATGCAGTGTCGCGAAAATTCCGTTTTGGCCTGCATCACCAAAGGCATGTGCTTAACGTCTTCAATCAGTGCTCTTGTTTAAGGGTTATAGACCTTAATATATTGACCGTCAGTGCAAAGGCCTTCTTCCATCGCGACCATTGGGTAGCTATATGTAGTGGCAATGGCGCATCTGAGGCCACCTTTGCATATGTTCACGCTTAATGGTGTCACAAGGCTTTGCAGATCGTAGATTTTTGCTAGGCTACAGAAGAGCCCTCTCTTGGATGCGGCTGTATCTTCTTGTGTTATGACGACGCTAATTTAGTCTTCTCGTTTGTTCCACGGAAGCCCAAGGAGACTGAAGGCTTTTTCTTTCGGTTAACCGAGCTTTATCTTCCATTCTTGGTTCACTCTCCACTACGATGGCAGCATTTGAGTGCCACTTATGTAATGCAAACTTCGCATCGATCCTCGAAGATGCCGATGGCTCCCTGGTTTGGGCGCTGCGCCTCCTTTCACAGTTGGTTTTCCACTGACTGATCAGATCATTGACGTAAAGGCTTTTGCGAAGTTCAGCAACGAGATCTGGTATGCAAGCTTCCCAGAATTCAGGGTGACACGGTATCACTCCCACTGGAAGAAAGGGAGATGGAACAAGACCAAACAGGGCTCGGGTTTCTACTTCAGAGTGCTGGATACCCTTCCAATGGAACCTAAAAGCGTGCCTTTCTTCCTTCTTGATGCGCACCCGAATAAACGCTTGTTTCTGGCGACAGGGAGAAAACGCATGCACACTAACACATTCCACAGGTGGTTTTGAAGGTGGGGTCAAGCGTACAGATAATCATCCAAACTTGATGCTTGTAGATTGGCCCGAGCCAATTCATCAAAGACGATCCTCGGCTTTGCGGTTTCAGCTCTCACGAACGACCGGCTTGTGGGCATGATAAAATTCGTTCCCTTTGGTGGATTACTCCTGATGTCCACTATTCGGCCCTCTGCTGCTCGATGATCTCTGCATTACTCTCTCTCACTCCCATACGTTGCAGCTTGTTCTTGAGGCTGACAAGTCTTCGCAAACTTCCTGCTTTGTTGTTTGCCAAAGGTGGATGGTTCCCTTTCCATTGAAGGGATATCTGTCAGGGTCCCGTACTAGCTGCTCTCGAAATTTTATATACACTGCCTGTTGATCATGCTCTGGACTGTTTTGTAGGCCTAAGGTATCCAGCTAACAGAGCTCTGCGTAATCTATGTGGCTGGTTTGAGTTAGCAGCATATTGTTGTGATCGCTTTCGATCCCCGGTGACATAATAGTCCAACAAGGGCCCTTTCAGATGTCTTGATTGGTACATATTTGCTTGCGCCCAATATCAGGTGCACTGGTTGATGTGGCTCAGGGTCGTTGTCTGTCATCTGGACTCCCTCCAGGTGAACATGCGAGTCAATAATCCTCTGGTAGTTCAGATTGTCAATCACCAGAAACTACCTTCTCTCATTTTAATGATGTCAACGGCTAATTCTAAGCTGTCATCGATCACTTGTACAGTGATTATGGAAAGTTCTACTTCACGCGAGATGGATTCAAGCATCATTTCAATTCGCCGAACTTCTCTAGAACGATAGCGCTTGGGAATTTTCTCCAACAGTGCCACCGAAGCATACAAACTTCCAGCTCCTGTATCAAGAAGTGCACAGCACAGCACTCCTTGGACGTTAATTTTGACACCAGGGTAAACCATATGCACTTTGCTCACGGTGGCTGCCAACAGTTGGTTTCAATGGTTGCAAATTGATGTGTGGCGTTTCTGTCCGCAATTCTGGAACCGATCCCACTCTTGCATTGGGTTGCGTGATGTGCAATTAAAGCACATTCGTTTCGTTTTCCAGCGTGATCACCGGCGTGAAATCGCGCGAGAAGTGATTGGCGTCATCGCAATAAACAAACGAACGTTGCTTTTGTTTCTTCAGCGTGATACAGGAGAGATTTGGTCTCATGGCGCGCATTAGATGTCGCAACATTCTTTGCATTGTTATTCTCTTCTGTCACGGGATTTCCAATAACTGCACGTTGTATAGCACGGTTTGATTGGTAGAAAACATTCACTCTCTTCGAATCTGCGCCTGTCACGCTGGGGAGTGCCAAAAAAATGCGAATATATGCGTTGACAATTTTGCTACTTTTACCATAGTCCCCTTTAAGGATTTCTTGGCTTTATCGACGTGTGCCATGACCTTCGGCTCCATTAGCCCTTTTAGTAGGCGAATTTTGTCACGGGCGCTAAATCAGTGGCGTCAATTTCTGTCTTGAACTTGTTCCAAAATGGCAACCAATTCGCAAATGCCCCATCGAATTTCGTGATAGTAAGCTTTGCAGTGACGGTTTCTTGCAAACCTTGGTCCTGTTGGTTCGCTGCCATCACTTTTCGAAATTTTACTTGCTGATCCAACAACTCACGTCCAAGATCCATCCGCTTCTCGTGTTTTTCCTGCTCAAGAAACATGTTATGTTTTTCCAATTCCACCTTGTACGCGGCTCGCTTCTCTTGTTCGATTTTTGCTATCAGTTGACGCATCGATAGAGTCCTTTCATCTGCCTCTGCTTTGGTTTGTAGTACTCCCCGGCGCAAACGCTGACTTTCTCTTCCGATACCCCTTTAGCAAATTTCTGTTCGACAATGGATTCTGTTAAGGTGTGGATGGCTTTGATTTTTCACGTAATTAATGCGTTTTGTCTCGATATGGCTCTTAGTTGTGAGAAGCGATCCCTTCTTTGTTCTTGCTGAGAATAAACGTGAACGATAGGATTTTTCCGTCTAATTCTTTGGAGTGGTCCCCCATTGCGTAGTCACATAAAGATGAATACTGATTGTTCATCCCCGTCGATTTTGATCGCTGACCGTTGCCCCTTGTTCGAGCCGAAATCACAGAAAGAATCCCGTCGGACGTGCCACTTGTGTTGGGAATGCCTCCAAGAATCGTAAACACACCCGCAGTTATTTCAATTGTTTTTTGTTTTATTAGCGTCCCGGTCTATCCCTTCTTCTCTCGTTATAAAGCTTCACAAAACTCCGGCTTTTGATCCAAGACAGTTTACAACGGAAAAACGCCTTAATCGATTCACGAAGTCTTTAAGTCAATCATAATATGAATGTCATTGAAACGAACAAACAAACTTCCCCGCTATCTATCAATTAAATGGAAATCACGGTGCATTTCCCAGCGGTAGAATTCCAAGTTCAAGAAGCTGCCCTAAAACCAACCTAACGTTCTCAAACGGTATTAAAAAAATCGATACATAAAGCAACGACATTACCTGCAAAGGGAGATAGAAGGGCGAGAACGAACACAAGTGTGGCACTTTTAGCAATCATCTTGCTGGCTCACTGATCCGCTCTGAGGCTACTCTTGTGAAACCAATGATTCTTGGTGCTGGCACTCTTTTATATTTTTTTCACTGACATTGATTTCGTAAAGTTTCAGTTTAGTTTAACAGACATGTCAATCATTCTCGGGTTTCATTTGCATTGAAAACACGAAAGACCCATTGTCGGAACAAGTTAGAATTTTTGTTTACAAACGTACAAGTCGTATACTGCGCATGGAGTAGCTTTGGCTATACATTAACATAAGATATATTAACCTTCGCTGGAAAAATGAAATAAAACATCAGAAATAATACATATACTACGTACGGTCTACAAAGTTAATATCTCAGTAGTATTTTAAATTTCCTTGACCAGTGTTGTTTATAAAAGTCTTTCTGTCAGTTAAAACGCCTCAGTAATGTAATGGATAATTGTTATATAAGTTGATCTAAAGTTATAAGGAAGTTTCTACCGCATGATTTAGAAACTTTTAGTACATAAGGTGCTCATGACATTTTTCGAAAGCTACTTTTGTGGTTTGATTTTAGTTTTGGAAATATCAAAACGAACGACAACAATGTACCATATTCCTCAGGCTAAACCGCTTAAAATCGCCAACAAAATCGCATAAAAAAAACATCTTGTGTAGACGGCACTTTCCATTGACACTATTCTTTTTGAGTAAAAAAAGCAGATTTCAAAAATTAACATATATTACTTTATTATGAGCGGGATAGCCGGAAGGATCCGCCGCTTTATGAAATTCCTCGTTAGACTTATAGAAAGATAAGTAGCGAGTGGCTAAGTTAGAAATAGTTCAGCACAATCAGCCTTACCGACTTTCGTAGACAAGAGAAATAGAGCCCAAAGTAGTGAGTTCAACTCCCAAAGTTTCATCTTCATTCGATGGTGGTGTAGTGAATGAGTACGAGAAAGCAAATTCAAGTGACTTCCTTCAAAAAAATATATATAAATTTGGTGAACACAAGAGCTTTATTTTCACGGCAATTAATACCATGAAAGATGGCTTGAAGTTCCGCTGTAAAACTGCTATGAATATGGAGATAATTTGATAACATGAAAAACTTCGCGTAATTTATAACGCTGAGTAGCTGTCGTAAGGCTGCGTAAGGGGAAACGTAGGTCTGCTTGCTTCTTGTTTAGCTTTTTTGCTTGCTCCAAATGTTCAATTTCCCTCTAAGACAGTTCTAGACCATCGCAATTTTAACATCTCCACGAGTCTACCTTCAGCGACGAAATTGAAAAGAGTGTGCATTAATTAACAACAAACTGGTGACAGACAAAATAATCGATGAGACGTACATGTATAATTAGTTTATCTTAAATTAGCCCTGCCGGTAGTTTCGGTAGCTCTAGGATGATAAAATTCCGCACCCTGTATCTAACTAGTATAGTAATGACAACGGGCGCGTTTGAAACGAGGAGTAGGTACGGATTGTGTTCAACCATTAGCTGTAGCAGCTAAATAATATAAGTTAATGAAAAATAAGTGACAGAGCTAATTACAGTGAACCTCAGACTAAACAATCAGTTTATTTTCTTTCAATTTCTTGTCGGTCAGAGTCAGCCATACACAGTTAATTCTGCGCTCAATAGAAGAGAGCTGTCAGGTTTCAATTCGGTTTCAATCGGGTACTCCGACTTTCCCCTCTACCTCAAAAACAAACATTTCTAAATTCTAATTCGATCTGGAAAGCGTCCCCAATTAGGGCTCTGCGCTAAATACATTGACACTTAAAGTGACACAAAAAGTGATTTATTTAATCTTTATTCCATTAGTTGTATATATCCTATCTGTAATACAATTTTCACTGCCCGAAGCCAAGAGTTAAACCTTTTTAGGTTAATAATCTTGAAGTAGTTCTTTCAAAAGATAATATGAATTGGTTTTGAAAAATTTATTGCGATGACACTTAAACTTTTACTGCCGAGTAATTTTAGTCCGATAAAAAAGCGACTAATGTCGTAAAGGCTTTGCGAGTGCGATAATTGTCTCTTTAAAAAGCTTTAAAAAGCTGCGGATACGGATATTTTGGCTAAAAAATCCAAGTAGTCGTGTGTTAGAGAAAAATGTGAGTTTTTGTTCTTAGCTTGCTCTTCAAACATAAGTTACCAAATACCGCGTTAATTTACATTCTAACATTTTCAACTATAGTCCCACTTTAGGAGTTGCTGTGCGGATCCACGTTCCTTCCCCGGCTTTTTCTGTTCCTTACTGAGTAAATGCTGGTGAAATTAACAGTCGCTGAAATTATTCAGTTATCCTGGTGAAGCCGATTGAGAGAAAAAAACAATTTTACCGTAAAAGATCCGAAGTCGATGAACAACGTCGCACGCGCAAACGGTGCTTGCTGCGGAGACTTGGGGACTAAAAAGCGCCATCATATAGTCGATGATTTCATTCGATGCGCAGGGTGTGTTTGTGAGGCGTCTGCAGACCTTTGCAAGGAGTTTCAGAAAGTTCCTAAATCTTCTGTACAGTAATCATGTCTATGGTAACAAAGAAATGGCCTGATTTTAAAGAAAGATGCAAATTCATGTTCAACAGCGACGGTTTGAGTGATGTTAAATTTGTCGTTCGAGCATCTCAACATGGCGACTGCAGTGACCGCAAGAGAAGCAAGATGGTGATTCCAGCTCACAAGTTTTTGCTGTCCATTAGGAGCCCCGTGTTTTTTGCCATGTTTTGTGGCAAAATGGCGGAAACCGAAGAACATATTGATCTTCCTGACTGTGAATATGACGGTATGTTTGAGTTTTTGCGTTACATTTACACGGATGAAATTTTCCTAACCGGAAGTAACGTAATGCAAGTAGCATATTTGGCCGCGAAATACATGATTCCTTGCCTAGCCAAAGAATGTGTTGATTACTTAAGAAAGAGTCTCGATTCCTGCAATGTGTTTGATCTCTTAAAACACGCGCAACAGTTTGGACACGAAGACCTTTTGTACCACTGTTGGGATTTCATTGACACAAAAACAAACGAGAACTTGAAATCAAGTGAATTGTTGACAATCGAGAGATCTCTTCTGGAGCAGTTGGTGGAAAGGGACACGTTGACTGTCAAAGAGGTGGATTTGTTCAGAGCTGTTATACACTGGGCTGAAAGAGAATGTGAAAGGCAAAAGCTCAAGGCAGATGGCCCTGGCAAAAGGGTTATTCTTGGAGAACAGATAATCAAAAACAAACGTTTTTCACTGATGAAAGAAAGTGAGTTCACTCAAGGTGTTTTGGACACCAATATCCTAACGCAAGAGGAAGAAACAAGAATCATGAAGTATTTCAGTTCCAAGCTATCTAACCCGTTCTATCCAGATCAGCCTGTTGGATTTGTTAATGACAACAGGGTGGGTTCTCCATTACGGTGTTGCAGATTTTTTGAGTTTAGAAATGGTCACAACTGGGAAAATGACCCTGAATCTCCAGAAGAGATTGAATTCACAGTGGACAAGGACATAATATTACATGGTGTATCCCTATTTGGTAACTACAGGGATCAGTATTCAGTGACAGTAAAAATGTTAAATACCACTGGTGGTTCAGTTGTTACATCCAAATCTGGATGTTATGAGTCTGAGGCCAAAGGAAAGCATTGTGAATCTCCGTTCTTTTATGGCTTTGATGTTTTATTTGATGAAGTGGTGGCCATACACAAAGATGTCAAGTGTTGTATTCAAGCGTCAATAGCTGGTCCGTTATCGGGTTATGGTTATACAAGTTTTGACGAAGCTTACTGTGCTGGATTGACATTTATCTTTGAGGATAAGTCAGATATGGATCTTGATGGAAACCCAGGTCAAGTAGCAGAACTCTTGTTTAAAGTTAAGGAGAGAATAAGGTAAAGAATGTGAATAGGCCACTTACATTTTAACAGGTCATGTGACCTTCCCTAACTTTAAAGATGTGATATTCGGATACCCTGGGCCCAGTTGTTTGAAAGCCGATTAACGCTAATCCCTGATTAAAAATTAACCAAGGTTTTTATCTTGCTTATTAAAAATGTTTTTAAAAGCTTATTTTCAGTTAGTGGTAAGAAAAGTTTAAGTCACAACTGAGGAACAAAAATCTTGAATCAAAGTTCATATTATCCCAAGATTAGCTTAATCGGGCTTTGAAGAACTGGGTCCTGACAGTTGTTGCGGAGGGGGGCGGTGGGTAGTAGTTGATTTTGAAAACTTGCATTGGTGTGGAAAATATATGGGTATATTTATAATAATTTTATCTTTACATGTGATGTGAGTCTAGATGTATTTTTTACAGAGCAACATCTTTTCAAAAGCAGATTTTCTAAATTCACATGAAGTTTGAACTGACAATCATTTACTGTGGATAGTGTCTAAAACTACTTAGAAATGACCACTAGTGACCACAAATGATCATGAATTACCACAAGTGACTGCCTAGTAAACTATTTTGCTTTGTTAGAGGAAAATTTGGGATGATTATATAATATTCGAGAGGTGGGGGTGCTTCTATTCCAAATTTTTTCGTAATATTGAATTGTTCAAAATTTTGAATGATATTCAGAGGTGGTCCCCAAATTTTTACCTGTCAATAGCCTCTTTGCTGGTTTTATACTATATCATCCCTGAATGATGTCATAACAACATCATGATGTCAGGATGATGTCAGTGGAAAAGTTAAGTGCGTAAGTCACTCGTGGGCATTCATTGCCATTCTTGGTCACTCATGGTCATCTGTTGTCATTCACTGTCTTTTGTGGTCATTCGAGGTCACTCGTAAGTGGTTTTAGACTCATCTTTACCGTGAAACTAAGAAAATTGTTAGCGCTAAGCATTGTTTGTGGATTATTTATTGTTCTGTGACCAATCTGAGGCAAAATCAAATCACACGGAAAGACCACAAACCACAAAAATAATTACTTTACTCAGTTACACTTATGCTTGCAGTTTTTTTTATTGTGCATCTGATTGATTTTCTTTCCCAACACAATTAACATGCCATAAATATTTCTAGTGCTCACAGTTTTCTTAACAAGACAATGGTAACTTGTAGTTTTGGTTGCAAGGTTTTTGGGCAGAGTCATGCTTTCCAACATGACAGCCATATTGTTCCATTTTGTTGAAATTCATACTGGCATCTACACCTTTTATGGTTATGCTTTTTAATGTAATGTTTATTATTAAGAGTTTTGTCTTCTGCCGGGGTTGCTGGGTTGGGAGGCCAATATTAAAGGAGGTTAGTTTCTGAAGAAACTGTGTTGCTGCATTGGTGAGGCAGTGGAAACAAATATTTGGTCGTATCAACTGAGTTGATAAGATAATTTATCCACTGTATCAAAGAGAGCTCTTGAGTATCTTTATGGTGGCTAAATTATCACCAAATATGTAATGGTAATAGGACTGAGTAATAACAGGTAGTTGAATATATTAAACATCATGGCAAAAAAAAAATCAACTGGATGTTTTAAAAGGATGTGTTTTGGTGATTGGATGTGTTGAAATTTTTGCAATCGAAAATAACTGTAAATAAAGAGAGTTGAAAAGCTATTTTTGTAGAAGCCTTTTGGAGAAGCCTTTTGGAGAAGCCTAGCCGTGGATTTACTCAGGGGTGAGGTGGATTCGGGGAGGGGAAAGGGGAGGGGGAGGGGAGAAGGTTGGAGGCGTTGCAACCCCATCTGTAACGGAAGCAGTTAAAAATACCAGATTTGCCATGGCCTATGTAACAGTAGCCTCCCACGCAAACGTTCGTCACGTCACGCGCTCCTCTAGTGCGTGACGTGACGAGTGGTCTGCGTGTCCGTCTGCGTATGATCGCATGAGGTTAGTGTGACAGTCGTTTTCTTTGCAAGCGAGCGAGAGAAGCGAATGAAGGCTTCCTGAGAAAGTGAGCAGCCCCCTCTCCCCCTAGATTTGCCTTATTTAAAATCAGCTTTTTAAAACGTGTGGTGTATTATGACCCGCTGGGATGAGTTGCATAAAATTTAACGTCGGGCGTAACTGCTAACGCAAGACCTTCAGCCCAGTCACATTCAGTATATTAAGGTTTGACGATAGCATTTACGCCAGCTGTTAAGTTTTATGCAACTCGTCTCCGATCCCCTGATCCCCTGATGAAGGCTACGGCCGGACTGACAATCCTATCTTCCAAACAATCCTGCACCTTCTTACCGCAGTCGGGGAACTGGGACCAAAAAGATGTGTCGCCTGGTTACTTTTACTCGTCAGGTTTTATTTTTTCCCACTGAAAGGCTCGAAAAAGTACAAGCTGACTGGTAAAAGCACCAAGTTCATAATCAACGGCACTCGACGAAAACATTTAAGCAAAGTAATGAAAATTTTGCTTCTTTTGTTTCCAGATTGTTGTATGATCTTTTGAAGGCAAATTTGAGTAGGCTAACGCAGTTTGATCTTTTCGAATGCTTTAGCTAATTATTAAAGTTGGCGAAGGAAGTTTTGGCACACAGAATCTTATTTCCCGAATTCCGAGCTGCTCTTGCCTGTAAGTGCATTTTTTTGCTTTGCCCCAATTCCCGCGCTTTCATGCAAACAGCACAAAGCGCACAAAACCCGAAAGGAAACGCTTGCTACTCTGGCTAAGATTAAAGTACTAAGAGATGCGGTATCAACGCACAGAGAACACACTGACAGAATACATATTTGAATAGACTTGGTCATTTTTCTCTCTTCGTTTCACGGTGTCATTTTATTCATGCAACTACATATCCAAACAAAAGTATTTTTTCAGCTTCGCTGCAAGAAGCAGCTGGCATTGAATTAGGGTCAATAAATTAAGAAGTTTGCAAAATTGATTAAAATGTATCTTCCTGACTCTTTTCAAGCGAAGAAGCGTAGTTTGAACATTTAATCGGTAATGAGGGATCGCATTAATCTAAACTGGCATGAATTTCACGATTTTATTTGAATACATTATGAATATCTTTTTACATATTAAAGTATATTTATAATCATCTTTATCCAGGTGCACGTTCATTAACTGATTACCATTTACTGACGGTAAAGCTTGTTATCGCACTATACTAGGCAAGACTGTTTTGGATGGATATTCCCGACGGCGGTAAATTTTAGCGAAGTACAGAATTTGTTAAAGCTACCGAATTTCTCTTTTTGTGACCAGATTTTTGCGATAAAAAAAAAAAGAAAATCAAAAATACGACTATTGTTGTCTCGAAAATCTCCTGAATTAAACAAAATATTATATTCTGTAAATTCGATGATTTGAAAGTAATGTGCCTTAAGATACTAGGCCTGAAGATATAAAAGTTTATAAGAAGAAAAATAATTAGGTATCTGGCAGTATCAGGCAAGCCCAGCATGTACTGTGCTTTAAAAGTACTGCATGCAAGGAAAGTCGTTCTCATCTTCAGTTGTCTCGAATGCGCGCAGCTGAATGATGAGTCAACGACGGAACATCCGATTCACCACAGCAAAATTGTCGCTTGCAAAATAATACCTCTCTTCATCATGATTATATGCATTTGAAACCAGGATATTAAGAAGGGACTGATCAAATCTGTGACAACCTCCAAAGGTTTCTGGAAGATAGTTTAAGTTACACCATATTCTTGAGCCATCCGGTGCGATACAATCCCTCTTGAAGGCACAAACCACAAGCCATTTCATGATGTAGTTCTGAACTTCGGCCGTGTTTATTGCAACCACCGCGCCCCCCTGTAACATATCCTTAATCGCAGCTGGTTTTCCCAGCGGAAAATATTCCATCATTCCTGGATGAGTAGCGGTCACTATGGAGTGACCACTAGTAGCGATGTAAAACATAAAGCCTGATTTTTGCCGAGCCAAACGCTCCATGATGACATGAGTTTGATTCGCTTTAAATTTAATCGACGAGTCGAACCACATGATTCCGTCATAATCTGCCAGAATTTCTTGAAATATCAGTGTCTTCCAAGCATAATTATTCAAGTCACGGACGTGCGGTGGATATGAATCAAAGCTAAACTTTCTGAACGTCACAAAATGTAGCGACTTTACGTGATTGGCTTGCGCGGCGTCAAGTCCAAGATCATAGAAAATCACCTTTTTTCCCGGAAAGTGCTTAGGAAATTGCTGAATGTTCACCTTAAATTCCTCAAAATGGTTGCTTGAAACACCAGTTACGGCGACAACGAGGTCGAAAAATGGCGTGCTTGGGTCTATTGACACAACTGGCTTTCGCTTGAATGTTTCATTCCTGAGAATATTTTGTATTAAAAGTCTGGTTTCGTCATCAAACTTGAACTCTTTACCGGCCGCAGTTGAGTCGCACATTGCCACGTAGCGGTTGAAATATAGTTTCTCGTTTTCATTTCCTTCGGTGATTTGGATTACGCTTTCTTCTGGCACTGTTTTTAGCGGATTGAAACAACGGTAATTTGTTGGGTGAAAGTCTTCCGCCTTTTGGGCGTTAAAGAAATGATAGCTGTAGAATATGAGAAACGAAAATGTTGCCGCAAGGAAAAAGGCCTTAAATTGGTATAACCTCATCGAAACAAAAAAGAAATCACCTTCTGACCACGACAAACGTGTAAAGGGTTTTAAATTCAGTTGCCGCAACAGAACAAAGAATCGCTCAACCTAGTTCCCAGGGTCCTCTCTCTTCCTAGGGAATCGCTGTGTATTGTTATAAGGACGGTGCCTACTAATACAGAAGTATTTTTGTGCGGTTTACGACAGATCCTATCAACGGCTTTTGGAATTGTTCCAAAAGAAAACCACGCATTTTTTTACAAATAAGCAACAATAATAATAAAAAGCTGTAAGATATAAAGGGATGTACGGCGTTTTTTCCAAATTGAAACTTTATTACCTCTGAAAAATCCATGGTTACCCCCAATTTTCTTTTGGATACCAAGAGCACTTTAGTACTGAGTTCTGCTTTCCCCGCATAGTTTTAAAAGGCGCAAAAATATCCTTGCATTAGTAGGCACCACCCATAGGAAACCCGAGTATCTTGAGATGTACAGAACGTATGCGCAGCAACAGAAGGTAGGCACCATCCTTAGTATTACCACGTCGCACGCGCAAAGATTTATGTTTTAGGTGTTTAAAAGGGCCTTTGAAAATATCTTGAACAGACCCAATGAAAAACAGTTATAGAGTGTTTCTACTGTATGTATGTTGAAGGGGCTGCCTTTCCTACCAAAGTAGGTATATAAAACTAAAAAGGGAACGGTTTGGACCTCACGGTGAAGCCTTCCAGTATAAAATTGTTCTGAGTCCCCCCTCCCCCACCGGGAGCATCCTCGAAGACCCAGGGACAGTAAGTCGGGTGGAAGAGATTTTCGTGGGCGAAAGTTTGTTGTAAGAACGGGAGAGCCCCTGGGCAGTTACTCTTACCGAACTAGTTCCAGAAGCATTTGAATTCCCTGCTTTTGATTGGCCAGAAAAATGGATGCACTGGGAGTTGACCAGCAAATTAAAGTGTTTCTTACGATAATAGTATTTCTTTTAGTTAATAACAACAGCTACTTTTAAATTCAAGTACCAATTTGAGAGTTAGATCATTACATTCCACTTCATAATGAATCAAGAATTATTAATCAAACACACTGCCCTACTAATAGTAACAGCAAGGAGAGAAAACTATGGCACCCTATTTAATTTCAATTAAAAGCCATCCTTAAACTCAAAATATCTCACATGTATACTGTGTCCTCAATCCCTGGGTAAACTTCAGTATATAGCATACCCTGGGATGTGCATGCTATGAGGGGGGTTGGTATTTCTTAGTATGAAATTCCATACTTAATAGGGCATGGATTTTTGACTCGACCCTGCCATGGACAGGACAATAGTTGTCCTTTAGGTACCAGACAATGGGCCAGGAAATGATAACGACAATGATAATGTTTATTCCAATGTTACTGTAGCCAGAAGGGTCTGAGAATAAACATACATATGATACAAATGAGATTATGTAATACATATAAACTGAATAAACACTATGAATAATAACAGCAAATATTCCACTTTATAAACCACAGATTAATTTCTGTGCACTCTTGTTAAAAGAAACATCATATGGTGCAAAATCAGATGACACTTATTTTAATAAACAAACTCCTTTAGGCAACTGAATCAGACCAATGTCTGATTTTGTACCAGGTGACATGTATCGTCCAATGAGAACATGTACAATGCTGTCTAATAATTTATTAGACATCCTTCTCCCAATTTGTTCAATGACAAAAAACAAAGAAAGATTCAACTCTACTTAATCTAACCACAATACTACTTAGTTTCCATTTATTTGCTGACAATCCTACTGTGACCATCACTGGATGTTTGCTCTCAGAAATTAATCAGAAGTTTAAGAAATAAACAAACTCCTTTCTGGCTTAGTGGTATATTTATGGCTCTCGGGGGGTACTTAAGTACATTAGAGACGGGGAGATGCAAAGGCCCTTAGATCATTTTTAGGTTGAAATTTATGAGTGGGGATGTTTTTCGGGTTAGAATTTTTCTTTCGGACTTTTTTGGGTGGAGAGATTTTGGCAGGGTTGTTTTCAAGGGCTTTTTGTGCAAAACAATGAAGTTTTTGGGGATCCAGTTTTAGCTTAACCCTTTAACCGCTAATATCAAATAACAAATTCTCCTATCTCCTACCAAATACTTTTCATATAAAAGTACTGGGGAGAAGTTATTAAAATATCAAGAAATTTCACCTTGACTTGTGTGATTATATCCTTAATTCTCATAACTACAGGGTTGAATAAGCATTGAAATTGCAAGGAGAAATTTGATGCTGATTACTGTGAGACTCATTCACACCTCCCTATCTCTGATATGCCTAAGTACCTCCACTTGGTATTGGATGATAATGCCCTCGGCTGAAAGATTAACCTCTAAGATTTGCCCTTGAAGCTTCGCTTCCCAAACAACTCTTTCAATTTTCAGACACTCTTTCAGCCTCAAGGCATTAACCTCTAATCTGCCAACCACCTGCGGGTGTTAAGGTGACATTAAATTTAATGCTCTGGGTTATCTCAAGCTGGGCCCAGTTGCTCAAAGAGCAGATAACTTTAATCCTGTGACTAAGTTGCTATCCAGCGGATAAAATGTAATGGTTTGAGTACATTCTATCCGCTGGATAGCATTTATCCACTGGATAGAGTTATCTGCTCTTCATTTGAAAGTGCAAAAATCTGAGAAACGTTCAGTTCTAGGAGTAACTTGCACAACTCCATTTCTGCTTTTCCTTTCTTCCCAAAGTGCAATGTTGTAATGATGGGGGTGTAAAATTTTCAATTTCTGTCACAAACAGGGTCAAAGTTTGAAGGTCAGGATCTCCCTACCAAACTTGGGCCAGCTAACCCTCCCCCACCAGGTGTAAGTGATAGTATGAAGGTACGGCTTTATTGACACCTCTACAGTGTAGTTTAGAGTTTTCTTCCTGAATGCTGACAGTGATATATTTGTTCTCCAATGGCAAGCAGAGGAAACACACTATCTCCAATAATTACTTGGATCAGTCATTAAGTGTAAACAAAAATTCTGCAATAACAGTTGACTCATCATCAAAGTAAAATGTCACTCCCCCACTGCAGACTTCGCTGAAATCACTATAATGGCCATAATAGTAGGAAACTTCGGGATAATCAAATGAAATTACAATACAATGCTGCACATTCTTTTCCAAGGCCACAACATCATCAAATAAAACATCAAAGCCATAATAATGACAGTACAAATTCTCCTGTTTGTTAACTTCACCAGCCCCAGTACGGGACAAAAGTGGTGGATCTCTATCCTTCCCGCCAATGTAAACTTTTGCAGTGACTGGAAATTTAGCATATAATTCAGAATCAGAATCATATGACCAAAATGATATACCATGCAATATTATGTCCTTATCTACTGTTAGTTTTATAGGATAACAATAAGTGGAATTGTTAGAAGTACTTGCAATGTCATAATGATTACGAAACCTGCAGCACCTCAAAAGAGAGCCCACTCTTTCTGTATCCAAAAATCCATCTGATGACATCACAGCGCTTCCAAGAAATTTCATGATAAAATTACTTGTTTCTTCTTGTGTTAGTATGTTGGTATCCAGAACAACCTCCATGAACTCACTTTGCTTCATAACTGAAAAACGCAATTTCTTAATGATCTGTTCTCCAATGATTTGTCTTTTAGTAGATCCATCTGCTTCAATCCCTTGCCTCTTGCATTCATTTTCTGCCCAGCAATTGACAGCCTTGAACAAATCCACCTCTTTGATGTTTAAGGTGTCTCTTTCCACTACCTCTTGGAGTAGAGATCGGTCTATTGTCAGGAATTCACCTGACTTCAACGCATCCTTCGTCATCTGATCAACAAAATCCCAGCAGTATTTCAGAAGATCTTCATTTGCAAAGTGTTGAGCGTGTTTTAAGACACCAAATACATTTGACGAATCCAGGTTCCTTCCTAGATAGATTGCACATTCTTTGGCAAGACAAGGAATCATGTATTTCGCGGCCAAATATGCAACCTGCATTACGTTACTTTCGGTCAAGGAAACCTTATCGGTGTAGATGTAACGCAAAAACTCAAACATACCGTCATATTCACAATCAGGAAGATCAATATGTTCTTTGGTTTCCGCCATTTTGCCACAAAACATGGCAAAAAACACGGGGCTCCTAATGGACAGCAAAAACTTGTGAGCTGGAATCACCATCTTGCTTCTCTTGCGGTCACTGCAGTCGCCATGTTGAGATGCTCGAACGACAAATTTAACATCACTCAAAATGTCGCTGTTGAACATGAACTTGCACCTTTCTCTGTAAGCCTTGGGCCACTTTTTCTTTATCATGGACATAGTTTTTTAGATTTTCTACACAATGTGAAAAAGTCAAAAATGTCCAACTTTTAATTTAGCACACGATGAACTTCAATCACACAGTTATTCCGTGTAAACCACACGAAAATTCGTCTTGTGAGGCTAGTTACTGTGCCCAGTCCACCCCGCCGAATGACCGTTGGATACTGACTGGGCAATGGTGACGTTCATGTACAGTCAGGAGTCCTGTGAACAGTAGAACCCCGCCTTACGGCCACCTTGGTAATACGGTCACCTCGTTATTACGGCCAATTTCAAGTTTTGGCCTTGTAAAAGGGCTATACAATTTCTTATAAAAAATACCCCTCGTGAATACGGCTTTTTGATAACGAAGGTTTTGGAAAAACATTTCAGAATAAAAAGTAGCGAGATTAAAAAATGACGTTTCGGCGACGACATGTCACCGTTATAAAATGTAAATTATTATAAGATCGGTAACGTTATATAAAGAAAGGAAGATGTGAAAGAGTAAAATGAGATGGAGTAAAACAAAAGAATGTGCAAAATTAAATGAACAGTTTTGCTGGTATGGAGTCCTTTTGAGTGTTAAGAGTCGGTCTCTTTTTCCTTATTAGAAGCATCTCGTAAATAAGGCACTCGAATTCAATTCCCGTGGCATTTCCGTCATCGGGAAACATCTTAAAGACCAACACGATCAAAGACCGAACAATCTTCACGAGCAGTTTACCATCCTTTAAAGCCGGACTAATCCGGAAAGGAAAAAATCGTGGGAAGATCTTCACCTGATCGGTTCGCTTCCTCAAGCAAAAGAATGGGCTGCAGCGACTGTTTCTCTTTGAGCGATCAGTAATCGCCGAATTTGAAACACCAAATAGGCACGTGTCCGTAAGAAACCGCTCTCAATTGGACTGCGATGCACTTCAATCGGTTCTTTTTTTCTTAATTTCTGATGGTTTGAGGTCTGTCTGCGAGATAGGTTGCCGTAACACCTTATGTTGACGAGTCTCTCAAAATGGAGGCAAAACTTGAACGTCGTCGAATTAGCCAAGTTCACGTAGTTATAAAAATTCCATCAATGGCAGACCACAAGATTTCCGTCTTACGAAATCAAAGAGACAGGACATCATATAGGAGTGTAAGTTGATGATTTTAAAGAAAGTCGGTAAAATGTTGCTTTTTTTGCTGGAAACTAACCCTGTTTTCCATTGCTCAAGCTCACCTGAGAGGGCGAGACAATTAGCTAAAGAGTAAGCAAATTTGAACAAGCGAAACAGGCACTAGCCTCCTATGCAGACACTCTTCTACCCATCACGCTCCTGCAGGAAGTTAAGTGAGAAGAGACATTTCTCCTCTCAATGCGCTTGTTTTGTTACTTTGCTTGCTAGCTTGACCGACTCGCTCCTTTCTTGATAGTGATACAGGCAGGCCAATCAAAACATAATTTTAAATATCCAGGATAGCCTCTGATTCGATTTAAGGATTCTTTCCACAGAGAAATAAACACGAATTAACAGGTTTTAACCATGAGTTTATTTTTCAGCTATTATTACCACTTACAAGCAAAATTGCTGAGTTCTTTTGCCAATTGAGCAGAGAGTCGGTCTGCAACTTTGATTTTTCATTACCCACACTTTTATGCACTTTGTTTAAACCTACAAGATTCCAATAAGGCTGGTGGTTAACTACAGTTATCGCCCCACCGGGCGAATGATGATGCGACGGCGACTGATGATGCGATTACGACTGATGAAGCGACGTCGACTGATGAAGCGACGGCGACTGATGACGCGACGGCGACTGATGACGCGACGGCGACTGATGATGCGACGGCGGCTGATGCTGCGACGGCGACTGATGATGCGACGGCGGCTGATGATGCGACGGCGACTGATGATGCGACGGCGACTGATGAAGCGACGGCGACCGATGCTGCTAATGCTACGGCGGTGGCGTGTTTTGAGTTGAGGAGGGGAAATCTTCTTGTCATAATGTCTGCCAGGTCTCTTGTATACAAGTTCCAGTCGCACTATACACCGTCGCTTGTCGTCTAGGTGCCTGGATGTTATTATTTTGCTTAGATTGGTTGTAACTTCCTCTCCCAAAACACCTGGATGGGGAAATATCATTTCAGTTTTTTGTTTTAAAGCCTCGGCTATGAGATCACTATAATAAGTATAGATGTTTTACATACAAATATATGTTGTTGTTGGTTTTTTTTTTTTTTTCACGGTAAAGCAATCAGAAAACAGATTTCAAATAGAAATTAAGGATATAACTTTAAATACCGGTTATCAAAGTGTCCAATTTTTGTTTGATCTTCTGTGTCCTTGGGTAGTTTACTATCTTGTAGTAGAGATACGAATACTGGAAAGAGAGAAAAGACAATCACGATTAGAACCTCAATAGTGCTTTGTAGAAACCTCAGAAGTCAACGAATGGTAAAGTATGGGAAAGTGATTAGGGCGTCGGAATTTTACGCTGGATATCCTGGCTTTAAATCTGAGTCTCTGACCACTGAGATTTGTTTCACGGTATTCCCCTGTTCAAATCCTGCAAAAAGCCAATTTGCATTGCCAGCCTTCTACCGATCTGGATTTTTCATTTTATTCCGGCTGCAGGTCACGAGTGGTTAACAAGCAACCTTCTTAAATTATGTGGGAGCTATTTTTCGCGTTCATATATAACTGAGGCTTCCTTGTGGGTAGCCAAACTGCTCTAGTTAATGACAGAGAAATGGGTTTTTGTAACATCAAAGCACAAATCAACGTATCGTAGAAACATACCTGATATTCAGGTTCGTAACTTCCCGGCCCTTTCACCACCTTAGTAGAAAATTCTTTCTTGTAGTTCTGACCCTCAAGGTCTGCCTTCTTTAACATTGCTTGTATTTTAGAATCCGAAGCATGAAAGTAAAGATTTTTAACCTTTACTTCTACGTCTTCCTCTGTATTGGCCTCTGTGAATAATAAAAAAACATAGTCTTCATCGCAGATCATCACTTTAGTTAATTAGAAGTCGTAACCACAACATTTTTAGAGCTATGGTATGTCTCTCAATGCAGGCTTAATAATAATAATAATAATAATAATAATAATAATAATAATAATAATAATAATAATAATAATAATAATAATAATAATAATAATCATAATAATAATAAAACTTGATTTATATAGCGCGATTTCCAGCGATGTCAAATCGCGCTTGACAATTACAGCAAATACGGGCATGTCATTACATCAATACTGAATATAGAAAAAGAAAATTACATTTACATATTTAGGTCTAATATTTCTAATGTACAAAATGTCTAAATGTGGTGTTTAATTCTATATAAAAACTTTCCTAAAATGATCAGTCTTAACTTTTACATTCATTTCGTCACAAGATCTTATTTCAAGTGGCAGGGAATTCCACAGTTGGGGTGAGGCTACTGAAAAGGATCTTAATCCATAACTACAGAGTTTATATTCCACGTTAGCAAGGCGGTTACTGTTTAAAGATCTTAAATTACGTGGAGGAATATACTTCTGAATTAGTTCTGATAGATACGAGGGGGCAAGACCAATTAAACATTTAAAAAACATCAAAAATAATCTTAAAAACTATGCGCTCTTGTACTGGCAGCCAATGTAGTTTATACAATACTGGAGATATGTGTTCACGTTTAGCTGCAAGCGTAACGATTCTGGCCGCTACGTTTTGAACATGCTGAAGTCTCATCAAAGTTTGTTTGGGCAGTCCATACAGTAATGAGTTACAAAAGTCTAATCTGGAGGTAATAAAGGCATGGACGAGGATTTCAGTTGTATGGCGACTGATGTATTTTCTTATGCGACTAATATTATTTTCGAAGATGATAAAAACCTGCTTTACATATAGCAGTAACATGGTTTTCCATAGCCACGAAAGTATCATAAACAACCCCAATATTTCTTGCTGTTGATGCCTTACTGATTACCTCGTCACAGACCGATATCCGGGAAGGAAATTTAAATTTCCCTTCCGCCATTCTTTGTGAAAGTTTGATTTTCTTTGACTGAAATAGTCAATTATTTATCACTCCGATCCGCTGATATCTCAAACAAAAGTGATTACAAAAGGAATTTAGACTTCAACTGGAAAAGCAAAACTTTGTATCAAACGTAGCAATTAGTGTCGCGATTACAGTCTTTTCTCGTAGGATTTCTCCAGTTTTATCCTATAGAAAAATAAATGGCCATGTAAATCGTCTTATTTCAATACTAAGAGAATGAAACAGACATAGTCTAATAATATAAGTCTTAGTTAATGAGGTAGTGATGGGAATTTCTTCCAAGAATCATAGTCCAACACACTCGCAGTTACAGTCGGATCTCGATTAAGCGGTCACCTATTAAGCGGCCACCCTCCATTAAGCGGCCACTTTCCAAAGTCCCGAATTATTATTTTGTCAGCAAAGTGCTGTATTCGATACCTCTTTTCAACGGCCAACCTCTATTAAGCGGCCAGTTTTCAAAGTCCCCAGGGTGGCCGCTTAATAGAGGTCCGACTGTATTTGAATTGTCGCTTTATTGGCGTCTCTGTCAATCTCTTCTCTCTCAGTACAAACATTCACTATTACACAACAACTCTCTTTTGATACAAAATAGTTAACAATGTGTTAATCAATTCAAGAGGTCTACAAGTAAATCATAATGAATGTCATTGAAACGAAAAAAAGAAACTCCCCGCGGAGAGTATAAATTTCTCTACACACCATCTATCATCAGTACCATTGAAGTTGAAATTACGGTACATTTCCCATCACCCTTCCCCCATGTGTCTATATACGTTGTACTTATTTTTAATTGAAGTTTATCAGGTCACAATTCAACTTTCTTTGTCATTGTCATTAAAATCTAACATGTGCATATACAGCTTCGCCTCGACTTTCTTAAAATTTAAAATTTATTTATTTATTTATTTATTTTGGCTTCGCCACAACTGCTGCATTACGCAAACGCCTAAAAACAGGGACTTCTGGATTGAGCTTTCCCGCCGTTCCCGAAGCCCTCCAGTCACAAGACAGTTCCAAGGGGTAGAGACAGTTTTCGTCTCGCTCAATGTGACCACTTGCCAACCGCAACGCAGCTGCTTGGACTACTCCTTCGCGCCCAGCGTACAGTGCCTCTACACTTCCAATGGATCACTTTGAACTGGGTGCTTTCCTTCGCGTCGTGCTTTAAACTATGTCGCCCTTGTAGGCCCCTAAAGTACTCCTTAGTCCAGCTGCTCTACATGGCGTCTAAAGTACTTATCCGCGTTGTCTGAGTATATCTTCACAGGTTTTCCTTTCCTGGCTAGCAGTCGCTTGAGGCTTCTAAGAAACTCCGTAGTCTCCATACTCTTGCTGTGTTCCAGGTAGAGTGCTTGTGTAAGGCTACAGGTCTAAAGCGTTAATTTATACCTTCCCCTCTTTTATCTAAGTCACATGGCACTTAACGGGGCCAGCAAAGTAAATTACTTTTGAATCTCAAGAGCCACGCACCAATCCTCATCACTTTACTAAGGCCGAACTTTCCCAGCAGCTCGTCTGGTCGGTCTTTTGAAGCATTACCTCTACCAAAAAGGTCTTTAGTTATCTTTGGCTACGATTGGCTCTAAAAGGTGGGGTTGTCACGATGTCTGAAGGCCATTCACTTTTTCTGGGTGGCCAGTTTGTTTCTTGCCACCACAGCTTACCACTGACCTACCCTCCCCGACTTCCTAGGTCGCAACTTTTCTCTTTCATAGGTACATGGCGACAAGAGATCTTTGGGTCTGTCTGCATTTTCTTCACTCTGTTTACCACGAATTCCTTGTATTCACCAGCACCCCTCAACAGATGAAGCGCTACTAAGTTGTTAAGCTATCCATAGGTCCACTTTACAGAGAATCCCTCAAGAGCGTTCCATGAATTGATGACAAGATTTGTTGCCATGTGCGCTGCGTTATAATGAGTCATTGTTTGACTAGTCGAGCTCTAGCTGTCACCAATCCCTTGCTCCCGCCGGATGTCTGTCCCAAGACTGCATGCAGTGTCGCGTAAATTCCGTTTTCATCCAGTGCTCTTGTTTAAGACCTTAATATAGTGACCTCCGGTGCCAAGGCCTTCTTCCAGCGCGACCATTGCCTAGCTAGATGTAGAGGCAGTGGTGCATCTCAGGGCACCTTTGTATTCACGCTTAATGGCGTCACAAGGCTTTGTAGATCGTAGATGTTTGCTAGGCTATGGCAAGAGCCCTCTCTTGGATGCGGCTGTATCTTCTTGTGTTATGAGGACACTAATTTGGTCTTCTCTTTTGTTTCATGGAAGCTCAAGGAGACTGCAGGTTTTTTCTTTCGGTCAACTGAGCTTTATCTTCCATTCTTGGTCCACTCTCCTCTACGACGGCAGCATTTGAGTGCTACTTATGTTATGCAAACTTCGCATCGATCCTCGAAGATGTCGATAGCTCTTTGTTTTGGGCGCTGCGCCTCCTTTCACAGTTGGTTTTCCACCGATCAGATCATCGACGCAAAGGCTTTTGCGAAGTTCAGCAACGAGATCTAGTATGCGAACTTCCCTGAATTCAAGGTGACACGCTATCACTCCCACTAGATGAAAGGGAGATGGGTTTCTACTTCAGAGTGCTGGCTGCTCTTCCAATGGAACCTAAAAGCGTGTCTGTCTTCCTTCTTGATGCGCGCCCGAATAAACGCTTGTTTCGGGCGACAGGTTGATAACGCATACACACTAACACATTCCACAGGTGGTTTTGAAGCGGGGCCTAGCGTACAGATAATCATCCAAACTTGATGCTTGTAGATTGGCCCGAGCCAATGCATCAAAGACATTTCTCAGCTTTGTGCTTTCAGCTCTCATGAACGACCGGCTTGTGGGCATGATAAAATTCGTCCCCTTTAGTGGATTACTCCTGATTTTCACTATCCGGCCTTCTGCTGCTCGATTATCACTGCATAACTCTTTCTCACTCACATGCGTTGCAGCTTGTTTTTGAGGTTGACAAGTCTTCGCAAACTTCCTCCTTTATTGTTTGGCAAAGGTGGATGGTTCCCTGTCCATTGAAGAGATGTCTCAAAAAAACTGTCAGGGTCACGTACTAGCTGCTCTCGAAATTCTACATACACAGCTTGTTGATCATGCTCCGGAGCGTTTTCTAGGTCTAAGGTATCCAGCTAACAGAGCTCCGCGTAATCTACGTGGCAGGTTTGAGTTAGCAGCATGTTGTTGTGATCGCTTTCGATCCCCGGTGACATAATAGTCCAACAATCACTCGTTTTTAGATGTGTTGATTGCTGCATATCTGCTTGCGCCTAATATCAGGTGCACCGGTTGATGTGGCTCAGGGTCGCTGTCTCTTATCTGGACTCCTGCCAGGTGAACGCGCGAGTCAATAATCCTCTGGTAGTTCGTATTGTCAATCACCAGAAACTACCTTCTCTCATTTTAATGATGTCGACAGCTAACTCTAAGCTGCCATCGATCACTTGTACAGTGATTGTGGAAAGTTCTACTTGACGTAAGATAGATCCAAGCATCATTCGTTCGCCGAACTTCTCGAGAACGAGAGCGCTTGGGAATTTTCTCCAACAGTGCCACCGAAGCATACGAACTCCCAGCTCCTGTATCAAGAAGTGCACAGCACTGCACAGCACAGCACTCCTTGGACGTTGATGTTGACACCAGGGTAAACCATGTGCACTTTGCTCACGGTGGCTGCCAAACGTTTGTCTCAATGGTTGCAAATTGATGTGTGGCGTTTCTGTCCGCACTTCTGGAACCGACCCCACTCAAGATTGCATTCGGTTGCGTGGCGTGCAATTAAAGCACATTCGTTTCGTTTGTCCAGCGTGATCACCGGCGTGAAATAGCGCGAGAAGTGATTCACGTTATCACAATAAACACACGAGCGTTGCTTTTGTTTCTTCAGCATGATACAGGAGAGATTTGGTCTCATGGCGCTTAGTTGTCGCAACATTCTTTGCATTGGTATTCTCTTCTATCATGGGATATCATGTCCCTCCACTTCATGAATGCCTGGACTAAATGACCTTTGACTAAGTCGGCTTTGATACCTTCTAATTTATCCAGCACGCTCCTGATCATTCCATTCACTCGCTCTGTTTTACCAAGGGTTTCCAGTAACTGCACGTTGTATAGCACGGTTTTTAAATTTGTAGAAAACATTCACTCTCTTCGGACCTGCGCCTGTCACTGTGGGGAGTGCCAAAAAATTTGGAATGTATGCGTTGACAATTTTGCTACTTTTATCATAGTCCCCTTTGCGGATTTCTTGACTTTATCGACGTGTGCCATGACCTTCGGCTCTACTAGCTCTTTTTGTCACTGGCGCTAAATCGGTGGCGTTAATTTCGGTCTTGATCTTGTTCCAAAATAGCAACCAATTCGCAAATGTCCCGTCGAATTTCGTGATAGTAAGCTTTGGAAGCTTTGCAGTGACGGTTTCGTTCAGACCTTAATCCTGTTGGTTTGCTGCCATGGCGTTTCGGGTTAGCGTTTCTCAAGTTCAAGATCGATCCAAGCTTCTCGTGTTATTCCTGCTTAAGAAACATGTTATGTTTCTCCAATTCCACCTTGTACGCGGCTCGCTTCTCTTGTTCTATTTTTGCTATCAGTTGACGTATCGATAAAGCCCTTTAATCTGCCTCTGCAGTTTGGTTTGTAGTACTCCTCGGCCCAAACGCTGACTTTCTCTTCCGATTCCCCTTTAGCAAATTTCTGTTCGACAATGGATTATTTTGAGGTGTGGATGGCTTGGATTTTTCACGTAATTAATGCGTTTTGATATGGCTCTTAGTTGTGAGAAGCGATCCCTTTTTCGTTCTTGCTGAGAATAAACGTGAACGATAGGATTTTTCTGTCAATTCTTTGGAGTGGTTCCCCATTGCGTAGTTACATAAAGATGAATACTGATTGTTTATCCGCCTCGATTTTTATCGCTGACCGTTGCCCTTGTTCGAGCCAAAATCACAGAAAGAACCCCGTCTGATGTGACACTTGTGTTGGGAATGCCTCCAAGAATCGTAAACACACCTGCAGTTATTTCAATTATATTTTATTGGCGTCCCCGTCTAACCCCTCTCTCGTTGTATAAAGATTCACAGCTTCGGCTTTTGATACGAGATAGTTACCAACGGAAATCGATTCACGAGGTCTACAAGTCAATCATAATGAATGTCATTGGAGCGAACAAACAAACTTCCCCACTATCTATCAATTAAATGGAAATCATGGTGCATTTCCCAACGGTAGAATTCCAAGTTCTAGTAGCCGCCTCCAAACCAACCTGACGTCCTCGAACGGTATTAAAAAATCGATACATAAAGCAACGACATTACCTGTAAAGATAAATAGAAGGGCGAGAACGAAGACAAGTGTGGCACTCTTAGCAATCATCTTGCTGGCTCGCTGATCCGCTCTGAGGCTACTCTTGTAAAACCAATGAATCTTGGTGCTGGCACTCTTTCATAATTTTTCACTGACATTGATTTCGTTAAGTTTCAGTTTAGTTTAACAGACATGTCAATCATTTGGTTTCATTTACATCGAAAACACGAAAGATCCGTTGTCGGAACAAGTTAGCATTTTGTTTATAAACGTATACGTCGTATACATACTGCGCATGGAGTAGCTTTGGCTATACATTAGCATAAGATATATTAACCTTCGCTGGAAAATGAAATGAAACATCAGAAATAATACATATACTACGGTCTACAAAGTTAATATCTCAGTAATATTTTAAATTTCCTTGACCAGTTTTGTTTATAAACGTCTTTCTCTCAGTTAAAAAGCCTCAGTAATGAAATAGATCCTCTTTGTTTTTTTATAAGAACGTCTTATTTCGGAGCTGAGGCTGAACGTTCTTATGTATTTTGCGATTTGAGGCTGAAAACGTTCTTAAGATGTTCTTAAATACACTGCTTGTATTTCAGTAAATCAATGTGGACGTGACCAGGAAACCTATCAAAGTACTGCTGAGATATGATATCAAAAACTGCTGATTTTGACAAACCGAGATGTGTGTCACCATTGTTATAATGCTAAAGAAAACATGCCCTTAAGTATTGTGGTTAATTTACATTTGTTACCTTGATTTTATGCGCAGATTAGAAAAATAAAAACGTTCTTAATCGACTCTCAGCCTGAGGAATGTTTTTAATACGTTCTTAAAATTTTGGTTAATCTCAGCATCGACGTTCTTATAAAAAAAGTCCTTACTAAAAAAACAGAGTGTATATCATGAGTTGATCTAAACAGGCGCGGATCCAGGATTTTGAAATGGGGGGGTGAATTTTTGTAATAACGTAATTTTTTATAGAGCCAAAGCCTGGTTGAGGTGTTTGAGGTCTGTGCAGCGAAGAGCTCTCAAGGAGCTTATTAACGTTAACAACAAAGAAATTATTCTCAAAAAAGCAGATAAAGGCAGAACAACCGTCGTTATGAACGGAGAAAACAAAATCAATGACGGACAGAAACAATTGGATGATAGAAATAACTGTCAGCCACTAGACGAACGAATGGTTAGAGACACATCCCAGAGAGTTAAACACCTCATTAATGCCCTTCATCAAGCAGGGTGCATAGACGAAATGACGGTTAAATGGTTTAACCTAACACCAAATCCGCCTCGAAGCCCAGTGTTTTATACCCTCACAAAAATTCACAAACCGACATTAGTCGGAAGTCAAGACCTATCATATCTGGGTGTGATGGCCCAACAGAACGCCTATCATCATTCGTAGACAAACTACTTCAGCCAATAGCACAAATACAGGACTCGTTTCTAAAAGATACGACACATTTCATAAGGTTTATTGAAAGCACTAGGGTGCCTAGAAACGCTTTTCTAGTCTCAATGGATGTCACTAGCCTTTACACGAATATCCCACAGGAGGACTGAAACAATCACTATAGTATGCAACGCATACGAGAACTTTCATGCCAATAACCCTCCTATAGCTACAAATTTCCTCAGAGAAATGCTCAGCCTTATACTGAAGGAGAACTCCTTCCAAACACACGGAACTGCCATGGGCACTAAAATGGCAGTAGCTTTTGCCAACATCTTTATGGCATCTATAGAAAAGGAGATCTTAAGGCAGAGCGTTCACAAACGACTAATGTGGAGAAGATTCATTGACGATGTATTTTACTTGTGGGATACAAACAAAGAAGAAATAGAAAATTCATTGAGCAAGCAAATTCGTACCACCCTACCATAAAGTATACCGCTGAAGTCTCACAATAAGAAACAACATTCTTGGATACAACAGTCTATAAGGGAGAGAGATTCGAGAAAGAATCGATTCTCGACGTGCGCACACATTACAAACCTACTAAAACATTTCAGTACACAAACTACAACAGCTGCCACCCAGCAGGCACTTCTGAGGACAAACGCTTCTAAAGTAGTGTTTGACGAAAACATTAAAAACTTTAAAACACGCCTGGTATCGAGAGCTTATCCTAGTAACCTGGTGGACAAAATCCTCTCCGAAGTTAACTTCGCAGAAAGGAAGAACGCTCTTACACAAAAACAGAAAGTGCACAAGAAAATTCTACCCTTCGTGACACAATTTCAACCATCACTGCCATGTTTGAAAAATATTCTAATGGACACTGAATGGCATTTAATACAAAACCAGCCGCTACTAAGAGAGATATACAAGGAACCTCCCTTTATCTATTATAGAAAAGGGAAATCGCTTAAAGACATGCTTATTAAAGCAAAATTATAAAGGCTTTTATCAACACAATGGGCACACAGCGGGAGTCGTGTAGGTCTGTCAACCCCATTTCAACAGGCTCAAAATGAATAAATTGATTGGTAGAACCAGTCATCGCTAATGCACATTCTCCACCTCAATTAGAGAAATCAAATATTATTTCAATATTTGACGGATAAGGAAAAAAAAAAAGGAAGGGGGCTCAAAAAAAGGGGGGGTGAAAATTCACCCATTTCACCTCCCCTGGATCCGCCCCTGCTAAAGTTATGATGAAGTTTAGACTGCATGATTTAGAAACGTTTAGTACATAAGGTGCTCATGACTTTTTTCGAAAGCTACTTTTGTGGTTTGATTTTAGTTTTGGAAATATCAAAACGAACGACAACAATGTACCATACTCTTCAGGCTAAACCGCTTAAAATCGCCAACAAAATCGCATAAACTGAAAAACAACTTAAGCAGACTGCACTTGCCACTGACACTATTCTTTTTGAGGAAAAAAAGCAGATTTCACAGATGAAGATGTATTGCTTTATTACGAGCGGGAGAGCCGGAAAGATCCGCCGCTTTATAAACTTCCTCGTTAGACTTGTAGAATGATAAGCATAAGTAGCGAGTGGCTAAATTAGAAATCGATCAGCACAATCAGCCTTACCGACTGTCGTAGACAAGAGAATTAGAGCCCAAAGTAGTGAAGTCAACTCCAAAAGTTTCATCTTCATTCGATGGTGGTGTAGTGAATAATGATACTACCAGAAGCTTTCGTGTGAAAAGCCATGTGAAAAACCATGTGAAAACAAGCTTAATTTCACACATTTTTCATATGATTTTCACAACATTTCACACATATTTCACATGCTTATTTCACATGCATGGACAATATTGTCATCACTGCTAGTTAGTGCCACGTTACGACTGCAGCACTTTGAATAAAATGTTGTAACAATATGTTTATAAGTTATTTTTATTTTTAATATTGCTCTCAGCTAGGTAAAGAAAGCCAAACTAAAGTTTTGCTGGCCGGTTAACAGAGGCTTAAAATAATGATAATCACTTGTCGGGACGCCAGGAAAGCGGCCGCGGCCGCGGCCACTTAATGGAGGTGGTCCTTTAATACAGGTTTCAAATGCAGTGTGTAACGAAGAATATTGTTGGGACTCTGGCAACTGGCCGCTGAAAAGAGGTTGGCCGCTTAATAGGAGGCCGCTTAATAGACTGGTTCAACTGTAGCAGCATGTGAAGAGTATTTGAAGAGTATGTGAATTGTATGTGAAAAACATGTGGAGAATGTTATCCTTTTCACACAGTGCTTTTTTATATGCAATCTCACATACAAATTCACACATTTTTAAGGCAAAGCAAGTTTCTGTTTTCACAAGGAATTGACACAGTATTTCACATAAAAAACCATGTGAAATCCTTGTATCACAGCAAAAACACCATCTTTTACATGCATTTCACATACCATTTCACAAACTATTTAATGTCATTTCACGCTATATTTCAGATCACCACATTGCTTAACAAAGACATTCATATATATTATAGCTATATAGCTTTATATAACTAGCTATATATCTAATTATAAAATTAAGAACATTACAGCACCCATAATTCACATGTACATGAATTAAATTTGAAATATTACGTGTATTTCACTCATCTGCTTATTCGTACTCACGCGTACAGCTTTTTCAATTAACATTGTCGGTTTAAAGTATAAAGCCATAAGAAAACACCTCTAAATTCTGTGGATGTTTTCGTGAATAAGTTTATCAAAATCAGTAATGCCTCGTCCGTCCCGTGAAGATATACGACGGTGAGCCATTTGGATGAAAGAAATGTTAGGATATCAATTTTCTCTTTTGTTCTAACAATTTAACAATGCTTATACATGTATAATATATAAAGACGCACATCTACAGTACATAAATGAGGCCTCATTAAACGTTATCGGGATACAGGATTTTTGATCATGAGAAGCAAACATGAGAATAGGGATTTATTTTGGGGGTAAAATTACAATACAGCGATCAGGGAAATTGAGACAAGAGAATCCGGGATACCAAGCAAGAAATTTGGTACAGTATAAACTAAAAGGGATATGCTATTTTTAGCAAAAACATGATTACGAGGATACATTAAGACTCCCCCTGCCCCCTCCCCACTATATCAGTATGGTGCCTGATAAATAGCATGCTTTGTTATCCAACTGCACTTAGTATTTATGGGTTAGAGACTGTTGTGAGAAGGCCTCATGCAGTATTGAAAGTCATTGTACAGTCAGCGCGTGGGTGTATTTGTAAGCAAACCACGAAATAACAGTCTCTAACCCTTTTAATATACGATTTGAATTCATAAAACGATAACAATTATTCTGACAATTTTAATTAAATAAATAAAACTGAAATCCGTAAATAAGTACAGGTGTATTTCAATAATAAGCAAATTACAATTCGAAAATACCCTGTACACAAGCTTAGTTATGTTCAATAGCTATAAAAATTGGAAACTACAGTCGGCGAGAAGCCTGTTGACTGTTCAAAGCAATTGTCAATCACTTTTCTTTGTGACGTTATACGTTTTGTTTCACTTTTACCTTTAAAAATGGAAACACTCCAGGCTGTTTCGTTGGAATCGAGTCACTGATGATTTGAGGGATTTCTTCTTCTCCAACCTGTGCAAACCTCGAAGCCATTTGCAATAACGCACGATTTTCATGAGTTATCACCAACACTGCACTTTCAGAATGTGGTGTCGTGACGTAAATGAAAATCACGAGATCGATTTTAACCAATGGGCGCGCGCGTATTTTGATAGAGAACTCAGATCGTATATTTATATACAAATAATGCATGAAATGAGTACAAAATTATTCCCCAGTATTTTTGTATAGTTAGTTATTTGTACAGTAGAAAACCAGTTGGCAGTGACATGTACAGTAAAAAAAAAAAAAAAAAACAGATGTGCCGAAACATGTGCGTAAACCGTCACACTATCTCTGAAAGCTTGTTTTTATTGCTGCTCATTAAAAAAGTTTAAGTTGGATAATATAAAAATATATCATTGGAGGCTTTGGTGCCGTACATAGTATTGATGTATATTTTTACATATCTTTATTGTGTAATGTTGCCATCACCTCACACGTTGAATTCATTTTTACATCCATACTTTATTTAATAATATACTGACAGTTATAAATTTCTTACAGAAAATAACAATAATAGAAACTAATATTTCAAACAAAAACGAAAATTGTACATGTAATGCAGTGATTGGCAAGGATTACTGTGCTGAAAATTTAAGTGGAATATAGTTCTTAGTTCACATGAATTATTTTTGCAACTAATAAAAAAATGTCTGATAATAAAAGGTTTCGTGAAACACTTTAGAACAAAAATGAGCGATATAAAAAGTAAACGACGTTTCGATGACTCCATGTCATCATTATCAAGTTCGAAATACATGTAAAATTAATTATATTTATATAGTAACAAAAGTGTGAAAATATTTAGGGAATAAAGGAGTTGAAGTATTCAATTGTTATGTAAAGAGTTTGGCGCGAACTGAATCCGATTGCGTGTTAAGTTTTGGTTTTACGTTCCTGGTAAACAGCATCTCGTAGATCAAACAGTCAAACTTTGTGCGGCATTTCTTTAGCACGTTCAAGTGGTCTTGTATATTAGTTGCTTGCAGCTTGTGTTCTTCTTTCAGGTGTTTACCAATAGCAGAATGTTTATGTTCAGCGATGCATTGAAAGAGATGTTGGGATGTATATCCGACAAAAACCGTATCGCACAGATCACATGAAAATTTATAAACAACGCAATGTTGGTTAATCAGGGAAGGTTTAGCCTTCACCACTGTGAGATCATCAATAATTTTTCTGCTAGTAAACACTGGGCGCAATTTACCTCCAAGTTCGCTGAGATCTTTTCGTACAGCGTCGGCCGAGCTCTGATCTTTCAATGCCAAGACAATTCTAATGGGCTGATCTTGTAGAATTTCGGCTTGTGGTTCGGCTTGATCTTGTGAACAGATGAAACTGCTGATGGTCAATTCAATAAGTCGCGGAGAATATCTCAATTTCAGGAACATTGATTCCAGGTTGTTACATTCATCAGTAAACATTTGTCTGTATAGCGAACCAGCCGTGAACTGCTACTAAAAATAGTGCGCGAAAAAAAAAAAAAAACAACAACAACAAAAACAGGAAAATGTACGGAAAGTTCAAAAGACGACTGGAAGCTTTCTGGCACAGCTACATCCCTCCAATCTTTTTCTTAAAATCCTTTTCCTAGTGTTAAAGTTTCCAATTCATGAATTTTTCAGAAGCGATGTTTTATGAAAATTATTTGACATCAGATTTCCATAAAAACACTGTTATTTCAAGCCTTTTTGCCTACTCATCAAAATGGCGTCGAAAACCGTGATAAGGCCTATTTGCCTTATTTAAAATCAGCTTTTTAAATCGTTTGGTGTATTATGACCCCAGGAGTGAGTTGCATAAAATTTAACATCGGGCGTAACTGCTAACGCCAGACCTTCAGCCCAGTCACATTCAGTATTTTACGCCCGCCGTTAAGTTTTATGCAACTCGTCCCCGATCCCCTGATGATTGATGAAGGCTACCGCCGGACTGACAGTCCCATCTTCCAAAGAATCCTGCACCTTCTTACCGCAGTCGGGGAACTGGGACCAAAAAGATGTGTCGCCTGGTTACTTTTACTCGTCAGGTTTTATTTTTTCCCACCAAAAGGCTCGAAAAAGTACAAGCTGACTGGTGAAGGCACCAAGTTCATAATCAACGGCACTCGACGAGAACATTTAAACAAAGTACTGGAAATTTTGCTTCCTTTCTTTCCCAGATTGTTGTATGATCTTTTGAAGGCGAATTTGAGTAGGATAACGCAGTTTGATCTTACTGCAGACTCGTACCCAGTCGCTATTTACGTGTTTTGTGGGGTGAATAGATTGGATACGAGGATGGATTAAGGGGGGGGGGGGGGGGGGTTCTCATGGGAAGAGGCGAAGGAAAAATGGCGACTGGCAGATTTCCGGTTTGACAGATCCATTCGATTATGCGTGGAACCGTGCAGTGCAAGAAAACGGAGTAATTTTAGACATTTCTTGCAGTCAAAATTCATTGTGGGTTCTAGTTTGGTATTTAACGAGCTAAAGCGTTCGTCCGATGAGGGTTTTATTTTTTTGTTTGCTTGTTATGTCGTGCTGCCGTAATGGCTTCTTCGCGGGAAGACGATGTGGGTGATTTGGACAGTTCTTTCAGTGAATTGTGGATCGAAGGTTAGTTTCACAGTCATATTTTGTCTTCCTGCGAAGAAGCCATTACGGCAGCACGAAATTTATTTACAAGCCAATAAAAAAGAAATCCCTCGTCGGACAAACGCCATATTGGATCGAAATCTGCCAGTCGCTATTTTTCCTCCGCCTCTTCCCATGACACCCCGCGCGTCTCAATCAATCCTTGTATCCAATCTTCTCACCCCACAAAACACATAAATAGTGACAGGGTACGAGTCTGGGACTCTCCCTTCCCTTCCTCCGTTCTTTCGCTTTGTCCCAATTCCCGCGCGTTCATGCAAACAGCACAAAACGCACAAACCCCCAAAGGAAACGCTTGCTACTCTGGCTGAGATTAAAATATTAAGAGATGCGGTATCAAAGCATAGAGAACACACTGACAGAATACACAATTGAATAGATTTGGTCATTTTTCTCTTTTCGTTTTCACGGTGTCTTTTTATTCATGCAACTACATATCCAAACAACAGTATTTTTTCAGCTTCGCTGCAAGAAGCAGCTGGTATTAAATTAGGGTCAATAAGTTAAGAAATTTGCAAAATTGATTAAAATGTATCTTCCTGACTCTTTTAACGCGAGGAAGCGTAGTTTGAACATTTAATCGGTAATGAGGGATCGCATTAATCTAAACTGGCATGAATTTCACGATTTTATTTGAATACATTATGAATATCTTTTTACATATTAAAAGTATATTTATAATCATCTTTATCCAAGTGCACGTTCTTTAACTGGTTACCATTTGCTGACGGTAAATTAAAGCTTGTTATCGCACTATACTAGGCAAGACTGTTTTGGATGGATATTCCCGACGGCGGTAAATTTTTGCGAAGTACAGAATTTGTTTAAGCTACTGAATTTCTCTTTTTGTGACTTCAGATTTTTGCGATAAAAAAAAAAAAATCAAAAATACGACTATTGTTGTCTCGAAAATCTCCTGAATTAAACAAAATATTATATTCTGTAAATTCGATGATTTGAAAGTAATGTGCCTTAAGATACTAAGCCTGAAGATATAAAAGTTTATAAGAAGAAAAATAATTAGGTATCTGGCTAGTATCAGGCAAGCCCAGCCTGTACTGTGCTCTAAAGATACTGCAAGGAAAGTCTTTCTCACCTTCAGTTGTCTCGAATGCGCGCAGCTGAATGATGATTCAACGACGGAACATCCGATTCACCACAGCAAAATTGTCGCTTGCAAAATAATATCTCTCTTCATCATGATTATATGCATTTGAAACCAGGATATTAAGAAGGGACTGATCAAATCTGTGACAACCTCCAAAGGTTTCTGGAAGATAGTTTAAGTTACACCATATTCTCGAAACCCTCCGGTGCGATACAATCCCTCTTGAAGGCACAAACCACAAGCCATTTCATGATGTAGTTCTGAACTTCGGCCGTGTTTACTACAACCACCGCGCCTCCCTGTAACATATCCTTAATCGCAGCTGGTTTTTCCAGCGGAAAATATTCCATCATTCCTGGATGAGTAGCGGTCACTATGGAGTGACCACTATAGCTAGTAGCGATGTAAAACATAAAGCCTGATTTTTGCCGAGCCAAACGTTCCATGATGACATGAGTTTGATTCCCTTTAAATTTAAT
The DNA here is from genome assembly GCF_977016875.1 of Pavona decussata. Classification (NCBI taxonomy): domain Eukaryota; kingdom Metazoa; phylum Cnidaria; class Anthozoa; order Scleractinia; family Agariciidae; genus Pavona; species Pavona decussata. Next base: position 3,820,998 of record NW_028145482.1, read on the forward strand.
CGACGAGTCGAACCACATGATTCCGTCATAATCCGCCAGAATTTCTTGAAATATCAGTATCTTCCAAGCATAATTATTCAAGTTACGGACGTGCGGTGGATATGAATCAAAGCTAAACTTTCTGAACGTCACAAAATGTAGCGACTTTACGTGATTGGCTTGCGCGGCGTCAAGTCCAAGATCATAGAAAATCATCTTTTTTCCCGGAAAGTGCTTAGGAAATTGTTGAATGTTCACCTTAAATTCCTCAAAATGGTTGCTTGAAACACCAGTCACGGCGACGACGAGGTCGAAAAATGGCGTGCTTGGGTCTATTGACACAACTGGCTTTCTCTTGAATGTTTCATTCCTGAGAATATTTTGTACTAAAAGTCTGGTTTCGTCATCAAACTTGAACTCTTTACCCGCCGCAGTTAAGTCGCACATTGCCACGTAGCGGTTGAAATATAGTTTCTCGTTTTCATTTTCTTCGGTGATTTGGATTACGCTTTCTTCTGGCACTGTTTCAAGCGGATTGAAACAACGGTAATTTGTTGGGTGAAAGTTTTCCGCCTTTTGGGCGTTAAAGAAATGATAGCTGTAGAATACGAGAAGCGAAAATGTTGCCGCGAGGAAAAAGGCCTTAAATTGGTATAACCTCATCGAAACAAAAAAGAAATCACCTTCTGACCACGACAAACGTGTCAAGGGTTTTAAATTCAGTTGCCGCAACAGAACAAAGAATCGCTCAACCTCGTTCCCAGGGTCCTCTCTCTTCCTAGGGAACGGCGTTGCGAATCGCTGTGTATTGTTATAAGGACGCTGCCTACTAATAGAGAAGTATGTTTGTGCGGTTTACGACAGATCCTATCAACGGCTTTTGGAACTGGTCCAAAAAAAAAAAAATCACGCATTTTTTACAAATAAGCAACAATAATAATAAAAAGCTGTAAGATATAAAGGGATGTATGGCGTTTTTTCCAAATTGAAACCTTTGTTACCTCAGAAAAATACATGGTTAACCCCAATTTTCTTTTGGATACCAAGAGCACTTTAGTACTGAGTTCTGCTTTCCCCGCATAGTTTTAAAAGGCGCAAAAATATCCTTGCATTAGTAGGCACCACCCATAGGAAACCCGAGTATCTTGAGATGTACAGAACGTATGCGCAGCAACAGAAGGTAGGCACCATCCTTAGTATTACCACGTCGCACGCGCAAAGATTTGTGTTTTAGGTGTTTAAAAGGGCCTTTGAAAATATCTTGAACAGACCCAATGAAAAACAGATATAGAGTGTTTCTACTGTATGTATGTTAAAGGGGCTGGCTTTCCTATCAAAATAGGTATATAAAACTAAAAAGGGAACGGTTTGGACCTCACGGTGAAGCCTCCCAGTATAAAATTGTTCTGAGTCTCCCCTCCCCCACTGGGAGCATCCTCGAAGACCCAGGGACAGTAAGTCGGGTGGAAGAGATTTTCGTGGGCGAAAGGTTATTGTAAGAACGGGAGAGCCCCTGGGCAGTTAATCTTACCGAACTAGTTCCAGAAGTATTTGAATTCCCTGCTTTTGATTGGCCAGAAAAATGGATGCACTGGGAGTTGACCAGTAAATTAAAGTGTTTCTTGCGATAATAGTATTTTTTAGTTAATAACAACAGCTACTTTTAAGTTCAAGTACCAAATTGAGAGTAAGATCATCACATTCCACTTCAAAATGAATCAAGAATTATTAATCAAACACACTGCCCTACTAATAGTAACAGCAAGGAGAGAAAACTATGGCACCCTATTTAATTTCAATTAAAAGCCATCCTTAAACTCAAAATATCTCACATGTATACTGTGTCCTCAATCCCTGGGTAAACTTCAGTATATAGCATACCCTGGGATGTGCATGCTATAAGGGGGGTTGGTATTTCTTAGTATGAAATTCCATACTTAATAGGGCATGGATTTTTGACTCGACCCTGCCATGGACAGGACAATAGTTGTCCTTTAGGTACCAGACAATGGGCCAGGAAATGATAACGATAATGATAATGTTTATTCCAATGTTACTGTAGCCAGGAGGGTCTGAGAATAAACATACATATGATACAAATGAGATTATGTAATACATATAAACTGAATACATACTATGAATAATAACAGCAAATATTCCACTTTATAAACCACAGATTAATTTCTGTGCACTCTTGTTAAAAGAAACATCATATGGTGCAAAATCAGATGACACTTATTTTAATAAACAAACTCCTTTAGGCAACTGAATCAGACCAATGTCTGATTTTGTACCAGGTGACATGTATCGTCCAATGAGAACATGTACAATGCTGTCTAATAATTTATTAGACATCCTTCTCCCAATTTGTTCAATGACAAAAAACAAAGAAAGATTCAACTCTACTTAATCTAACCACAATACTACTTAGTTTCCATTTATTTGCTGACAATCCTACTGTGACCATCACTGGATGTTTGCTCTCAGAAATTAATCAGAAGTTTAAGAAATAAACAAACTCCTTTCTGGCTTAGTGGTATATTTATGGCTCTCGGGGGGTACTCAAGTACATTAGAGACGGGGAGATGCAAAGGCCCTTAGATCATTTTTAGGTTGAAATTTATGAGTGGGGATGTTTTTCGGGTTAGAATTTTTCTTTCGGACATTTTTGGGTGGAGAGATTTTGGCAGGGTTGTTTTTAAGGGCTTTTTGTGCAAAACAATGAAGTTTTTGGGGATCCAGTTTTAGCTTAACCCTTTAACCGCTAATATCAAATAACAAATTCTCCTATCTCCTACCCCATACTTTTCATATAAAAGTACTGGGGAGAAGTTATTAAAATATCAAGAAATTTCACCTTGACTTGTGTGATTATATCCTTAATTCTCATAACTACAGGGTTGAATAAGCATTGAAATTGCAAGGAGAAATTTGATGCTGATTACTGTGAGACTCATTCACACCTCCCTATCTCTGATATGCCTAAGTACCTCTACTTGGTATTGGATGATAATGCCCTCGGCTGAAAGATTAACCTCCAAGATTTGCCCTTGAAGCTTCGCTTCCCAAACAACTCTTTCAATTTTCAGACACTCTTTCAGCCTCAAGGCATTAACCTCTAATCTGCCAACCACCTGCGGGTGTTAAGGTGACATTAAATTTAATGCTCTGGGTTATCTCAACCTGGGCCCAGTTGCTCAAAGAGCAGATAACTTTAATCCTGTGACTAAGTTGCTATCCAGCGGATAAAATGTAATGGTTTGAGTACATTCTATCCGCTGGATAGCATTTATCCACTGGATAGAGTTATCTGCTCTTCATTTGAAAGTGCAAAAATCTGAGAAACATTCAGTTCTAGGAGTAACTTGCACAACTCCATTTCTGCTTTTCCTTTCTTCCCAAAGTGCAATGTTGTAATGATGGGGGTGTAAAATTTTCAATTTTTGTCACAAACAGGGTCAAAGTTTGAAGGTCAGGATCTCCCTACCAAACTTGGGCCAACTAACCCTCCCCCACCAGGTGTAAGTGACAGTATGAAGGTACGGCTTTATTGACACCTCTACAGTGTAGTTTAGAGTTTTCGTCCTGAATGCTGACAGTGATATATTTGTTCTCCAATGGCAAGCAGAGGAAACACACTATCTCCAATAATTACTTGGATCAGTCATTAAGTGTAAACAAAAATTCTGCAATAACAGTTGACTCATCGTCAAAGTAAAATGTCACTCCCCCACTGCAGACTTCGCTGAAATCACTATAATGGCCATAATAGTAGGAAACTTCGGGATAATCAAATGAAATTACAATACAATGCTGCACATTCTTTTGCAAGGCCACAACATCATCAAATAAAACATCAAAGCCATAATAATGACAGTACAAATTCTCCTGTTTGTTAACTTCACCAGCCCCAGTATGGGACAAAAGTGGTGGATCTCTATCCTTCCCGCCAATGTAAACTTTTGCAGTGACTGGAAATTTAGCATATAATTCAGAATCAGAATCATCTGACCAAAATGATATACCATGCAATATTATGTCCTTATCTACTGTTAGTTTTATAGGATAACAATAAGTGGAATTGTTAGAAGTACTTGCAATGTCATAATGATTACGAAACCTGCAGCACCTCAAAAGAGAGCCCACTCTTTCTGTATCCAAAAATCCATCTGATGACATCACAGCGCTTCCAAGAAATTTCATGATAAAATTACTTGTTTCTTCTTGTGTTAGTATGTTGGTATCCAGAACAACCTCCATGAACTCACTTTGCTTCATAACTGAAAAACGCAATTTCTTAATGATCTGTTCTCCAATGATTTGTCTTTTAGTAGATCCATTTGCTTCAATCCCTTGCCTCTTGCATTCATTTTCTGCCCAGCAATTGACAGCCTTGAACAAATCCACCTCTTTGATGTTTAAGGTGTCTCTTTCCACTACCTCTTGGAGTAGAGATCGGTCTATTGTCAGGAATTCACCTGACTTCAACGCATCCTTCGTCATCTGATCAACAAAATCCCAGCAGTATTTCAGAAGATCTTCATTTGCAAAGTGTTGAGCGTGTTTTAAGACACCAAATACATTTGACGAATCCAGGTTCCTTCCTAGATAGATTGCACATTCTTTGGCAAGACAAGGAATCATGTATTTCGCGGCCAAATATGCAACCTGCATTACGTTACTTTCGGTCAAGGAAACCTTATCGGTGTAGATGTAACGCAAAAACTCAAACATACCGTCATATTCACAGTCAGGAAGATCAATATGTTCTTTGGTTTCCGCCATTTTGCCACAAAACATGGCAAAAAACACGGGGCTCCTAATGGACAGCAAAAACTTGTGAGCTGGAATCACCATCTTGCTTCTCTTGCGGTCACTGCAGTCGCCATGTTGAGATGCTCGAACGACAAATTTAACATCACTCAAAATGTCGCTGTTGAACATGAACTTGCACCTTTCTCTGTAAGCCTTGGGCCACTTTTTCTTTATCATGGACATAGTTTTTTAGATTTTCTACACAATGTGAAAAAGTCAAAAATGTCCAACTTTTAATGTAGCACACGATGAACTTCAATCACACAGTTATTCCGTGTAAACCACACGAAAATTCGTCTTGTGACTGGGCAATGGTGACGTTCATGTACAGTCAGGAGTCCTGTGAACAGTAGAACCCCGCCTTACGACCACCTTGGTAATACGGTCACCTCGTTATTACGGCCAATTTCAAGTTTTGGCCTTGTAAAAGGGCTATACAATTTCTTATAAAAAATACCCCTCGTGAATACGGCTTTTTGATAACGAAGGTTTTGGAAAAACATTTCAGAATAAAAAGTAGCGAGATTAAAAAATGACGTTTCGGCGACGACATGTCACCGTTATAAAATGTAAATTATTATAAGATCGGTAACGTTATATAAAGAAAGGAAGGTATGAAAGAGTAAAATGAGATGGAGTAAAACAAAAGAATGTGCAAAATTAAATGAACAGTTTTGCTGGTATGGAGTCCTTTTGAGTGTTAAGAGTCGGTCTCTTTTTCCTTATTGGAAGCATCTCGTAAATAAGGCACTCGAATTCAATTCCCGTGGCATTTCCGTCATCGGGAAACATCTTAAAGACCAACACGATCAAAGACCGAACAATCTTCACGAGCAGTTTACCATCCTTTAAAGCCGGACTAATCCGGAAAGGAAAAAATCGTGGGAAGATCTTCACCTGATCGGTTCGCTTCCTCAAGCAAAAGAATGGGCTGCAGCGACTGTTTCTCTTTGAGCGATCAGTAATCGCCGAATTTGAAACACCAAATAGGCACGTGTCCGTAAGAAACCGCTCTCAATTGGACTGCGATGCACTTCCATCGGTTCTTTTTTTCTTTATTTCTGATGGTTTGAGGTCTGTCTGCGAGATAGGTTGCTGGAACGCCTTATGTTGACGAGTCTCTCAAAATGGAGGCAAAACTTGCACTTCGTCGAAATTAGCCAAGTTCACGTAGTTATGAAAATTCCATCAATGGCAGGCCGCAAGATTTCCGTCTTAAGAAATCAAAGAGACAGGACATCATATAGGAGTGTAAGTTGATGATTTTAAAGAAAGTCGGTAAAATGTTGCTTTTTTTTGCTGGAAACTAACCCTGTTTTCCATTGCTCAAGCTCACCTGAGAGGGCGAGACAATTAGCTAAAGAGTAAGCAAATTTGAACAAGCGAAACAGGCACTAGCCTCCTATGCAGACACTCTTCGTACCCATCACGCTCCTACAGGAAGTTAAGTGAGAAGAGACATTTCTCCTCTCAATGCGCTTGTTTTGTTACTTCGCTTGCTAGCTTGACCGACTCGCTCCTTTCTTGATAGTGATACAGGCAGGCCAATCAAAACATAATTTTAAATATCCAGGACAGCCCATGATTCGATTTAAGGATTCTTTCCACAGGGAAATAAACACGAATTAACAGGTTTTAACCATGAGTTTATTTTTCAGCTATTATTACCACTTAGAAGCAAAATTGCTGAGTTCTTTTGCCAATTGAGCAGAGAGTCGGTCTGCAACTTTGATTTTTCATTACCCACACTTTTATGCACTTTGTTTAAACCTACACGATTCTAATGAGGCTGGTGGTTAACTATAGTTATCGCCCCACCGGGCGAATGATGATGCGACGGCGACTGATGATGCGATTACGACTGATGAAGCGACGTCGACTGATGAAGCGACGGCGACTGATGACGCGACGGCGACTGATGATGCAACGGCGGCTGATGCTGCGACGGCGACTGATGATGCGACGGCGGCTGATGATGCGACGGCGACTGATAATGCGACGGCGACTGATGAAGCGACGGCGACTGATGCTACTAATGCTACGGCGGTGGCGTGTTTTGAGTTGGGGAGGGGAAATCTTCTTGTCATAATGTCTGCCAGGTTTCTTGTATACAAGTTCCAGTTGCACTATACACCGTCGCTTGTCGTCTAGGTGCCTGGATGTTATTATTTTGCTTGGATTGGTTGTAACGTCCTCTCCCAAAACACCTGGATGGGGAAATATCATTTCAGTTCGTTGTTGTAAAGCCTCGGCTATGAGATCACTATAATAAGTATAGATGTTTTACATACAAATACATGTTGTTGTTGTTTTTTTTTTATCACGGTAAAGCAATCAGAAAACAGATTTCAAATAGAAATTAAGGGTATAACTTTAAATACCGGTTATCAAAGTGTCCAATTTTTGTTTGATCTTCTGTGTCCTTGAGCAGTTTACTATCTTGTAGTAGAGATACGAATACTGGAAAGAGAGAAAAGACAATCACGATTAGAACCTCAATAGGGCTTTGTAGAAACCTCAGAAGTCAACGAATGGTAAAGTATGGGAAAGTGATTAGGGCGTCAGAATTTTACGCTGGATATTCTGGCTTTAAATCTGCGTCTCTGACCACTGAGATTTGTTTCACGGTATTCCCCTGTTCAAATCCTGCAAATAGCCAATTTGCATTGCCAGCCTTCTACCGATCTGGATTTTTCATTTTATTCCGGCTGTGGGTCACGAGTGGTTAACATGCAACCCTCTTAAATTATGTGGGAGCTATTTTTCGCGTTCATATATAACTGAGGCTTTGTTATGGGTAGCCAAACTGCTCTAGTTAATGACAGAGAAATGGGTTTTTGTAACATTAAAGCACAAATCATCGTATCGTAGAAACATACCTGATATTCAGGTTCGTAACTTCCCGGCCTTTTCACCACCTTAGTAGAAATTTTTTTCTTGTAGTTCTGACCCTCGAGGTCTGCCTTCTTTAACATTGCTTGTATTTCTGAATCCGAAGTATGAAAGTCAAGATTTTTAACCTTTACTTCCACGTCTTCCGCTGTATTGGCCTCTGTGAATAATAAAAAAACATAGTCTTTATCGCAGATCTTCACTTTAGTTAATTAGAAGTCGTAAGCACAACATTTTTAGAGCTATGGTATGTCTCTCAATGCAGGCGTAATAATAATAATAATACTTGATTTATATAGCGCGATTTACAGCGATGTCAAATCGCGCTTTACAATCACAGCAAATACATGTCATTACATCAATACTGAATATAGAAAAAGAAAATTACATTTACATATTTATAGGTCTAATATTTCTAATGTACAAAATGTCTGAATGTGGTGTTTAATTCTATAGAAAAACTTTCCTAAAATGATTAGTCTTAACTTTTTTCTTAAAAACATTCATTTCGTCACAAGATCTTATTTCAAGTGGCAGGGAATTCCACAGTTGGAGTGAGGCTACTGAAAAGGATCTTAATCCATAACTACAGAGTTAAGTGAGTTTATATTCCACGTTAGCAAGGCGGTTACTGTTTAAAGATCTTAAATTACGTGGAGGAATATACTTCTGAATTAGTTCTGATAGATACGACGGGGCTAGACCAATTAAACATTTAAAAGTCATCAAAAATAATCTTAAAAACTATGCGCTCTTGTACTGGCAGCCAATGCAGTTTATACAATACTGGAGATATGTGTTCACGTTTAGCTGCAAGCGTAACGATTCTGGCCGCTACGTTTTGAACATGCTGAAGTCTCATTAAAGTTTGTTTAGGCAGTCCATACAGTAATGAGTCACAAAAGTCTAATCTGGAGGTAATAAAGGCATGTACGAGGATTTCAGTTGTATGGCGACTGATGTATTTTCTTATGCGACTAATATTATTTTCGAAGATGATAAAAACCTGCTTTATATATAGCAGTAACATGGTTTTCCATAGCCACGAAAGTATCATAAACAACCCCAATATTTCTTGCTGTTGATGGCTTACTGATTTCCTCGTCACAGACCGAGATTGATATCAATATTCGGGAAGGAAATTTAAATTTCCCTTCCGCCATTCTTTTTGAAAGTTTGATTTTCTTTGACTGAAATAGTCAATTATTTATCACTCCGATCCGCTGATATCTCAAACAAAAGTGATTACAAAAGGAATTTAGACTTCAACTGGAAAAGCAAAACTTTGTATCAAACGTAGCAATTAGTGTCGCGATTACAGTCTTCTCTCGTAGGATTTCTCCAGTTTTATCCTATAGAAAAATAAATGGCCATGTAAATCGTCTTATTTCAATACTAAGAGAATGAAACAGACATAGTCTAAGTCTTAGTTAATGAGGTAGTGATGGATATTTCTTCCAAGAATCATAGTCCAACACACTCGCAGCTATTTGAATTGTCGCTTTATTGGCGTCTCTGTCAATCTCTTCTCTCTCAGTACAAAGATTCACTATTACACAACAACTCTCTTTTGATACAAAATAGTTAACAATGTGTTAATCAATTCAAGAGGTCTACAAGTAAATCATAATGAATGTCATTGAAACGAAAAAAGAAACTCCCCCGCGGAGAGTATAAATTTCGCTACACACCATCTATCATCAGTATCATTGAAGTTGAAATTACGGTACATTTCCCATCACCCTTCCCCCATGTGTCTATATACGTTGTACTTATTTTTAATTGAAGTTTATCAGGTCACAATTCAACTTTCTTTGTCATTGTCATTAAGATCTTGCATGTACATATACAGCTTCGCCTCGACTTTCTTAAAAATTAAAATTTATTTATTTATTTATTTTGGCTTCGCCACAACTGCCGCATTACGCAAACGCCTAAAAACAGGGACTTCTGGATTGAGCTTTCCCGCCGTTCCCGAGGCCCTCCGGTCACAAGACAGTTCCAAGGGGTAGAGACGGTTTTCGTCTCGCTCAATGTGACCACTTGCCAACCGCAACTCAGCTGCTTGGACTACTCCTTCGCGCCCAGCGTACAGTGCCTCTACTATTCCAATGGATCGTGCTTTAAACTAAGTTGCCCTTGTAGGCCCCTAAAGTACTCCTTAGTCCAGCTGCTCCACATGGCGTCTAAAGTACTTATCCGCGTTGTCTGAGTATATCTTCACAGGTTTTCCTTTCCTGGCTAGCAGTCGCTTGAGGCTTCTAAGAAACTCCCTAGTCTCCATGCTCTTGCTGTGTTCCAGGTAGAGTGCTTGTGTAAGGCTACAGGTCTAAAGCGCTAATTTATACCTTCCCCTCTTTTATCTAAGTCACATGGCACTTAACGGGGCCAGCAAAGTAAATTACTTTTGAATCTCAAGAGCCACGCACCAATCCTCATCACTTTACTAAGGACGAACTTTCCCAGCAGCTCGTCTGGTCGGTCTTTTGAAGCATTACCTCCACCAAAAAGGTCTTTAGTTATCTTTGGCTACGCTTGGCTCTAAAAGGTGGGGTTGTCACGATGTCTGAAGGCCATTCACTTTTTCTGGGTAGCCAGTTTGTTTCTTGCCACCACAGCTTACCGCTGACTTACCCTCCGCGACTTCCTAGGTCGCAACTTTTCTCTTTCATAGGTACATGGCGACAAGAGATCTTTGGATTTGCCTGCATTTTCTTCACTCTGTTTACCACGAATTCCTTGTATTCACCAGCACCCCTCAACCGATGGAGCGCTACTAAGTTGTTAAGCTATCCATACGTCCACTTTACAGAGAATCCCTCAAGAGCGTTCCATAAATTGATGACAAGATTTGTTGAGATGTGCGCTGCGGTATAATGAGTCATTGTTTGACTAGTCGAGCTCTAATTGTCACCAATCCCTTGCTACCGCCGGATGTCTGTCCCAGGACTGCATGCAGTGTCGCGTAAATACCGTTTTGGCCAGCATCACCAAAGGCATTGCACTTAACGTCTTCATCCAGTGCTCTTGTTTAAGCGTTAATATAGACCTTAATATAGTGATCTCCGGTGCCAAGGCCTTCTTCCAGCGCGACCATTGCCTAGCTAGATGTAGAGGCAGTGGTGCATCTCAGGGCACCTATGCATTCACGCTTAATGGCGTCACAAGGCTTTGTAGATCGTAGATGTTTGCTAGGCTACGACAAAAGCCCTCTCTTGGATGCAGCTGTATCTTCTTGTGTTATGAGGACACTAATTTGGTCTTCTCGTTTGTTCCATGGAAGCTCAAGGAGACTGCAGGTTTTTTCTTTCGGTTAACCGAGCTTTATCTTCCATTCTTGGTTCACTCTCCTCTACGACGGCAGCATTTGAGTGCCACCTATGTTATGCAAACCTCGAAGATGTCGATGGCTCTTTGTTTTGGGCGCTGCGCCTCCTTTCACAGTTGGTTTTCCACCGATCAGATCATCGACGTAAAGGCTTTTGCGAAGTTCAGCAACGAGATCTAGTATGCGAACTTCCCTGAATTCAAGGAGACACGCTATCACTCCCACTAGAAGAAAGGGAGATGGGTTTCTACTTCAGAGTGCTGGCTGCTCTTCCAATGGAAACTAAAAGCGTGTCTTTCTTCCTTCTTGATGCGCACCCGAATAAACGCTTGTTTCGGGCGACAGGTTGAAAACGCATGCACACTAACACATTCCACAGGTGGTTTTGAAACGGGGCCTAGCGTACAAATAATCATCCAAACTTGATGCTTGTAGATTGGCCCAAGCCGATGCATCAAAGACATTTCTCAGCTCTGTGCTTTCAGCTCTCATGAACGACCGGCTTGTGGGCATGATAAAATTCGTTCCCTTTGGTGGATTACTCCTGATTTTCACTATCCGGCCTTCGGCTGCTCGATTATCACTGCATAACTCTCTCTCACTCACAAGCGTTGCAGCTCGTTTTTGAGGATGACAAGTCTTCGCAAACTTCCTGCTTTATTGTTTGGCAAAGGTGGATGGTTCCCTCTCCATTTAAAAGATGTCTGAAAAAAACAGTCAGGGTCCCGTACTAGCTGCTCTCGAAATTCTACATACACTGCTTGTTGATCATGCTCCGTAGTGTTTTCTAGGTCTAAGGTATCCAGCTAACAGAGCTCCGCGTAATCTACGTGGCAGGTTTGAGTTAGCAGCATGTTGTTGTGATCGCTTTCGATCCCCGGTGACATAATAGTCCAACAACCACCCATTTTTAGATGTGTTGATTGCTGCATATCTGCTTGCGCCTAATTTCAGGTGCACTGGTTGATGTGGCTCAGGGTCGCTGTCTCTTATCTGGACTCCTGCTAGGTGAACGTGCGAGTCAATAATCCTCTGGTAGTTCGTATTGTCAATCACCAGAAACTACCTTCTCTCATTTTAATGATGTCGACAGCTAATTCTAAGCTGTCATCGATCACTTGTACAGTGATTGTGGAAAGTTCTACTTGACGTAAGATTAGATCTAAGCATCATTCGTTCGCCGAACTTCTCGAGAACGAGAGCGCTAGGGAATTTTCCTCAACAGTGCCACCGAAGCATACGAACTCCCAGCTCCTGTATCAAGAAGTGCACAGCACTCCACAGCACAGCACTCCTTGGACGTTGATTTTAACACCAGGGTAAACCATTCGCACTTTGCTGACGGTGGCTGCCAAACGTTGGTCTCAATGGTTGCAAATTGATGTGTGGCGTTTCTGTCCGCACTTCTGGAACCGACCCCACTCAAGATTGCATTCGGTTGCGTGGCGTGCAATTAAAGCACATTCATTTCGTTTGTCCAACGTGATCACCGGCGTGAAATCGCGCGAGAAGTGATTCACGTTATCACAATAAACACACGAGCGTTGCTTTTGTTTCTTCAACATGATACAGGAGAGATTTGGTCTCATGGCGCTTAGATGTCGCAACATTCTTTGCATTGGTATTCTCTTCTATCACGGGATATCATGTCCCTTCACTTCATGAATGCCTGGACTAAATGACCTTTGACTCAGTCGGCTTTGATACCTTCTAATTTATCCAGCACGCTTCTGATCATTCCATTCACTCGCTCTATTTTACCAAGGGTTTCCAGTAACTGCACGTTGTATAGCACGGTTTTTAAATTTGTAGAAAACATTCACTCTCTTCGGACCTGCGCCTGTCACTGTGGGGAGTGCCAAAAAATTTGGAATGTATGCGTTGACAATTTTGCTACTTTTACCATAGTCCCCTTTGAGGATTTCTTGGCTTTATCGACGTGTGCCATGACCTTCGGCTCTACTAGCTCTTTTTGTCACTGGCGCTAAATCGGTGGCGTCAATTTCGGTCTTGAACTTGTTCCAAAATGGCAACCAATTCGCAAATGTCCCGTCGAATTTCGTGATAGTAAGCTTTGGAAGCTTTGCAGTGACGGTTTCGTTCAGACCTTAATCCTGTTGGTTCGCTGCCATGGCGTTTCGGGTTAGCGTTTCTCAAGTTCAAGATCCAAGCTTCTCGTGTTATTCCTGCTTAAGAAACATGTTATGTTTTTCCAATTCCACCTTGTACGCGGCTCTCTTCTCTTGTTCTATTTTTGCTATCAGTTGACGTATCGATAGAGTCCTTTAATCTGCCTCTACAGTTTGGTTTGTAGTACTCCTCGGCCCAAACGCTGACTTTCTCTTCCGATTCCCCTTTAGCAAATTTCTGTTCGACAATGGATTATTTTGAGGTGTGGATGGCTTGGATTTTTCACGTAATTAATGCGTTTTGATATGGCTCTTAGTTGTGAGAAGCGATCCCTTTTTCGTTCTTGCTGAGAATAAACGTGAACGATAGGATTTTTCTGTCAATTCTTTGGAGTGGTTCCCCATTGCGTAGTTACATAAAGATGAATACTGATTGTTTATCCGCCTCGATTTTTATCGCTGACCGTTGCCCTTTTCGAGCCAAAATCACAGAAAGAACCCCGTCTGATGCTTGTGTTGGGAATGCCTCCAAGAATCGTAAACACACCTGCAGTTATTTCAATTATATTTTATTGGCGTCCCCGCCTAACCCCTCTCTCGTTGTATAAAGATTCACAGCTTCGGCTTTTGATACGAGATAGTTACCAACGGAAATCGATTCACGAGGTCTACAAGTCAATCATAATGAATGTCATTGGAGCGAACAAACAAACTTCCCCACTATCTATCAATTAAATGGAAATCATGGTGCATTTCCCAACGGTAGAATTCCAAGTTCAAGTAGCCGCCTCCAAACCAACCTAACGTTCTCGAAGGGTATTAAAAAATCGATACATAAAGCAACGGCATTACCTGCAAAGATAGATAAAAGGGCGAGAACGAAGACGAGTGTGGCACTCTTAGCAATCATCTTGCTGGCTCACTGATCCGCTCTGAGGCTACTCTTGTAAAACCAATGAATCTTGGTGCTGGCACTCTCATAATTTTTCACTGACATTGATTTCGTTAAGTTTCAGTTTAGTTTAACAGACATGTCAATCATTTGGTTTCATTTACATCGAAAACACGAAAGACCCATTGTCGGAACAAGTTAGCATTTTGTTTATAAACGTATACGTCGTATACATACTGCGCATGGAGTAGCTTTGGCTATACATTAACATAAGATATATTAACCTTCGCTGGAAAATGAAATAAAACATCAGAAATAATACATATACTACGGTCTACAAAGTTAATATCTCAGTAATATTTTAAATTTCCTTGACCAGTTTTGTTTATAAACGTCTTTCTCTCAGTTAAAAAGCCTTAGTAATGAAATAGATGCACTTTGTTTTTTTATAAGAACGTCTTATTTCGGAGCTGAGGCTGAACGTTCTTATATATTTTGCGATTTGAGGCTGAAAACGTTCTTAAGATGTTCTTAAATACACTACTTGTATTTCAGTAAATCAATATGGACGTGACCAGGAAACCTATCAAAGTACTGCTGAGATATGGTATCAACAACTGCTGATTATGACAAACCGAGATGTGTGTCACCATTGTTATAATGTTATACAAAACATGCCCTTAAGTATTGTGGTTAGTTTACATTTGTTACCTTGATTTTATGCACAGATTAAAAAAATAAAAACGTTCCTTAATCGACTCTCAGCCTGAGGAATGTTTTTAATACGTTCTTAAAATTTTGGTTAATCTCAGCATCGACGTTCTTATAAAAAAAGGTTCTTATTAAAAAAACAGAGTGTATATCATGAGTTGATCTAAAGTTATGATGAAGTTTAGACTGCATGATTTAGAAACTTTTAGCACATAAGGTGCTCATGACATTTTTCGAAAGCTACTTTTGTGGTTTGATTTTAGTTTTGGAAATATCAAAACGAACGACAACAATGTACCATACTCTTCAGGCTAAACCGCTTAAAATCGCCAACGAAATCGCATAAACTGAAAAACAACTTGTGCAGACTGCACTTGCCACTGACACTATTCTTTTTGAGGAAAAAAAGCAGATTTCACAGATGAAGATGTATTGCTTTATTACGAGCGGGAGAGCCGGAAAGATCCGCCGCTTTATAAACTTCCTCGTTAGACTTGTAGAATAAGCATAAGTAGCGAGTGGCTAAATTAGAAATCGATCAGCACAATCAGCCTTACCGACTGTCGTAGACAAGAGAATTAGAGCCCAAAGTAGTGAAGTCAACTCCAAAAGTTTCATCTTCATTCGATGGTGGTGTAGTGAATAATGATACTACCAGAAGCTTTCGTGTGAAAAGCCATGTGAAAAACCATGTGAAAACAAGCTTAATTTCACACATTTTTCATATGATTTTCACAACATTTCACACATATTTCACATGCTTATTTCACGTGCATGGACAATATTGTCATCTTTGCTAGTTAGTGCCACGTTGTGACTACAGCACTTTGAATAAAATGTTGTAACAATGTGTTTATAAGTTATTTTCATTTTTAATATTGCTCTCAGCTAGGTAAAGAAAGCCAAACTGAAGTTTTCAGGTTTAAAACAACGATAATCACTTGTCGGGACGCCAGGAAAGCGGCCGCGGCCGCGGCCAGTTAATGGAGGTGGTCCTTTAATACAGGTTTCAAATGCAGTGTGTAACGAAGAATATTGTTGGGACTCTGGCAACTGGCCGCTGAAAAGAGGTTGGCCGCTTAATAGGAGGCCGCTTAATAGAAGTTCGACTGTAGCAGCATGTGAAGAGTATATGAAGAGTATGTGAATTGTATGTAAAAAACATGTGAAGAATGTAATCCTTTTCACATGCTTTTTCATATGCAATTTCACACACAAATTCACACATTTTTAAGGCAAAGCAAGTTTCTGTTTTCACATGGAATTTCACAGAGTATTTCATGTAAAAAACCATGTGAAATTCTTGTATCACAGCAAAAACACCATCTTTCACATGCATTTCACATACCATTTCACACACTATTTAATATCATTTCACGCTATATTTCAGATCACCACATTGCTTAACAAAGACATATACCGTAATGATTCGATTTAGCGCCCTCCTTCCAACTAGCGCCCCCTTCCAAATAAGCCCCCCCCTCCCCCCTTCGAATGTGTTTTAGTTAATAAGCGCCCCTATTCTAATAAGCGCAGAATCTGACGTTGAGGATGCGGCACCAGATAGCTTGATAATTGACGCAAGTGACACTAAAGTCATCGACGTCGGAAAGATAAACTCATGAACATTCACCGTACCGTACATGTATACCGTTTATTACTGCTGAAATGAACAATTTTTTTAAAAGCAACTGAACTTTCAACGATTTATTACTGTTTCAGTTTCTGTTATTGTTAGTTATAACGTCACAACCGATAACGTCATAACCCCCGCTTGAACTGGTCTGGTTTCCTTGGAGTTGAATTATTCGATCTGCTTGTAAAAGCGTAGTTTCTTCGCTCTGAACTCTCCCAATTTCCACCGTTTAAACTGCCGAGTACTACTTAGAAGTTATTATTTCGATTTACCGCTTGAAAAACGTTTGCTTTCTTTCTCAAATCGGAAAGATCAGAGACTTAAATTCATACATGTGGCCGCCATTGAACGAAAACAACCTTTTAAATGATGATTTGCTTTGACGTCACACAGGTAGAGATGAGTGGGTCTCCTCCCTCGTGATGTACGCGCCGATAATAGATTTTGATTGGGCCGTTTTTGTTGAAGACAATCAGAACAATAGATCCCTTCTGGGAGAGGGCAGAATTTAATGCAGGTTTAATGAATAAATCAAATGATGATTTGACGTCACATAGAAAGGGATGAGTGGGTCCCCTCTCTCGTGATATGTGCCTAAATAATAGATTTTGATTGGGCCGCCTCTGTTGAAGACAATCAGAACAATACATCTCTACTAGGGGAGGACATATTTTAATGCATAAATTAATGTGCAAATTTGTGGCTACGTCGAAGAAGATACCCGACCCAAACCTAGACACGGCCTCCCCTGCGGGCATTCCGTGTAATTGACATTGTCGGAGCTATAAAACAAGACCTCTAGATTCTGTGGATGTTTGCATGAATAAGTTCATCAAAATCAGTTATGCCTCGTCCGTCCAGTGAAGATATAAGACGGTGAGCCATTTGGATGAAAGAAATGTTAGGATATCAATTTTCTCCTTTGTTCTAAAAATTTAACAATGCATATACATGTACATATAGAAGAAGCACATCTACAGTACATAAATGAGGCCTCATTAAAGGTTATCGGGATACAGGATATTTGATCATGAGAAGCAAACATAAGGATACGGATTTACTTTGGGGGTAAAATTACAATACAGGGATCAGGGAAATTGAGAGAAGAGAATCTGGGATATCAAGCAAGAAATTTGGTACAGTATAAACTAAAAGGGATATGCCATTTTTAGCAAAAAAATTAAGAGGATACATAAAAATACAGACTCCCCCTGCCCCCTCCCCACTATATCATTATGGTGCCTGATAAATAACAAGCTTTGTTATCCAACTGCACTTAGTATTGTACAAATAATGCATGAAATGAGTACAAAATTATTCCCCAGTATTCTTGTATAGTTAGTTATTTGTACAGTAGAAAGCCAGTTGGCAGTGACATGTACAGTAAAAAAAAAAAACCAGATGTGCCGAAACATGTGCGTAAACCGTCACACTATCTCTTATAGCTTGTTTTCATTGCTGCTCATTAAAAAAGTTTAAGTTGGATAATATAAAAATATATCATTGGAGGCTTTGGTGCCGTACATAGTATTGAAATTAATATTTCAAACAAAAACGAAAATTGTACATGTAATGCAGTGATTGGCAAGGATTACTGTGGTGACAATTTAAGTGAAATATAGTTCTTAGATCACATGAATTATTTTTGCAACTAATAAAAAAATGTCTGATAATAAAAGGTTTCAGGAAACACTTTAGAGCAAAAATGAGCGATCTAAAAAGTGAACGACGTTTCGATGACTCCATATCATCATTATCAAGTTCGAAATACATGTAAAATTAATTATATTTATATACAGTAACAAAAGTGTGAAAATATTTAGGGAATAAAGGGAGTTGAAGTATTCAATTGTTATCAGTGTAAAGAGTTTGGCGCGAACTGAATCCGATTGCGTGTTAAGTTTTGGTTTTACGTTCCTGGTAAACAGCATCTCGTAGATCAAGCAGTCAAACCTTGTGCGGCATTTCTTTAGCACGTTAAATTGGTCTTGTATATCAGTTGCTTGCAGCTTGTGTTCTTCTTTCAGGTATTTACCAATAGCAGAATGTTTATGTTCAGCGATGCGTTGAAAGAGATGTCGGGATGTATATCCGACATAAACCGTATCGCACAGATCACATGAAAATTTATAAACAACGCAATGTTGGTTAATTAGGGAAGGTTTAGCCTTCACCACTTTGAGATCATCAATAATTTTTCTGCTAGTAAACACTGGGCGCAATTTACTTCCAATTTTCTTGCTAAGTTCGCTGAGATCTTTTCGTACAGCGTCGGCCGATCTCTGATCTTTAAATGCCAAGACAATTCTAATGGGCTGATCTTGTAGAATTTCGGCTTGTGGTTCGGCTTGATCTTGTGAACGGATGAAACTGCTGATGGTCTATTCAATAAGTCGCGGAGGATATCTCAATTTCAGGAACATTGATTTCAGGTTGTTACATTCATCAGTAAACATTTGTCTGTATAGCGAACCAGCCGTGAACTGCTACTAAAAATAGTGCGCGAAAAAAAAAAAAAAAAAAAAAAGAAACAGAAAAGGGAAATGTATGGAAAGTTCAAAAGACGACTGGAAGCTTTCTGGCACAGCTACATCCCTCCAATTTTTTTCTTAAAATCCTTTTCCTAGTGTTAAAGTTCACCAATTCATGAATTTTTCAGAAGCGATGTTTTATAAAAATTATTTGACATCGGATTTCCACACAAACACTGTTATTTCAAGCCTTTTTGCCTACTCATCAAAATGGCGTCGAAAACCGTGATAAGGCCTATTTGCCTTATTTAAAATCAGCTTTTTAAATCGTTTGGTGTATTATGACCGCGGGAGTGAGTTGCATAAAATTTTACATCGGGCGTAACTGCTAACGCCAGACCTTCATCCCAGTCATATTCAGTATTTTACGCCCGCTGTTAAGTTTTATGCAACTCGTCCCCGATCCCCTGATGATTGATGGTGAAGGCTACCGCCGGACTGACAATCCCATCTTCCAAAGAATCCTGCACCTTCTTACCGCAGTCGGGGAACTGGGCCCAAAAAGATGTGTCGCCTGATTACTTTTACTCGTCAGGTTTTGTTTTTTCCCACCAAAAGGCTCGAAAAAGTGCAAGCTGACTTGTAAAAGTACCAAGTTCATAATCAACGGCAATCGACGAGAACATTTGAACAAAGTACTGGAAATTTTGCTTCCTTTTTTTTCCCAGATTGTTGTATGATCTTTTGAAGGCGAATTTGAGTAGGATAACGCAGTTTGATCTTACTGCAGACTCGTACCCAGTCGCTATTTTCGTGTTTTGTGGGGTGAATAGATTGGATACGAGGATGGATTGAAGGGGGGAGGGGAGGGGGGGTTCTCATGGGAAGAGGCGAAGGAAAAATGGCGACTGGCAGATTTCCGGTTTGACAGATCCATGCGATTATGCGTGGAACCGTGCAGTGCAAGAAAACGGAGTAATTTTAGACATTTCTTGCAGTCAAAATTCACTGTGGGTTCTAGTTTGGTATTTAACGAGCTAAAGCGTTCGTCCGATGAGGGATTTATTTTTTTGTTTGCTTGTAATGTCGTGCTGCCGTAATGGCTTCTTCGCGGAAAGACGATGTGGGTGATTTGGACAGTTCTTTCAGTGAATTGTGGATCGAAGGTTAGTTTCACAGTCATATTTTGTGTTCCTCGGAGGAGCCATTACGGCAGCACGAAATTTATTTACAAGCCAATAAAAAAGAAATCCCTCTTCGGACAAACGCCATATTGGATCAAAATCTGCCAGTCGCAATTTTTCCTTCGCCTCTTCCCATGACACCCCGCGCGCCTCAATCCATCCTCGTATCCAATCTTCTCACCCCACAAAACACGTAAATAGCGACAGGGTACGAGTCTGGGACTCTCCCTTCCCTTCCTCCGTTCTTTCGCTTTGTCCCAATTCCCGCGCGTTCATGCAAACAGCACAAAACGCACAAACCCCCAAAGGAAACGCTTGCTACTCTGGCTGAGATTAAAGTATTAAGAGATGCGGTATCAACGCATAGAGAACACACTGACAGAGTACACAATTGAATAGATTTGGTCATTTTTCTCTTTTCGTTTTCACGGTGTCTTTCTATTCATGCAACTACATATCCAAACAACAGTATTTTTTCAGCTTCGCTGCAAGAAGCAGCTGGTATTGAATTAGGGTCAATAAATTAAGAAATTTGCAAAATGTATTGAAATTTATCTTTCTGACTCTTTTCAAGCGAAGAAGCGTAGTTTGAACATTTAATCGGTCATGAGGGATCGCGATAATCTAAACTGAATTTTGCGATTTTATTTGAACACATGAATATCTTTTTTACATATTAAAGTATATTTTTAATTATCTTTATCCAGGTGCACGTTCATTAACTGATTACCATTTAATGACTTCTGTAAAGCTTGTCATAGCACTATACTAGGCAAGACTGTTTTGGATGAATATTCCCGGCGGTAAATTTTTGCGAAGTAAAGAATTTGTTAAAGCTACTGAATTTCTCTTTATGTGACATCAAATTTTTGCGATAAAAAAAGTAAAAAATACAACTATTATTGTCTCGAAAATCTCCACCTGAATTAAACAAAATATTATATTATGTAAATTCGATGATTTGAAAGTACTGTGCCTTAAGATACTAGGCCTGAAGATATAAAAATTTATAAGAAGAAAAGTAATTAGGTATCTGGCAAGTATCAGGCAAGCCCAGCCTGTGGCGCGCTCTAAAGATACTGCAAGGAAAGTCTTTCTCATCTTCAGTTGTCTCGAATGCGCGCAGCTGAATGATGCGTCAACGACGGAACATCCGATTCACCACAGCAAAATTGTCGCTTGCAAAATAATATCTCTCTTCATCATGATTATATGTATTTGAAACCAGGATATTAAGAAGGGACTGATCAAATCTGTGACAACCTCCAAAGGTTTCTGGAAGATAGTTTAAGTTACACCATATTCTTGAGCCATCCGGTGCGATACAATCCCTCTTGAAGGCACAAACCACAAGCCATTTCATGATGTAGTTCTGAACTTCGGCCGTGTTTACTACAACCACTGCGCCTCCCTGTAACATATCCTTAATCGCAGCTGGTTTTTCCAGCGGAAAATATTCCATCATTCCTGGATGAGTAGCGGTCACTATGGAGTGACCACTAGTAGCGATGTAAAACATAAAGCCTGATTTTTGCCGAGCCAAACGTTCCATGATGACATGAGTTTGATTCCCTTTAAATTTAATCGACGAGTCGAACCACATGATTCCGTCATAATCCGCCAGAATTTCTTGAAATATCAGTGTCTTCCAAGCATAATTGTTCAAGTTACGGACGTGCGGTGGATATGAATCAAAGCTAAACTTTCTGAGCGTCACAAAATGTAGCGACTTTACGTGATTGGCTTGCGCGGCGTCAAGTCCAAGATCATAGAAAATCATCTTTTTTCCCGGAAAGTGCTTAGGAAATTGTTGAATGTTCACCTTAAATTCCTCAAAGTGGTTGCTTGAAACACCAGTTACGGCGGCAACGAGGTCGAAAAATGGCGTGCTTGGGTCTATTGACACAACTGGCTTTCGCTTGAATGTTTCATTCCTAAGAATATTTTGTACTAAAAGTCTGGTTTCGTCATCAAACTTGAACTCTTTACCGGCCGCAGTTGAGTCGCACATTGCCACGTAGCGGTTGAAATATAGTTTCTCGTTTTCATTTTCTTCGGTGATTTGGATTTCGCTTTCTTCTGGCACTGTTTCAAGCGGATTGAAACAACGGTAATTTGTTGGGTGAAAGTTTTCCGCCTTTTGGACGTTAAAGAAATGATAGCTGTAGAATATGAGAAGCGAAAATGTCGCCGCGAGGAAAAAGGCCTTAAATTGGTATAACCTCATCGAAACAAAAAAGAAATCACCTTCTGACCACGACAAACGTGTAAAGGGTTTTAAATTCAGTTGCCGCAACAGAACAAAGAATCGCTCAACTTCGTTCCCAGGGTCCTCTCTCTTCCTAGGGAACGGCGTTGCGAATCGCTGTGTATTGTTATAAGGACGCTGCCTACTAATACAGAAGTATTTTTGTGCGGTTTACGACAGATCCTATCAACGGCTTTTGGAACTGGTCCAAAAAAAAAAAAAACACGCATTTTTTACAAATAAGCAACAATAATAATAAAAAGCTGTAAGATACAAAGGGATGTATGGCGTTTTTTCCAAATTGAAACCTTTGTTACCTCAGAAAAATGCATGGTTAACCCCAATTTTCTTTTGGATACCAAGAGCACTTTAGTACTGAGTTCTGCTTTCCCCGCATAGTTTTAAAAGGCGCAAAAATATCCTTGCATTAGTAGGCACCACTCATAGGAAACCCGAGTATCTTGAGATGTACAGAACGTATGCGCAGCAACAGAAGGTAGGCACCATCCTTAGTATTACCACGTCGCACGCGCAAAGATTTGTGTTTTAGGTGTTTAAAAGGGCCTTTGAAAATATCTTGAACAGACCCAATGAAAAACAGATATAGAGTGTTTCTACTGTATGTATGTTAAAGGGGCTGGCTTTCCTATCAAAATAGGTATATAAAACTAAAAAGGGAACGGTTTGGACCTCACGGTGAAGCCTCCCAGTATAAAATTGTTCTGAGTCCCCCCTCCCCCACTGGGAGCATCCTCGAAGACCCAGGGACAGTAAGTCGGGTGGAAGAGATTTTCGTGGGCGAAAGTTTATTGTAAGAACGGGAGAGCCCCTGGGCAGTTACTCTTACCGAACTAGTTCCAGAAGCATTTGAATTCCCTGCTTTTGATTGGCCAGAAAAATGGATGCACTGGGAGTTGACCAGCAAATTAAAGTGTTTCTTACGATAATAGTATTTCTTTTAGTTAATAACAACAGCTACTTTTAAATTCAAGTACCAATTTGAGAGTTAGATCATTACATTCCACTTCATAATGAATCAAGAATTATTAATCAAACACACTGCCCTACTAATAGTAACAGCAAGGAGAGAAAACTATGGCACCCTATTTAATTTCAATTAAAAGCCATCCTTAAACTCAAAATATCTCACATGTATACTGTGTCCTCAATCCCTGGGTAAACTTCAGTATATAGCATACCCTGGGATGTGCATGCTATGAGGGGGGTTGGTATTTCTTAGTATGAAATTCCATACTTAATAGGCCATGGATTTTTGACTTGACCCTGCCATGGACAGGACAATAGTTGTCCTTTAGGTACCAGACAATGGGCCAGGATATGATAACGATAATGATAATGTTTATTCCAATGTTACTGTAGCCAGAAGGGTCTGAGAATAAACATACATATGATACAAATGAGATTATGTAATACATATAAACTGAATACATACTATGAATAATAACAGCAAATATTCCGCTTTATAAACCACAGATTAATTTCTGTGCACTCTTGTTAAAAGAAACATCATATGGTGCAAAATCAGATGACACTTATTTTAATAAACAAACTCCTTTAGGCAACTGAATCAGACCAATGTCTGATTTTGTACCAGGTGACATGTATCGTCCAATGAGAACATGTACAATGCTGTCTAATAATTTATTAGACATCCTTCTCCCAATTTGTTCAATGACAAAAAACAAAGAAAGATTCAACTCTACTTAATCTAACCACAATACTACTTAGTTTCCATTTATTTGCTGACAATCCTACTGTGACCATCACTGGATGTTTGCTCTCAGAAATTAATCAGAAGTTTAAGATATAAACAAACTCCTTTCTGGCTTAGTGGTATATTTATGGCTCTCGGGGGGTACTCAAGTACATTAGAGACGGGGAGATGCAAAGGCCCTTAGATCATTTTTAGGTTGAAATTTATGAGTGGGGATGTTTTTCGGGTTAGAATTTTTCTTTCGGACTTTTTTGGGTGGAGAGATTTTGGCAGGGTTGTTTTTGAGGGCTTTTTGTGCAAAACAATGAAGTTTTTGGGGATCCAGTTTTAGCTTAACCCTTTAACCGCTAATATCAAATAACAAATTCTCCTATCTCCTACCCCATACTTTTCATATAAAAGTACTGGGGAGAAGTTATTAAAATATCAAGAAATTTCACCTTGACTTGTGTGATTATATCCTTAATTCTCATAACTACAGGGTTGAATAAGCATTGAAATTGCAAGGAGAAATTTGATGCTGATTACTGTGAGACTCATTCACACCTCCCTATCTCTGATATGCCTAAGTACCTCCACTTGGTATTGGATGATAATGCCCTCGGCTGAAAGATTAACCTCTAAGATTTGCCCTTGAAGCTTCACTTCCCAAACAACTCTTTCAATTTTCAGACACTCTTTCAGCCTCAAGGCATTAACCTCTAATCTGCCAACCACCTGCGGGTGTTAAGGTGACATTAAATTTAATGCTCTGGGTTATCTCAAGCTGGGCCCAGTTGCTCAAAGAGCAGATAACTTTAATCCTGTGACCAAGTTGCTATCCAGAGGATAAAATGTAATGGTTTGAGTACATTCTATCCGCTGGATAGCATTTATCCACTGGATAGAGTTATCTGCTCTTCATTTGAAAGTGCAAAAATCTGAGAAACGTTCAGTTCTAGGAGTAACTTGCACAACTCCATTTCTGCTTTTCCTTTCTTCCCAAAGTGCAATGTTGTAATGATGGGGGTGTAAAATTTTCAATTTTTGTCACAAACAGGGTCAAAGTTTGAAGGTCAGGATCTCCCTACCAAACTTGGGCCAACTAACCCTCCCCCACCAGGTGTAAGTGACAGTATGAAGGTACGGCTTTATTGACACCTCTACAGTGTAGTTTAGAGTTTTCTTCCTGAATGCTGACAGTGATATATTTGTTCTCCAATGGCAAGCAGAGGAAACACACTATCTCCAATAATTACTTGGATCAGTCATTAAGTGCAAACAAAAATTCTGCAATAACAGTTGACTCATCGTCAAAGTAAAATGTCACTCCCCCACTGCAGACTTCGCTGAAATCACTATAATGGCCATAATAGTAGGAAACTTCGGGATAATCAAATGAAATTACAATACAATGCTGCACTTTCTTTTCCAAGGCCACAACATCATCAAATAAAACATCAAAGCCATAATAATGACAGTACAAATTCTCCTGTTTGTTAACTTCACCAGCCCCAGTATGGGACAAAAGTGGTGGATCTCTATCCTTCCCGCCAATGTAAACTTTTGCAGTGACTGGAAATTTAGCATATAATTCAGAATCAGAATCATCTGACCAAAATGATATACCATGCAATATTATGTCCTTATCTACTGTTAGTTTTATAGGATAACAATAAGTGGAATTGTTAGAAGTACTTGCAATGTCATAATGATTACGAAACCTGCAGCACCTCAAAAGAGAGCCCACTCTTTCTGTATCCAAAAATCCATCTGATGACATCACAGCGCTTCCAAGAAATTTCATGATAAAATTACTTGTTTCTTCTTGTGTTAGTATCTTGGTATCCAGAACAACCTCCATGAACTCACTTTGCTTCATAACTGAAAAACGCAATTTCTTAATGATCTGTTCTCCAATGTTTTGTCTTTTAGTAGATCCATCTGCTTCAATCCCTTGCCTCTTGCATTCATTTTCTGCCCAGCAATTGACAGCCTTGAACAAATCCACCTCTTTGATGTTTAAGGTGTCTCTTTCCACTACCTCTTGGAGTAGAGATCGGTCTATTGTCAGGAATTCACCTGACTTCAACGCATCCTTCGTCATCTGATCAACAAAATCCCAGCAGTATTTCAGAAGATCTTCATTTGCAAAGTGTTGAGCGTGTTTTAAGACACCAAATACATTTGAGGAATCCAGGTTCCTTCCTAGATAGATTGCACATTCTTTGGCAAGACAAGGAATCATGTATTTCGCGGCCAAATATGCAACCTGCATTACGTTGCTTTCGGTCAAGGAAACCATATCGGTGTAGATGTAACGCAAAAACTCAAACATACCGTCATATTCACAGTCAGGAAGATCAATATGTTCTTTGGTTTCCGCCATTTTGCCACAAAACATGGCAAAAAACACGGGGCTCCTAATGGACAGCAAAAACTTGTGAGCTGGAATCACCATCTTGCTTCTCTTGCGGTCACTGCAGTCGCCATGTTGAGATGCTCGAACGACAAATTTAACATCACTCAAAATGTCGCTGTTGAACATGAACTTGCACCTTTCTCTGTAAGCCTTGGGCCACTTTTTCTTTATCATGGACATAGTGTTTTAGATTTTCTACACAATGTGAAAAAGTCAAAAATGTCCAACTTTTAATTTAGCACACGATGAACTTCAATCACACAGTTATTCCGTGTAAACCACACGAAAATTCGTCTTGTGAGGCTAGTTACTGTGCCCAGTCCACCCCGCCGAATGACCGTTGGATACTGACTGGGCAATGGTGACGTTCATGTACAGTCAGGAGTCCTGTGAACAGTAGAACCCCGCCTTACGGCCACCTTGGTAATACGGTCACCTCGTTATTACGGCCAATTTCAAGTTTTGGCCTTGTAAAAGGGCTATACAATTTCTTATAAAAAATACCCCTCGTGAATACGGCTTTTTGATAACGAAGGTTTTGGAAAAACATTTCAGAATAAAAAGTAGCGAGATTAAAAAATGACGTTTCGGCGACGACATGTCACCGTTATAAAATGTAAATTATTATAAGATCGGTAACGTTATATAAAGAAAGGAAGGTATGAAAGAGTAAAATGAGATGGAGTAAAACAAAATAATGTGCAAAATTAAATGAACAGTTTTGCTGGTATGGAGTCCTTTTGAGTGTT
Source organism: Pavona decussata (assembly GCF_977016875.1). NCBI lineage: Eukaryota > Metazoa > Cnidaria > Anthozoa > Scleractinia > Agariciidae > Pavona > Pavona decussata. Next base: position 3,848,168 of record NW_028145482.1, read on the forward strand.
AAGAGTCGGTCTCTTTTTCCTTATTAGAAGCATCTCGTAAATAAGGCACTCGAATTCAATTCCCGTGGCATTTCCGTCATCGGGAAACATCTTAAAGACCAACACGATCAAAGACCGAACAATCTTCACGAGCAGTTTACCATCCTTTAAAGCCGGACTAATCTGGAAAGGAAAAAATCGTGGGAAGATCTTCACCTGATCGGTTCGCTTCCTCAAGCAAAAGAATGGGCTGCGGCGACTGTTTCTCTTTGAGCGATCAGTAATCGCCGAATTTGAAACACCAAATAGGCACGTGTCCGTAAGAAACCGCTCTCAATTGGACTGCGATGCACTTCAATCGGTTCTTTTTTTCTTTATTTCTGATGGTTTGAGGTCTGTCTGCGAGATAGGTTGCTGTAACGCCTTATGTTGACGAGTCTCTCAAAATGGAGGCAAAACTTGCACTTCGTCGAAATTAGCCAAGTTCACGTAGTTATGAAAATTCCATCAATGGCAGGCCGCAAGATTTCCGTCTTAAGAAATCAAAGAGACAGGACATCATATAGGAGTGTAAGTTGATGATTTTAAAGAAAGTCGGTAAAATGTTGCTTTTTTTTGCTGGAAACTAACCCTGTTTTCCATTGCTCAAGCTCACCTGAGAGGGCGAGACAATTAGCTAAAGAGTAAGCAAATTTGAACAAGCGAAACAGGCACTAGCCTCCTATGCAGACACTCTTCGTACCCATCACGCTCCTACAGGAAGTTAAGTGAGGAGAGACATTTCTCCTCTCAATGCGCTTGTTTTGTTACTTCGCTTGCTAGCTTGACCGACTCGCTCCTTTCTTGATAGTGATACAGGCAGGCCAATCAAAACATAATTTTAAATTTCCAGGACAGCCCATGATTCGATTTAAGGATTCTTTCCACAGAGAAATAAACACGCATTAACAGGCTTTCACCATGAGTTTATTTTTCAGCTATTATTACCACTTACAAGCAAAATTGCTGAGTTCTTTTACCAATTGAGCAGAGAGTCGGTCAGCAACTTTGATTTTTCATTACCCACACTTTTATGCACTTTGTTTAAACCTACACGATTCTAATGAGGCTGGTGGTTAACTATAGTTATCGCCCTACCGGGCGAATGATGATGCGACGGCGACTGATGATGCGATTACGACTGATGAAGCGACGTCGACTGATGAAGCGACGGCGACTGATGACGCGACGGCAACTGATGATGCGACGGCGGCTGATGATGCGACGGCGACTGATGATGCGACGGCGACTGATGAAGCGACGGCGACTGATGCTGCTAATGCTACGGCGGTGGCGTGTTTTGAGTTGGGGAGGGGAAATCTTCTTGTCATAATGTCTGCCAGGTCTCTTGTATACAAGTTCCAGTTGCACTATACACCGTCGCTTGTCGTCTAGGTGCCTGGATGTTATTATTTTGCTTAGATTGGTTGTAACTTCCTCTCCCAAAACACCTGGATGGGAAAATATCATTTCAATTCGTTGTTGTAAAGCCTCGGCTATGAGATCACTATAAGTATAGATGTTTTATATACAAATATATGTTGTTGTTGTTGTTGTTGTTTTTTTATCACGGTAAAGCAATCAGAAAACAGATTTCAAATAGAAATTAAGGATATAACTTTAATTACCAGTTATCAAAGTGTCCAATTTTTCTTTGATCTTCTGTGTCCTTGAGCATTTTACTATCTTGTAGTAGAGATACGAATACTGGAAAGAGAGAAAAGACAATCACGATTAGAACCTCAATAGGGCTTTGTAGAAACCTCAGAAGTCAACGAATGGTAAAATATGGCAAAGTGATTAGGGCGTCGGAATTTTACGCTGGATATCCTGGCTTTAAATCTGAGTCTCTGACCACTGACATTTGTTTCACGGTATTCCCCTGTTCAAATCCTGCAAATAGTCAATTTACATTGCCAGCCCTCTACCGATCTGGATTTTTCATTTTATTCCGGTTGCGGGTCACGAGTGGTTAACCTGCAACCCCCTTAAATTATGTGGGAGCAATTTCTCGCGTTCATATATAACTGAGGCTTTGTTATGGGTAGCCAAACTGCTCTAGTTAATGACAGAGAAATGGGTTTTTGTAACATTAAAGCACAAATCATCGTATCGTAGAAACATACCTGATATTCAGGTTCGTAACTTCCCGGCCCTTTCACCACCTTAGTAGAAAATTCTTTCTTGTAGTTTTGACCCTCGAGGTCTGCCTTCTTTAACATTGCTTGTATTTCTGAATCCGACGTATGAAAGTCAAGATTTTTAACCTTTACTTCCACGTCTTCCTCTGTATTGGCCTCTGTGAATAATAAAAAACATAGTCTTTATCGCAGATCTTCACTTTAGTTAATTAGAAGTCGTAACCACAAAATTTTTAGAGCTATGGTATGTCTCTCAATGCAGGCGTAATAATAATAATAATACTTGATTTATATAGCGCGATTTACAGCGATGTCAAATCGCGCTTTACAATTACAGCAAATACATGTCATTACATCAATACTGAATATAGAAAAAGAAAATTACATTTACATGTTTATAGGTCTAATATTTCTAATGTACAAAATGTCTAAATGTGGTGTTTAATTCTATAGAAAAACTTTCCTAAAATGATTAGTCTTAACTTTTTTCTTAAAAACATTCATTTCGTCACAAGATCTTATTTCAAGTGGCAGGGAATTCCACAGTTGGAGTGAGGCTACTGAAAAGGATCTTAATCCATAACTACAGAGTTAAGTGAGTTTATATTCCACGTTAGCAAGGCGGTTACTGTTTAAAGATCTTAAATTACGTGGAGGAATATACTTCTGAATTAGTTCTGATAGATACGACGGGGCTAGACCAATTAAACATTTAAAAGTCATCAAAAATAATCTTAAAAACTATGCGCTCTTGTACTGGCAGCCAATGCAGTTTATACAATACTGGAGATATGTGTTCACGTTTAGCTGCAAGCGTAACGATTCTGGCCGCTACGTTTTGAGCATGCTGAAGTCTCATTAAAGTTTGTTTAGGCAGTCCATACAGTAATGAGTTACAAAAGTCTAATCTGGAGGTAATAAAGGCATGTACGAGGATTTCAGTTGTATGGCGACTGATGTATTTTCTTATGCGACTAATATTATTTTCGAAGATGATAAAAACCTGCTTTACATATAGCAGTAACATGGTTTTCCATAGCCACGAAAGTATCATAAACAACCCCAATATTTCTTGCTGTTGATGGCTTACTGATAACCTCGTCACAGACCGAGATTGATGTCAATATTCGGGAAGGAAATTTAAATTTCCGTTCCGCCATTCTTTGTGAAAGTTTGATTTTCTTTGACTGAAATAGTCAATTATTTATCACTCCGATCCGCTGATATCTCAAACAAAAGTGATTACAAAAGGAATTTAGACTTCAACTGGAAAAGCAAAACTTTGTATCAAACGTAGCAATTAGTGTCGCGATTACAGTCTTCTCTCGTAGGATTTCTCCAGTTTTATCCTATAGAAAAATAAATGGCCATGTAAATCGTCTTATTTCAATACTAAGAGAATGAAACAGACATAGTCTAAGTCTTAGTTAATGAGGTAGTGATGGGAATTTCTTCCAAGAATCATAGTCCAACACACTCGCAGCTATTTGAATTGTCGCTTTATTGGCGTCTCTGTCAATCTCTTCTCTCTCAGTACAAAGATTCACTATTACACAACAACTCTCTTTTGATACAAAATAGTTAACAATGTGTTAATCAATTCAAGAGGTCTACAAGTAAATCATAATGAATGTCATTGAAACGAAAAAAGAAACTCCCCCGCGGAGAGTATAAATTTCTCTACACACCATCTATCATCAGTATCATTGAAGTTGAAATTACGGTACATATCCCATCACCCTTCCCCCATGTGTCTATATACGTTGTACTTATTTTTAATTGAACTGCTTACTGTTATCAGGTCACAATTCAACTTTCTTTGTCATTGTCATTAAGATCTTGCATGTACATATACAGCTTCGCCTCGACTTTCTTAAAATTTAAAATTTATTTATTTACTTATTTTGGCCTCGCCACAACTGCCGCCGTACGCAAACGCCTAAACACAGGGACTTCTGGATTGAGCTTTCCCGCCGTTCCCGAGGCCCTCCAGTCACAAGACAGTTCCAAGGGGTAGAGACAGTTTTCGTCTCGCTCAATGTGACCACTTGTCAACCGCAACTCAGCTGCTTGGACTACTCCTGCGCGCCCAGCGTACAGTGCCTCTACTATTCCAATGGAGCACTTTGAACTGGGAGCTTTCCTTCCCATCGTGCTTTAAACTATGTCGCCCTCGTAGGCCCCTAAAGTACTCCTTAGTCCAGCTGCTCTACATGACGCCTAAAGTACTTATCCGCGTTGTCTGAGTATATCTTCACAGGTTATCCTTTCCTGGCTAGCAGTCGCTTGAGGCTTCTAAGAAACTCCCTAGTCTCCATACTCTTGCTGTGTTCCAGGTAGAGTGCTTGTGTAAGGCTACAGGTCTAAAGCGTTAATTTATACCTTCCCCTCTTTTATCTAAATCACTTGGCACTTAACGGGGCCAGCAAAGTAAGTTACTTTTGAATCTCAAGGGCCACGCACCAATCCTCATCACTTTACTAAGGCCGAACTTTCCCAGCAGCTCGTCTGGTCGGTCTTTTGAAGCATTACCTCTACCAAAAAGGTCTTTAGTTATCTTTGGCTACGCTTGGCTCTAAAAGGCGGGGTTGTCACGATGTCTGAAGGCCATTCACTTTTTCTGGGTAGCCAGTTTGTTTCTTGCCACCACAGCTTACTACTGACTTACCCTCCCCGACTTCCTAGGTCGCAACTTTTCTCCTTCATAGGTACATGGCGACAAGAGATCTTTGGGTCTGTCTGCATTTTCTTCACTCTGTTTACCACGAATTCCTTGTATTCATCAGCACCCCTCAACCGATAGAGCGCTACTAAGTTGTTATGCTATCCATAGGCCCACTTTACAGAGAATCCCTCAAGAGCGTTCCATAAATTGATGACAAGATTTGTTGCCATGTGCGCTGCGGTATAATGAGTCATTGTTTGATTAGTCGTGCTCTAGCTGTCACCAATCCCTTGCCCCCGCCGGATGTCTGTCCCAGGACTGCATGCAGTGTCGCATAAATTCCGTTTTGGCCAGCATCACCAAAGACATTGCGCTTAACGTCTTCATCCAGTGCTCTTGTTTAAGCGTTAATATAGACCTTAATATAGTGACCTCCGGTGCCAAGGCCTTCTTCCAGCGCGACCATTGCCTAGCTAGATGTAGAGGCAGTGGTGCATCTCGGGACACCTTTGCATTCACGCTTAATGGCGTCACAAGGCTTTGTAGATCGTAGATGTTTGCTAGGCTACGGCAAGAGCCTCTCTTGGATGCGGCTGTATCTTCTTGTGTTATGAGGACACTAATTTGGTCGATAGCTCTTTGTTTTGGGCGCTGCGCCTCCTTCCACAGTTGGTTTTCCACCGATCAGATCATCAACGTAAAGGCTTTTGCGAAGTTCAGCAACGAGATCTAGTATGCGAACTTCCCCCAATTCAAGGTGACACGCTATCACTCCCACTAGAAGAAAGGGAGATGGGTTTCTACTTCAGAGTGCTGGCTGCTCTTCCAATGGAACCTAAAAGCGTGTCTTTCTTCCTTCTTGATGCGCACCCGAATGTACGCTTGTTTCGGGCGACAGGTTGAAAACGCATGCACACTAACACATTCCACAGGTGGTTTTGAAGCGGGGCCTAGCGTACTGATAATCACCCAAACTTGATGCTTGTAGATTGGCCCAAGCTGATGGATCAAAGACATTTCTCAGCTTTGTGCTTTCAGCTCTCATGAACGACCGGTTTGTGGGCATGATAAAATTCGTCCCCTTTAGTGGATTACTCCTGATTTTCACTATCCGGCCTTCTGCTGCTCGATTACCCCTGCATAACTCCCTCTCTCTCACATGCGTTGCAGTTTGTTTTGAGGTTGACAAGTCTTCGCAAACTTCCTGCTTTATTGTTTGGCAAAGGTGGATGGTTCCCTCTCCATTGAAGAGATGTCTCAAAAAAAACTGTCAGGGTCCCGTACTAGCTGCTCTCGAAATTCTTTATACCCAGCTTGTTGATCATGCTCTGGACTGTTTTGTAGGCCTAAGGTATCCAGCTAACAGAGCTCCGCGTAATCTACGTGGCAGGTTTGAGTTAGCAGCATGTTGTTGTGATCGCTTTCGATCCCCGGTGACATAATAGTCCAACAATCACCCGTTTTTAGATGTGTTGATTGCTGCATATCTGCTTGCGCCTAATATCAGGTGTACTGGTTGATGTGGCTCAGGGTCGCTGTCTCTTATCTGGACTCCTGCCAGGTGAACGTGCGAGTCAATAATCCTCTGGTAGTTCGTATTGTCAATCATCAGAAACTACCCTCTCTCATTTTAATGATGTCGACAGCTAACTCTAAGCTGCCATCGATCACTTGTACAGTGATTGTGGAAAGTTCTACTTGACGTAAGATAGATCCAAGCATCATTCGTTCGCCGAACTTCTCGAGAACGAGAGCGCTTGGGAATTTTCTCCAACAGTGCCACCGCTCCCAGCTCCTGTATCAAGAAGTGCACAGCATTGCACAGCACAGCATTCCTTGGACGTTGATTTTGACACCAGGGTAAACCATGTGCACTTTGCTCACGGTGGCCTCAATGGTTGCAAATTGATGTGTGGCGTTTCTGTCCACACTTCTGGAACCGACCCCACTCAAGATTGCATTCGGTTGCGTGGAGTGCAATTAAAGCACATTCGTTTCGTTTGTCCAGCGTGATCACCGGCATGAAATCGCGCGAGAAGTGATTCACGTTATGACAATAAACACACGAGCGTTGCTTTTGTTTCTTCAGCGTGATACAGGAGAGATTTGGTCTCATGGTGCTTAGATGTCGCAACATTCTTTGCATTGGTATTCTCTTCTATCACGGGATATCATGTCCCTCCACTTCATGAATGCCTGGACTAAATGACCTTTGACTAAGTCGGCTTTGATACCTTCTAATTTATCCAGCACGCTCCTGATCATTCCATTCACTCGCTCTATTTTACCAAGGGTTTCCAGTAACTGCACGTTGTATAGCACGGTTTTTAAATTTGTAGAAAACATTCACTCTCTTCGGACCTGCGCCTGTCATGGTGGGGAGTGCCAAAAAATTTGGAATGCCTGCGTTGACAATTTTGGTACTTTTACCATAGTCCCCTTTGAGGATTTCTTGGCTTTATCGACGTGTGCCATGACCTCCGGCTCTACTAGCTCTTTTTGTCTCTGGCGCTAAATCGGTGGCGTCAATTTCGGTCTTGAACTTGTTCCAAAATTGCAACCAATTCGCAAATGTCCCGTCGAATTTCGTGATAGTAAGCTTTGGAAGCTTTGCAGTGACGGTTTCGTTCAGACCTTTATCCTGTTGGTTCGCTGCCATGGCGTTTCGGGTTAGCGTTTCTCAAGTTCGAGATCCAAGCTTCTCGTGTTATTCCTGCTTAAGAAACATGGTATGTTTTTCCAATTCCACCTTGTAGGCGGCTCGCTTCTCTTGTTATATTTTTGCTATCAGTTGACGTATCGATAGAGCCCTTTAATCTGCCTCCGCAGTTTGGTTTGTAGTACTCCTCGGCCCAAACGCTGACTTTCTCTTCCGATTCCCCTTTAGCAAATTTCTGTTCGACAATGGATTATTTTGAGGTGTGGATGGCTTGGATTTTTCACGTAATTAATGCGTTTTGATATGGCTCTTAGTTGTGAGAAGCGATCCCTTTTTCGTTCTTGCTGAGAATAAGCGTGAACGATAGGATTTTTCTGTCAATTCTTTGGAGTGGTTCCCCATTGCGTAGTTACATAGAGATGAATACGGTCAACTCTCTCGTAAGCGACCACCCTTGGTGCATGAAAAAGTGGTCGCTTACGGGAAAGATCAACAAAATAAGCCTAATACTGGATTGATTAATTAATTACATAAAAATATCACCTTAGCAGCTAAAATAAGGCAAATACACTGTAGAAACTAATTTATTTATTTTTTTCACATCTATTCATTCTTCTGATGAAACTTTGTATAACATCGTTCATGGTTCATTTTGGAACAAATCACTGTACCAATTCCCGTTTACCTACAGATCTAATTATAGCCATCTTCTCTGTCTGTGAACTGTCGTTATCTGTCAGCAGTCCGGGGAAGCGTCATCAAAATTGAACTTTGTCACTTCTGAGTAATGATTTACAAGCGATCATACGTGATTATGTTGGGTGGTCGCTTACCGGAAACAGAAAACAAAAGAATATGTGTAATTTCTGGCCTAAAAAGTGGTCGCGGTCCCTTAAGAAATTTGAGTGGTGGTCGCTTACGAGAGAGCTCTTAAAACAGTATTTAACTGAGAAACAAAACGGTTGTTTACGAGGTGGTCGCTTACGGGAGGTGGTCGCTTACGAGAAGTGGTCGCTATGAGAGAGCTGACTGTACTGATTGTTTATCCGCCTCGATTTTTATCGCTGACCGTTGCCCTTTTCGAGCAGAAATCACAGAAAGAACCCCGTCTGATGTGACACTTGTGTTGGGAATGCCTCCAAGAATCGAAAACACACCTGCAGTTATTTCAATTATATTTTATTGGCGTCCCCGTCTAACCCCTCTCTCGTTGTATAAAGATTCACAGCTTCGGCTTTTGATATGAGATAGTTACCAACGGAAATCGATTCACGAGGTATACAAGTCAATCATAATGAATGTCATTGAAACGAACAAACAAACTTCCCCACTATCTATCAATTAAATGGAAATCATGGTGCATTTCCCAACGGTAGAATTCCAAGTTCTAGTAGCCGCCTCCAAACCAACCTAACGTCCTCGAACGGTATTAAAAAATCGATACATAAAGCAACGACATTACCTGTAAAGATAGATAAAAGGGCGAGAACGAAGACAAGTGTGGCACTCTTAGCAACTATCTTGCTGGCTCACTGATCCGCGCTGAGGCTACTCTTGTAAAACCAATGAATCTTGGTGCTGGTACTCTTTCATAATTTTTCACTGACATTGATTTCGTTAAGTTTCAGTTTAGTTTAACAGACATGTCAATCATTTGGTTTCATTTACGTCGAAAACACGAAAGACCCATTGTCGGAACAAGTTAGCATTTTGTTTATAAATCAGGGTGCCAAAGGGGGGGTCCCTGGAGCCCTGGAGCCCTGAAATTTCTGCTGTGGAGCCCGGAGCCCTATCATTTTACTGACTGGAGCCCTGATCCTTTTTCGGTTGTGGAGCCCGGAGCCCAAAGTCATTTTGCGCGGAGCCCGGAGCCCAGCATTTTCAAGTTTGATCATTCGAGTTCCCAGATTGGATTGATTTTTGATTACTGCCTTTTTGTGTTTGTTTCTTCGTATTAACGGGCAAGAAACAGAATCTGAAGAGAGGACAGCACATAATACAAGGTTATCTCAGTTTACAATGATATGCAACAACTTAGTTAAGGATTTAATGAAAACTTTGTTATAATTGTAGTGAGCGCGATAAAAACAACGTTATAGTAACCGGACGTTCCTTTAGCAGTTTGCTCGCAGGTATCAGTTACAACAAATTAAAAAAAATAACTTGACAGATCATTTTGAAGATACAAATAATGATGAAGATTAATAATTTCAATGCTTGCCCAGTCCTTAATAGATTATATTGTTTACTGTTCATCTGATTCATGACCCTTTCCATCCTGACTTTCGGGTCTTCACCAAACACGGTGCAAAGACGAAATGACGGTTAAATGGTTTAACCTAACACAAAATCCGCCTCGAATCCCAGTGTTTTATACCCTCACAAAAATTCACAAACCGACATTAGTCGTTAGCCCAATCATATCTGGGTGTGTTGGCCCAACAGAACGCCTATCATCATTTGTAGACAAACTACTTCAGCCAATAGCACAAATACAGGACTCGTATCTTAAAGATACGACACATTTCATAAGTTTTATTGAAAGCACTAGGGTGCCTAGAAACACTTTTCTAGTCTCAATGGATGTCACTAGCCTTTACACGAATATCCCGCAGGAGGAAGGAATAACTATAGTATGCAACGCATACGAGAACTTTCATGCCAATAACCCTCCTATAGCTACAAATTTCCTCAGAGAAATGCTCAGCCTTATACTGAAGGAAAACGCCTTCCAATTTAACGGGGAAGACTATCTCCAAACACACGGAACTACCATGGACACTAAAATGGCAGTAGCTTTTGCCAACATCTTTATGGCATCTATAGAAAAGGAGATCTTAAGGCAGAGCGTTAACAAACCACTAACGTGGAAAAGGTTCATTGACGATGTATTTTGCTCGTGGGATACAAACAAAGAAGAAATAGAACATTTCATTGAGCAAGCAAATTCGTACCACCCTACCATAAAGTTTACCGCTGAAGTCTCACAATTAGAAACAACATTCTTGGATACAACAGTCTATAAGGGAGAGAGATTCGAGAAAGAATCGATTCTCGACGTGCGCACACATTACAAACCTACTGAAACATCTCAGTACACAAACTATAACAGTTGCCACCCAGCAGGCGTAAAACAGGCTTTGTTAAAGGAGAAGCCCTTAGGCTTCTGGGGACAAACTCTTCTAAAGTAGGGTTTAAGGAAAACATTAAAAACTTTAAAACACGCCTGGCATTGAGAGGTTATCCTAGTAACCTGGTGGACAAAATCCTCTCGGAAGTTAACTTCGCAGAAAGAAAGAACGCTCTTACACAAAAACAGAAAGCGCACAAGAAAATTCTTCCCTTCGTGACACAATTTCAGTCATCACTGCCATGTTTGAAAAAAATTCTCATGGAAAAATGGCATTTAATACAAAACCAGCCGCTACTAAGAGAGATATACAAGGAACCTCCCTTGATCTCTTATAGAAAAGGGAAGTCGCTTAATAAAGGCTTTTATTATCACAATGGGCACACAGCGGGAGTCGTGCAGGTCTGTCAACCCCATTTGAACAAGTTTGATATTTAATCCGCTTTTAAATAATAGGAGATAATATAACTGGCTGCTTGGGTTTAAAAAATTGATCGGAATTGCTGACTTTTTTATTTGCGTATTTGATTTAGCGTTAAAAATAGAATTTTTACATATCAAGACTGTAGACCAGAGTGGAGCCCGGAGCCCTAACGCAGATGATGTGGAGCCCTACAGCCCTGAAATTTTCGCCTTGGAGCCCTGGAGCCCTGCATTTTTAAGGCCGGAGCCCTGGAGCCCTAAACCCCTTTGGGACCCTGATAAATGTATACGTCGTATACATACTGCGCATGGAGTAGCTTTGGCTATACATTAACATAAGATATATAAACCTTCGCTGGAAAATGAAATAAAACATCAGAAATAATACATATACTAAGGTCTACAAAGTTAATATCTCAGTAATATTTTAAATTTTCTTGACCAGTTTTGTTTATAAACGTCTTTCTCTCAGTTAAAAAGCCTCAGTAATGAAATAGATGCACTTTGTTTTTTTTATAAGAACGTCTTATTTTGGAGCTGAGGCTAAACGTTCTTATATATTTTGCGATTTGAGGCTGAAAACGTTCTTAAGTTGTTCTTAAGGTGATTTCCCTGTTTTGCACTGCGCACGTCTTCTGCGCATAACAGTTGACCCTTCTTTTTCGTTTAAGCCATTTCTCACTGGCCATTTGTATGAAGATACTACACATGCAAACGCAAATAAATTTAATGAACGCACTTTCTACAGTACCTGTGATCGTGGAGCTGCCTTTTTTAAACTTGACCCAGTCTTCTCTCGTTCATAAGGAATTTTAAACAGGATTTTCGCGCTTTGAGGATCAATAGTTCGACAACGATCACGATGACCCCCACTTTTTAATGCATGAATTTAAATTACACAACGTTATCTGCAATATGTCTCGATTTCAAGAAAAGTTTAAAATTCTGCTTTGAAATATTTTGATTTTAAGGCTGTAAAGAACAAGTCTTTAGATAGTGCTGGGTGTGTACGTATGGAGAGAATTCTTGATTTTGTTACATAATGAATAACTCTTATAAAACTAAGATGGTTTAAAATGTATTTCAGGGTCTTTATTGTTGAATTTCTCTAATAACTTAATCCAAGAAGTGCCTTTTTCAGAAATTCTAGTGCCCCTTTCTGCTTACTAGGGTTATAAGTTATGAGAACCTCGTCGGTCGCAAAGTTGCTGTAAAGGCCATCCATGTTGTGCAAAAACGAGCCCGGTGACCCTTATTTTTTGTTGCATTTTTTTGATATGCGTAACATGATTACCAACTGGATAAAGTTTGAGAAATTTTTTAATACTTGCTCTTTTAGGGGGGAATCACCTTAAATACACTACTTGTATTTCAGTAAATCAATGTGGACGTGACCAGGAAACCTATCAAAGTACTGCTGAGATATGGTATCAAAAACTGCTGATTATGACAAACCGAGATGTGTGTCACCATTGTTATAATGTTATACAAAACATGCCCTTAAGTATTGTGGTTAATTTACATTTGTTACCTTGATTTTATGCACAGATTAGAAAAATAAAAACGTTCCTTAATCGACTTTCAGCCTGAGGAATGTTTTTAATATGTTCTTAAAATTTTGGTTAATCTCAGCATCGACGTTCTTATAAAAAAGGTTCTCATTAAAAAAAAACAGAGTGTATATCATGAGTTGATCTAAAGTTATGATGAAGTTTAGACTGCATGATTTAGAAACGTTTAGTACATAAGGTGCTCATGACTTTTTTCGAAAGCTACTTTTGTGGTTTGATTTTAGTTTTGGAAATATCAAAACGAACGACAACAATGTACCATACTCTTCAGGCTAAACCGCTTAAAATCGCCAACAAAATCGCATAAACTGAAAAACAACTTGTGCAGACTGCACTTGCCACTGACACTATTCTTTTTGAGGAAAAAAAAGCAGATTTCACAGATGAAGATGTATTGCTTTATTACGAGCGGGAGAGCCGGAAAGATCCGCCGCTTTATAAACTTCCTCGTTAGACTATCTTGTAGAATAAGCATAAGTAGCGAGTGGCTAAATTAGAAATCGATCAGCACAATCAGCCTTACCGACTGTCGTAGACAAGGGAATTAGAGCCCAAAGTAGTGAAGTCAACTCCAAAAGTTTCATCTTCATTCGATGGTGGTGTAGTGAATAATGATACTACCAGAAGCTTTCGTGTGAAAAGCCATGTGAAAAACCATGTGAAAACAAGCTTAATTTCACACATTTTTCATATGATTTTCACAACATTTCACACATATTTCACAAGCTTATTTCACATGCATGGACAATATTGTCATCACTGCTAGTTAGTGCCACGTTGTGACTACAGCACTTTGAATAAAATGTTGTAACAATGTGTTTATAAGTTATTTTCATTTTTAATATTGCTCTCAGCTAGGTAAAGAAAGCCAAACTGAAGTTTTGCTGGCCGGTTAACAGAGGTTTAAAACAATGATAATCACTTGTCGGGACGCCAGGAAAGCGGCCGCGGCCGCGGCCACTTAATGGAGGTGGTCCTTTAATACAGGTTTCAAATGCATTGTGTAACGAAGAATATTGTTGGGACTCTGGCAACTGGCCGCTGAAAAGTGGTTGGCCGCTTAATAGGAGGCCGCTTAATAGAAGTTCGACTGTAGCACTGAGCATGTGAAGAGTATATGAAGAGTATGTGAATTGTACTGAAAAACATGTGGAGAATGTTATCCTTTTCACATGCTTTTTCATATGCAATTTCACATACAAATTCACACATTTTTAAGGCAAAGCAAGTTTCAGTTTTCACATGGAATTGACACAGTATTTCACATAAAAAACCATGTGAAATCCTTGTATCACAGCAAAAACACCATCTTTTACATGCATTTCACATACCATTTCACACACTATTTAATGTCATTTCACGCTATACTTCAGATCACCACATTGCTTAACAAAGACATATACATATATATTATAGCTATATAGCTTTATATAACTAGCTATATATCTAATTATAAAGTTAAGAACATTACAGCACCCATGATTCACATGTACATGAATTAAATTTGAAATATTACATGTATTTCACTCATCTGCTCATTCGTACTCACGCGTACAGCTATTTCAATTAACATTGTCGGTTCAAAGTATAAAGCCATAAGAAAACACCTCTAGATTCTGTGGATGTTTTCGTGAATAAGTTTATCAAAATCAGTTATGCCTCGTCCAGTCCCGTGAAGATGTACGACGGTGAGCCATTTGGATGAAAGAAATGTTAGGATAGAATTTAATGTTAGGATAGAATTTTCTCCTTTGTTCTAACAATTTAACAATGCTTATACATATATAGAAGACGCACATCTACAGTACATAAATGAGGCCTCATTAAACGTTATCGGGATACAGGATATTTGATCATGAGAAGCAAACATGAGGATAGGGATTTATTTTGGGGGTAAAATTACAATACAGCGATCAGGGAAATTGAGACAAGAGAATCCGGGATACCAAGCAAGAAATTTGGTACAGTATAAACTAAAAGGGATATGCCATTATTAGTTAAAACATTACGAGGATACATTAAGACTCCCCCTGCCCCCTCCCCACTATATCAGTATGGTGCCTGATAAATAACATGCTTTGTTATCCAACTGAACTTAGTATTTATCGAGGTTAGAGACTGTTGTGAGAAGGCCTCGTGCAGTATTGAAAGTCATTGTACAGTCAGCGCGTGCGTGTATTTGTAAACAAAACACGAACTAACAGTCTCTAACCCTTTTAATATACGATTTGAGTTCATAAAACGATAACAATCATTATGACAATTTTAATTTAATAAATAAAACTGAAATCCGTAAATAAGTACAGGTGTATTTCAATAATAAGCAAATTACAATTCAGAAATACCCTGTACACAAGCTTAGTTATGTTTAATAGCTATAAAAATTAGAAACTACAGTCGGCGAGAAGCCTGTTGACTGTTCAAAGCAATTGTCAATCACTTTTCTTTGTGACGTTATACGTTTTGTTTCACTTTTACCTTTAAAAATGGAAACACGCCACGCTGTTTGTCTCTTGGTGTTCGTTGGAATCGAGTCACTGATGATTTGGGGGATTTCCTCTTCTCCAACCTGTGCAAACCTCGAAGCCATTTGCAATTAATAACGCACGATTTTCATGAGTTATCGCCAACACTGCACTTTCTGAATGTGGTGTCGTGACGTAAATGAAAATCACGTGATCGATTTTAACCAATGGGCGCGCGCGTATTTTGATAGAGAACTCAGATCGTATATTAATGTACAAATAATGCATGAAATGAGTACAAAATTATTCCCCAGTATTTTTGTATAGTTAGTTATTTGTACAGTAGAAAACCAGTTGGCAGTCACATGTACAGTAAAAAAAAAAAAAAAAAAAAAGCAGATGTGCCGAAACATGTGCGTAAACCGTCACACTATCTCTTATAGCTTGTTTTCATTGCTGCTCATTAAAAAAGTTTAAGTTGGATAATATAAAAATATATTATTAGAGGCTTTGGTGCCGTACATAGTATTGATGTATATTTTTATATATCTTTATTGTGTAATGTTGCCATCATTTCACACATTGAATTCATTTTTACATCCATACTTTATTTAATAATATACTGACAGTTATAAATTTCTTACAGAAAATAACAATAATAGAAATTAATATTTCAAACAAAAACGAAAATTGTACATGTAATGCAGTGATTGGCAAGGATTACTGTGCTGAAAATTTAAGTGAAATATAGTTCTTAGTTTACATGAATTATTTTTGCAACTAATAAAAAAATGTCTGATAATAAAAGGTTTCAGGAAACACTTTAGAACAAAAATGAGCGATATAAAAAGTGAACGACGTTTCGATGACTCCATATCATCATTATTAAGTTCGAAATACATGTAAAATTAATTATATTTATATAGTAACAAAAGTGTGAAAATATTTAGGGAATAAAGGAGTTGAAGTATTCAATTGTTATGTAAAGAGTTTGGCGCGAACTGAATCCGATTGCGTGTTAAGTTTTGGTTTTACGTTCCTGGTAAACAGCATCTCGTAGATCAAACAGTCAAACTTTGTGCGGCATTTCTTTAGCACGTTAAACTGGTCTTGTATATTAGTTGCTTGCAGCTTGTGTTCTTTTTTCAGGTGTTTACCAATAGCAGAATGTTTATGTTCAGCGATGCATTGAAAGAGATGTTGGGATGTATATCCGACAAAAACCGTATCGCACAGATCACATGAAAATTTATAAACAACGCAATGTTGGTTAATCAGGGAAGGTTTAGCCTTCACCACTTTGAGATCATCAATAATTTTTCTGCTAGTAAACACTGGGCGCAATTTACCTCCAAGTTCGCTGAGATCTTTTCGTACAGCGTCGGCCGATCTCTGATCTTTCAATGCCAAGACAATTCTAATGGGCTGATCTTGTAGAATTTCGGCTTGTGGTTCGGCTTGATCTTGTGAACAGATGAAACTGCTGATGGTCGATTCAATAAGTCGCGGAGAATATCTCAATTTCAGGAACATTGATTTCAGGTTGTTACATTCATCAGTAAACATTTGTCTGTATAGCGAACCAGCCGTGAACTGCTACTAAAAATAGTGCGCGAAAAAAAACAAAAACAAAAAAAACCACAACAACAACAACAACAACAACAACAACAACAACAACAAAAACAGGAAAATGTACGGAAAGTTCAAAAGACGACTGGAAGCTTTCTGGCACAGCTACATCCCTCCAACCTTTTTCTTAAAATCCTTTTCCTAGTGTTAAAGTTTCCAATTCATGAATTTTTCAGAAGCGATGTTTTATGAAAATTATTTGACATCAGATTTCCATAAAAACACTGTTATTTCAAGCCTTTTTGCCTACTCATCAAAATGGCGTCCAAAACCGTGATAAGGCCTATTTGCCTTATTTAAAATCAGCTTTTTAAATCGTTTGGTGTATTATGACCCCAGGAGTGAGTTGCATAAAATTTAACGTCGGGCGTAACTGCTAACGCCAGACCTTCAGCCCAGTCACATTCAGTATTTTACGCCCGCCGTTAAGTTTTATGCAACTCGTCCCCGATCCCCTGATGATTGATGAAGGCTACCGCCGGACTGACAATCCCATCTTCCAAAGAATCCTGCACCTTCTTACCGCAGTCGGGGAACTGGGCCCAAAAGATGTGTCGCCTGGTTACTTTTACTCGTCAGGTTTTATTTTTTCCCACCAAAAGGCTCGAAAAAGTGCAAGCTGACTTGTAAAACTACCAAGTTCATAATCAACGGCACTCGACGAGAACATTTAAACAAAGTACTGGAAATTTTGCTTCCTTTCTTTCCCAGATTGTTGTATGATCTTTTGAAGGCGAATTTGAGTAGGATAACGCAGTTTGATCTTACTGCAGACTCGTACCCAGTCGCTATTTACGTGTTTTGTGGGGTGAATAGATTGGATACGAGGATGGATTGAGGGGGGGGGGGGGGGGGGGGTTTCTCATGGGAAGAGGCGAAGGAAAAATGGCGACTGGCAGATTTCCGGTTTGACAGATCCATTCGATTATGCGTGGAACCGTGCAGTGCAAGAAAACGGAGTAATTTTAGACATTTCTTGCAGTCAAAATTTACTGTGGGTTCTAGTTTGGTATTTAACGAGCTAAAGCGTTCGTCCGATGAGGGTTTTATTTTTTTGTTTGCTTGTAATGTCGTGCTGCCGTAATGGCTTCTTCGCGGGAAGACGATGTGGGTGATTTGGACAGTTCTTTCAGTGAATTGTGGATCGAAGGTTAGTTTCACAGTCATATTTTGTCTTCCTGCGAAGAAGCCATTACGGCAGCACGAAATTTATTTACAAGCCAATAAAAAAGAAATCCCTCGTCGGACAAACGCCATATTGGATCGAAATCTGCCAGTCGCTATTTTTCCTTCGCCTCTTCCCATGACACCCCGCGCGTCTCAATCCATCCTTGTATCCAATCTTCTCACCCCACAAAACACATTAATAGCGACAGGGTACGAGTCTGGGACTCTCCCTTCCCTTCCTCCGTTCTTTCGCTTTGTCCCAATTCCCGCGCGTTCATGCAAACAGCACAAAACGTACAAACCCCCAAAGGAAACGCTTGCTACTCTGGCTGAGATTAAAATATTAAGAGATGCGGTATCAAAGCATAGAGAACACACTGACAGAATACACAATTGACTAGATTTGGTCATTTTTCTCTTTTCGTTTTCACGGTGTCTTTTTATTCATGCAACTACATATCCAAACAACAGTATTTTTTCAGCTTCGCTGCAAGAAGCAGCTGGTATTAAATTAGGGTCAATAAGTGAAGAAATTTGCAAAATTGATTAAAATGTATCTTCCTGACTCTTTTAATGTGAAGAAGCGTAGTTTGAAAATTTAATCGGTAATGAGGGATCGCATTAATCTAAACTGGCATGAATTTCACGATTTTATTTGAAACATTATGAATATCTTTTTACATATTAAAAGTATATTTATAATCATCTTTATCCAGGTGCACGTTCATTAACTGGTTACCATTTACTGACGGTAAATTAAAGCTTGTTATCGCACTATACTAGGCAAGACTGTTTTGGATGGATATTCCCGACGGCGGTAAATTTTTGCGAAGTACAGAATTTGTTTAAGCTACTGAATTTCTCTTTTTGTGACTTCAGATTTTTGCGATAAAAAAAAATCAAAAATACGACTATTGTTGTCTCGAAAATCTCCTGATCGAATTAAACAAAATATTATATTCAGTAAATTCGATGATTTGAAAGTAATTTGCCTTAAGATACTAGGCCTGAAGATATAAAAGTTTATAAGAAGAAAAATAATTAGGTATCTGGCAAGTATCAGGCACGCCCAGCCTGTAGTGCGCTCTAAAGATACTGCAAGGAAAGTCTTTCTCATCTTCAGTTGTCTCGAATGCGCGCAGCTGAATGATGAGTCAACGACGGAACATCCGATTCACCACAGCAAAATTGTCGCTTGCAAAATAATATCTCTCTTCATCATGATTATATGCATTTGAAAACAGGATATTAAGAAGGGACTGATCAAATCTGTGACAACCTCCAAAGGTTTCTGGAAGATAGTTTAAGTTACACCATATTCTTGAGCTGATCCGGTGCGATACAATCCCTCTTGAAGGCACGAACCACAAGCCATTTCATGATGTAGTTCTGAACTTCGGCCGTGTTTACTACAACCACCGCACCTCCCTGTAACATATCCTTAATCGCAGCTGGTTTTTCCAGCGGAAAATATTCCATCATTTTTGGATGAGTAGCGGTCACTATGGAGTGACCACTAGTAGCGATGTAAAACATAAAGCCTGATTTTTGCCGAGCCAAACGTTCCATGATGACATGAGTTTGATTCCCTTTAAATTTAATCGACGAGTCGAACCACATGATTCCGTCATAATCCGCCAGAATTTCTTGAAATATCAGTGTCTTCCAAGCATAATTATTCAAGTTACGGACGTGCGGTGGATATGAATCAAAGCTAAACTTTCTGAACGTCACAAAATGTAGCGACTTTACGTGATTGGCTTGCGCGTCGTCAAGTCCAAGATCATAGAAAATCACCTTTTTTCCCGGAAAGTGCTTAGGAAATTGTTGAATGTTCACCTTAAATTCCTCAAAATGGTTGCTTGAAACACCGGTCACGGCGACGACGAGGTCGAAAAATGGCGTGTTTGGGTCTATTGACACAACTGGCTTTCGCTTGAATGTTTCATTCCTGAGAATATTTTGTACTAAAAGTCTGGTTTCGTCATCAAATTTGAACTCTTTACCGGCCGCAGTTGAGTCGCACATTGCCACGTAGCGGTTGAAATATAGTTTCTCGTTTTCATTTTCTTCGGTGATTTCGATTACCCTTTCTTCTGGCACTGTTTTTAGCGGATTGAAACAACAGTTATTTGTTGGATGAAAGTTTTCCGCCTTTTGGGAGTTGAAGAAATGGTAGCTGTAGAATATGATGAAAGAAAATGTTGCCGCGAGGAAAAAGGGCTTAAATTGGTTTAACCTCATTGAAACGAAAAAGAAATCACCTTCTGACTACGACAAAAGTGTAATTCAGTTGCCGCAACAGAGCAAAGAATCGCTCACTTCGTTCCCAGGGTCCTCTCTCTTCCTCCCTGAGAGAGGACCCTGAGAACGCCGTTGCGAATCGCTGTGTATTAGTGAGCTTACGCAACAGGACGGCTGAGGGAAGGGGACGGTGAAATATCGTTGTGTGACCAACATGACATCTTAGTACCTTCATATTTTTGGGCGATTTTTGACTAAAACTGGTGTTCTCTCATCTGTTACAGCCTGAAAACCACCAGCGGTAGGAATGTTACAGTCTAGAGTCATGAAAACTTGGCCGTCACGTTGGTCACACAAGGACAATTTGCCGTCCTACCACATCAGCCGTCCTGTTTCGTAAACTCGCTATTGTTATAGGGACGGTGCCTACTAATACACAAGTATTTTTATGCGGTTTACGACAGATCCTAGCAACGGCTATTGGAACTGGTCCAAAAGAAAATTTGGGGTAACCACGCATTTTTTTACAGATAAGCAACAATAATAAAAAGCTGTAAGATAGTAAAGGGATGTACGGCGATTTTTCCAAATTGAAACTTTATTACCTTTGAAAAATGCATGGTTACCCCCAATTTTCTTTTGGATGCCAAGAGCATTTACTAAGTTCTGCTTTCCCGGCATAGTTTTAAAAGGCGCAAAAATATCCTTGCATTAGTAGGCACCACCCATAGGAAACCCGAGTATCTTGAGATGTACAGAACGTATGCGCAGCAACAGAAGGTAGGCACCATCTTTAGTATTACCACGTCGCACGCGCAAAGATTTGTGTTTTAGGTGTTTAAAAGGGCCTTTGAAAATATCTTGAACAGACCCAATGAAAAACAGTTATAGAGTGTTTCTACTGTATGTATGTTAAAGGGGCTGCCTTTCCTATCAAAATAGGTATATAAAACTAAAAAGGGAACGGTTTGGACCTCACGGTGAAGCCTCCCAGTATAAAATTGTTCTGAGTCCCCCCTCCCCCACTGGGAGCATCCTCGAAGACCCAGGGACAGTAAGTCGGGTGGAAGAGATTTTCGTGGGCGAAAGTTTATTGTAAGAACGGGAGAGCCCCTGGGCAGTTACTCTTACCGAACTAGTTCCAGAAGCATTTGAATCCCCTGCTTTTGATTGGCCAGAAAAATGGATGCACTGGGAGTTGACCAGCAAATTAAAGTGTTTCTTGCGATAATAGTATTTTTTAGTTAATAACAACAGCTACCGGATACTTTTAAATTCAAGTACCAATTTGAGAGTAAGATCATCACATTCCACTTCAAAATGAATCAAGAATTATTAATCAAACACACTGCCCTACTAATAGTAACAGCAAGGAGAGAAAACTATGGCACCCTATTTAATTTCAATTGAAAGCCATCCTTAAACTCAAATTATCTCACATGTATACTGTGTCCCTAACCCCTGGGGGAACTTCAGTATATAGCATACCCTGGGATGTGTATGCTAACATACATGTTGGTATTTCTTAGTATGAAATTTCATACTTAATAGGGCATGGATTTTTGACTCGACCCTGCCATGGACAGGACAATAGTTGTCCTTTAGGTACCAGACAATGGGTCAGGAAATGATAACGATAATGATAATGTTTATTCCAATGTTACTGTAGCCAGATGTTAAATGACAAGGGTCTGAGAATAAACATACATATGACATATGATACAAATAACATTATGTAATACATATAAACTGAATACATACTATGAGTAATAACAGCAAATATTCCACCTTATAAACCACAGATTAATTTCTGTGCACTCTTGTTAAAAGAAACATATGGTGCAAAATCAGATGACACTTATTCAATAAACAAACCCCTTTAGGCAACTGAATCAGACCAATGTCTGATTTTGTACCAGCTGACATGTTTTGTCCAATGAGAACATGTACAATTATGTCTAATTTATTAGTTATCCTTCTCCTAATTTGTTCAATGACAAAAAACAAAGAAAGATTCAACTCTACTTAATCTAACCACAATACTACTTAGTTTCCATTTATTTGCTGACAATCCTACTGTGACCATCACTGGATGTTTGCTCTCAGAAATTAATCAGAAGTTTAAGAAATAAACAAACTCCTTTCTGGCTTACAGCTGTAGTGGTATATTTTATGGCTCTCAGGGGGTACTCAAGTACATTAGAGACGGGGAGATGCAAAGGCCCTTAGACCATTTTTAGGTTGAAATTTATAAGTGGGGATGTTTTTCGGGTTAAAATTTTTCTTTCGGACCTTTTTGGGTCGAGAGATTTTGGCAGGGTTGTTTTTAAGGGCTTTTTGTGCAAAACAATGAAGTTTTTGGGGATCCAGTTTTAGCTTAACCCTTTAACCGCTAATATCAAATAACAAATTCTCCTATCTCCTACCCCATACTTTTCATATAAAAGTGCTGGGCAGAAGTTATTAAAATATCAAGAAAATTCACCTTGACTTGTGTGATTATATCCTTAATTCTTATAACTACAGGGTTGAATAAGCATTGAAATTGCAAGGAGAAATTTGATGCTGATTACTGTGAGACTCATTCACACCTCCCTATCTCTGATATGCCTAAGTACCTCCACTTGGTATTGGATGATAATGCCCTCGGCTGAAAGATTAACCTCCAAGATTTGCCCTTGAAGCTTTGCTTCCCAAACAACTCTTTCAATTTTCAGACACTCTTTCAGCCTCAAGGCATTAACCTCTGATCTGCCAACCACCTGCGGGTGTTAAGGTGACATTAAATTTAATGCTCTGGGTTATCTCAACCTGGGCCCAGTTGCTCAAAGAGCAGATAACTTTAATCCTGTGACTAAGTCGCTATCCAGCGGATTAAATGTAATGGTTTGAGTACATTCTATCTGCTGGATAGCATTTATCCACTGGATAGAGTTATCTGCTCTTCAAACAACCAGGGCCTGATAGGCAGAGTGTCGACATTTGAAAGTGTAAAAATCTGAGAAACGTTCAGTTCTAGGAGTAACTTGCACAGCTCCATTTCTGCTTTTCCTTTCTTCCCAAAGTGCAATGTTGTAATGACGGGGGTGTAAAATTTTCAATTTTTGTCACAAACAGGGTCAAAGTTTGAAGGTCAGGACCTCCCTACCAAACTTGGGCCAACTAACCCTCCCCCACCAGGTGTAAGTGACAGTCTGAAGGTACGGCTTTATTGACACCTCTACAGTGTAGTTAAGAGTTTTCTTCCTGAATGCTGACAGTGATATATTTGCTCTCCAAGGGCAAGGAGAGGAAATACACTATCTCCAACAATTACTTGGGTCAGTCATTAATTGAAAACAAAAATTCTGCAATAACAGTTGACCCATTATCAAAGTAAAATGTCACTCCCCCACTGCAGATTTCAGTGAAATCACCATAATGGCCATTATAGT
Source organism: Pavona decussata (assembly GCF_977016875.1). Taxonomy (NCBI): domain Eukaryota; kingdom Metazoa; phylum Cnidaria; class Anthozoa; order Scleractinia; family Agariciidae; genus Pavona; species Pavona decussata. The sequence goes on from NW_028145482.1 coordinate 3,871,714, forward strand.
AGGAAACTTCGGGATAATCAAATGAAATTACAATACAATACTGCACATTCTTTTCCAAGGCCACAACATCATCAAATAAAACATCAAAACCATAATATTTGCAGTACAAATTCTCCTGTTTATCAACTTCACCAGCCCCAGTGTGGGATAAAAGTGGTGGACCTCTATCCATACCACAAGTGTAAACTTTTGCAGTGACTGGAAATTTAGCATACAATTCAGAATCAGAATCACTTGACCAAAATGATATACCGTGCAATATTATGTCCTTATCTACTGTTAGGTTCATGGGATAACAATCAGAAGAATCGTTACCAGCAATTGTAACATCATATGAATTACGAAACCTGCAGCAACTCAAAAGCGAACCCACTCTTTCTGTATCCAAGAATCCATCCGATGAAGTCACAGTGGTTCCAAGAAATTTCATCATAACATTACTTGTTTCTTCCTGTGTTAGTATCTTGGTGTCCAGAACAACCTCCATGAACTCGCCTTGTTTCATAACTGGAAAACGCAATTTCTTAATGATCTGTTCTCCAATTATTTGTCTTTTAGTAGACCCATCTGCTTCAATCCCTTGCCTTTTACATTCATTTTCTGCCCAACAATTGACAGCCTTGAACAAATCTACCTCTTTGATGCTTAAGGTGTCTCTTTCCACTAACTCTTGGAGTAGAGATCGCGCTATTGTCAGGAATTCAGCTGACTTCAACACTTCCTTTGTCATCTGATCAACAAAATCCCAGCAGTATTTAAGAAGATCTTCATTTGCGAAGTGTTGAGCGTGTTTTAAGACACCAAATACATTTGACGAATCCAGATTCCTTCCTAGATAGATTGCACATTCTTTGGCAAGACAAGGAATCATGTATTTCGCGGCCAAATATGCAACCTGCATTACGTTGCTTTCGGTCAAGGAAACCTTATCGGTGTAGATGTAACGCAAAAACTCAAACATACCGTCATATTCACAGTCAGGAAGATCAATATGTTCTGTGGTTTCCGCCATTTTGCCACAAAACATGGCAAAAAACACGGGGCTCCTAATGGACAGCAAAAACTTGTGAGCTGGAATCACCATCTTGCTTCTCTTGTGGTCACTGCAGTCGCCATGTTGAGATGCTCGAACGACAAATTTAACATCACTCAAAGTGTCGTTGTTGAACATGAACTTGCACCTTTCTATGTAAGCCTCAGGCCACTTCTTTATCATGGACATAGTTATTGAGTTTATTTAGATTTTGTACACAATGTGATGAACCTTTAGCCCTCGATGAACTCAACTACACAACTCCAATCACAGTTATTCTGTGTAAACCACACGAAAAATCGTCTACGGTGCCCAGTCCACCCCGCCGAATGACCGTGCGTGCAATTTGCCTGCTCCGTCTAGTCGATACAGGGGAACTGTGACGTTCATGAACTCGATTCGCACCTTTGTGGCGAGGAGCGTTGCGTGACGAGCATAAAAACGGCTGCGTAGAAGACTACACTGTATAAATTTCCCGGTCAAATTTGACTCCTCCAAACCCGGTGGATAATTTTTCACATTCACCAGACGTGAATTATGCATCTCAAACAATTGTCTAAGTTATTGCTTTCGCGTTACAAGCTTGGGAGAAGCATTCAGACTATTCAGGAACCCTTCACGATAATAAGAAAATCGAGGAGCCTTGATTCAAGGGTTCTTTCGACAGGACACATCAATACAAGTTCCCGGGACTCGAGGTATGCCCTTTAGTGATAAGAACTGTATTGCTTTGCCCTTCATTCGTGGAATTGATTATGCACAATATAGCTTTGCATATTTAATTTGGAGCATGCCTAAGTAATTGATAGCACACACCATCACGCACGCGGCTGTACTAGGACAGTTGTACCTGCCCGGCAGTTATGCTTGTCCGGGGTCATTCTTACCACGTATTTCGTAAATAAAACGGTTGTTTGTACATTCTCCGAAACGCCTCACTAGACGCCCTCACTAATGTGTTTTTCACCTCCATTTGTCACGTCTGTAATCATCAGACCGAATCGGACTCCATTCACTCCTATTGCCATTATTAATTTTGAGATACAATTTTAAAATGATGAAAAATAGCGAAAAAGTCGCGCGACGAGTAACATGTTACTTTTATCGACCGTTTTTTTAAAGCTTGATCAAATCGAAACCTCGCGCTACTTTTTCAGCTTTTATTTTTATTCCCCGCAGTTTTAAGTAGTATCAATTACTTGTTGTTGTTGGTTATACAAAAATGTTAGCTAACCTTTTTTTTGCATTTTTAACGACATATCTGCTCCTTCGAAAATGTAACCTAAGCAATACTCGATTCTTTTAAAATAGCTGCTCGTGAATAGTTATTATTCCGCTAGTTGTCAGACTTACTTTATATGCTAATTATGCATTCGCCCGCTTTGTGTCACTTGTCTGTAATCTGGTAGCCAAAAGCTCATTTCTTTAAGAATCTCTTTAGGTCTGGAGTTGAAGTTTAGGAAGAGAAAGAAAAATTCGTAGTTGTGTGTTATGTCCAAACAGGAACCTGCCTAAAAGTGTAATGCACGTGCAGAGTTGTTGTTTCAGTGGTTATTAAAGCCTGTTGCTTTTTGGCGTTCTCGTTGTCGTCGCCTTCGTCGTTGCTAAAGCTCCCTAATATTATCGCAGGATTTTATGAAGACCATGAACAATCCGTGGTTCGTGATCAATGCGTGAATATAACCTAATTCGTGTTCTTTATCTGGTGGTTTTTTAAAACCGTTGTTTCGTTTTTGACCCCTGAATGATAGTTATCTCAGTTTTGTTCATTTAAGACTAGAACGTTTACGTTTCGATTTTCCATGAACAGTTGTGATTGGCGCAAATTCAATTTTGTCTTCATCTTCAGTACATTCAATTGTTTTAGTTCTTCCAAGCCACAGAGATCCTCCCCTCAGGTACAATACTTTGCTCATTTCTCTAGCACATTTATGTAGTTTTTGTGATAGATTTTCAATGTTATTTGCGAAGCTTAATCTAGAAAACTATTTTTTACAATGTGTAGCACCTTTTATCCTCAGAATCCGCCTTAGACAATAAAGATTTAAGAAATCTCTTCTGGTTTAATGCTTTTTTCGCGGTTTTGTACCAACACTTGTTCTGGGCCTTCATTCTGGCTATCACACATAAACCATAACTTGCATCATGTTTACTGTTTTAGCCAAAAGCCCTTAAATAAGCGACTGAAGGAAGATGCTGAGGTTGTTGTTATCGGTGGAGGAGCCCTGGGTACTAGTATTGCCTATCACTTGGCAAAAGGTGGAATAAAAGATGTAGTTCTACTCGAGAAGACGGAACTCACCGCGGGCTCAACTTGGCACGCAGTAAGTTTTAAACTGCAACGAGTGCCTAGGGGTGCTTTCCATTTTTCAGAACTAGCAGATCAGACTTATCTGTTTGTAAATTTAATTCGCCATTTTTGAAGGGCTGGCTCTACAAATTCTTCAAAAGAACACGTTCTGAAAATGGTGTGCGCCATTATGAAACAATCTGAAGAAAGAGCATATAATCAGTCCTCCATATTGCTGCATTCTGTTTGGGAAATATTCCAAGTGATCTGGCTGATCAGTTCTGACTAATGAAAAGCGCCCTAAAAGATCACATTGTAGCGGCTTAACGAAACTTCCAGGAAACCTCCTCGGATCCATACCTATTCTTCTTCTTCTTCTTCTTCTTCTTCTTTTGTACCGGTACAATTTGGATCAATAGCTAGAGTTCACACAAGGTTAGGTTGGTGAGCCCATGCCATAGCCACAAACTTGGAGAGACTTCACAGTGGTCCGGGAATGGCTGAGTATGCGCGTAACTTCGCAGCCTCCGGTTACTTTCGAGGTGCTGGAAATGAACGCTGCACTGGTTTATGAATCAAATATTCTCGCAAATCTAGTTATACATTATTGAGTATCCTACCTTATTGATAAAAAATTACAATGAAAATTAAAATGTTAAAACAAACCGATAACAAAAACTTAATCAGAGACAAAAAAATTAAAATAAAATAAAAATAATAATAATTTCCTACCGGTACTCGATGTTCAAAGCTACTCTTTTCAGTAACAACTTATCAAAGTTTTAGCTCAAAGCAAACCGGAAACCAACTTTCTCAAATAGCTCTTTTCTGTGAAACAATTGAGCCACCGTATTACGTCATGAAATCCAACATGGCGGCGCCTGGAAATTTCAAAGCGGCAGGCGACTTGGCTTGTCCGAGGATTCTGCAATTTATTGAGGGTACCGTTTTTGTTAGCCTCCTACGCAGACGTTCTTAGGGGTTCGTCACGCGTTCCTGCCCCACGAACGTCTGCTGAAACGAACAGCCACTTCCGTTCGTCGACTGCAGACCAATCAGGAGTCGTTTCCCAATTTTGGGTAAACTCGTGTTTGATATTAAAAATATTACCCTAGACAGGATGGCGGACTTAAATGTGGTTTTTGGTCATGTGGGCCAAACTTTTGGTATCAGGGAGTTGAATGCGTATCAAAGAGAAGTCCTAGTGCAATTTGCGCAGAAGAAAACTGATGTGTTCCTAAACCTTCCAAATGGTTATAGAAAGTCACTTATTTATCAAGCTCTATCGTTTGTTTGCAATTCAATTCCTTGAAGCTGCTGGTCACTATTTGTTGTTGTGGTTTCGCCGCTTGTAAATCTTATGAAAGACCAGGTAGACAAATTGGCAAATATTGGAATTCTTGCCGCGCTTCTCTCAGTGAAATCACTGAAGAAAATGCAGGGTGTTATTGAAGGAAAAATTTCAATCGTATAAACTATATGCATGTCCGGAAGCGAAAATATCTCCACTGGTGATGATTTCCGATGTTTCGCAGCATGTGATTAGCTTTACTTGTCATAATGAGTCAATGCTGATTGGTCTGTTCAGACAAAGGCAATTCGCCGACGAACGGAAGTGGCTGTTCGTTTCAGCAGACGTTCGTGGGGCAGGAACGCGTGACGAACCCCTAAGAACGTCTGCGTGGGAGGCTACGTTTTTGTCAGTTCATGGTGATTTGCTCACGTTTATTTTGACTAAAAAAAAGCTAAACGAAAACCAACACAGAACGCCGGGCAAAACTAATGTGGTTTGCGTCTTTTGAAGAACAAAAGCGCCAGACAAAACACAACAAAGATGTTTGTCGAACTTTCTAAACCTAGTCAGTCTCTGATTCAACCAAATTTCTGGAAGCGTTTTAACGGGCTTCATGATTGGTTTATTCTTTCAGCTTGGAGTCACTTCCCACTATAATCCGGTAGTGAATTTGAAGCCATTAACTCACTACAGCATGTGGTTGTATAAACAGCTCCCACAGGAAACTGGACAGGTAAGTGAAAGTCACTGTACGTTATCATAAAGTGTCTGACAATCGTCTCCGCATTCGGACGTAGTAAGATACGAAAAATACTTCATTTACAGAGGGTAAGACGTGGCAGTAATTTAGGGCTCTCTGATAAACTATTAACCTTATTCTCAGACGGTCCAGGTCGCTCGCGGCCACTCTCGAGGGAGAGTGGCCGCGAGCGACCTGGACCGTCTGAGAATCAGGTAAATAAACAAGAAGCCCTTTTGCCTTTGAACATTCAGGACATGAAACCTAGGCAGGCTTTCGTTCGACCAGAGGTGAACTTGAAAAGTTTCTGGTGGCGAATGGTGCAATATTTCCCGTCTGGGTACATCCAACAGGAGAACAAACCGCCCAAAATTGATTTAGGGTCGAACAAACTTGGGGTGAGACAGACGAATGGATCGTAAATGTTCCGTTTTTATACTTAAAATTGGTACAACCCTGTGCAACGTTTGGTGAATTTTTTGAAACTTGCTATATTGATATATGAACGACTTCAACGGAACATTCCGTATTTCTGTAGTAGTCTGTTTCTAGCCTGGCCAAGCGGAATACTTACTGCGCATGCGTTGTTTAAATGCAGGATGCAGGGTTTCACATGTGTGGCAGTATAAGAATTTGTACCACACCCGAGAGACTGGAGGAGGCAAAGTATCAGATGCAGAGACATGGATGGCAAAAGTCACCACAGTGGATAGCAACAAGAGAGGAGGTGGCCCAAATACATCCACTGCTTAATGTGGACGACGTGTTCGGAGCGTTGTATTTTCCTGGTGGGTATGTTTACGGCGGCCTTGTTGGAGAAGCGAAACAAGTCAATGATTTCCCTTAGGGGAATATATTTTATTTTTATGCAAATATGTTTTATTGTTTGGCTCCTCCAACAGGGTCGCCGTTAACACTATAAGCTTTGCTTTTGGTGGATAATATTTGAGTTGAAGGTGAAACTGAAATTTTTAAGGAAGCCATAATTTGCTTATATTCGGCGTGAAAGGTGAAATGGTTTTTTTGTTCAGTTAAACGTGATTTGTAGGAAACTGTTTTAGTAGCGTGAAGCGGAATTGAGCTTTTAATTTTTCTTGTATGTGATGTGCAGTCACCAAGGAAACTTTCGTTACAGATTGTGAACTGTAACTTGTTTTGAAATGACTGATTTGAAATTCGTAACAGTTCATTCCCTTTTTCATCCTCTTGGCCATTGTCTGCAGGTATTGTCTGCCTGTTCTATCAGGATTAACCTTTTTCAGTTGGTTTCTGTCCTTAACTCTTTTTAACCAACATTGAAGGTTTCAATCAAAAAAGTGCTTTACAGGGGCATTTCAAACAAAACAATCAAACCCTGGCAAGTATGAAACAATTTTCCTCTATGCCAACAAGCCATAATAGATTTAAAAATATCATAACTAATGATATTGGCTGTTTACCCTTCAACAAAAATTGCTAGAAATTGAAATCCGAAAGTTCAGTTCGAGACAATCGCGTTTCATTTAATTTGAAGTTGAAGCGCCAAGGAATTTCTCGTAGCCGTAAAGGCCTGGAACTGGTGTAATGAGAGGGAAAACTTTGTTCGAAGAGAAATTTCCATTAGGCATGTCCTGGAGAGGAAAACGGAATAATCTCTTTTCAGAAGTTGAGCTCATTTTGGAAAATTTCAGATTGCAGTAGGCTACGTAACCTCGAAGCCGGAATTCTTGGTATTGTTTCAGTAAATGGTAAACAATCATCGTGTCATTGACATTTTATTAGTTTATTTCCTAAGTCTAAATCAATCATTTACATGCGCATTGAAATCATATGCACCTGTATCATCGATGTTATTTATTAAAAACTGGGTCATTGACCATGGTATATGAGCCATTATGAGCCATTATACCATGCACGAGAAATAGTGACCATTAAATTGTCTTCTGGTTGTACTTGCAAAGCGAAATCGGCAAGATATAGCAATTCTTCGTTTTATAATAAAATTATTATTCCACTCGCGCTTGTTGGTTATGAGATGATTATAGCCAACTCGGCGCCAGGCCTCTCTCCTCCGCAGAGGTTCGATGGGGTGTTATGTGTATCCGCTGAACGAAGTGCGGAATTTTACGCCTGCACTCACTTCTCTCAGCGGAACCTCTACGGAGGAGAGAGGCACTAGGCGCCTCGTTGGTTATCTGTCATCTCATATCCAACGCGCGCTCGTGGAATAATTGTTAAATATACCAAGGATTTCAGTCTTAAAATTTTCAAATTTATCACATGTTTCAGAGGATGGCTACGCTGATCCGTATTCCCTGACCCAGGCCCTGGCTGTAGGAGCGCGGATGTATGGGGCCGAGGTGTATATGCCTGCACCAGTCACTGGGCTCCACTTCAGACCTGACGGCAGATGGGACGTACACACCCCGCACGGAACGATCAAAACAAAGCATGTTGTTAACGCCGCGGGTAAATGGCAATAGACCTTTTTAATACTACATAACCATCACGAACAAACTAAAAAAGTAGATAAAATGACAATGTGACTAATCCGAAAATAGCTGAAGCCTTTCAAAGGTTTGAAATGTAGTTGGCAGTACAAGAATGCCAAATTCCTTTCCCCATCCACTTCCCCGCCGTAATTTGCTCAGTCCGTAGAGTAGGTAGAATTCTTATCACTAACATGGGTGTAAGGATGCAAATATAATTCCTTACCCACTACCCCTTACCCATATTGCTTGGGACGCTTGCAAAACATTCTATAAATGGCATCGTTTTGATTCAAGTTTGTAATATTTGCTTAATTCAGAGGCAAAGCTGACAAATAAAGTTTTTCATATCCTCCGAGTCCAGAGGCCCGGGAATCGAAAGTCCTCATAACATATAAGTAACATACACGTCGTGTGAAAACTGTTATACCAGGAAATAATGTTTTTAAAAATAGACCTGGCACAAGTCCACTTGTTCAGATAACTGGTGTATGAGTGACTTAAGGATAAGGGGGTTACGGTTTCTAAAGAAAATATGGTGTTGCCTCGGGAGGAAGTACAAACGAATATTTGGTGTATCCAAAGAGTTGATAACTGAAGGTAAATTGGCCACCGTAAAGACATTCAAGTGCTGACGTTTCGAGCGTTAACCCTTCGTCAGAGAGAACCGCTCTGATGAAGGGCAGCACTCGAATGTCTTTACGGTGGCCAATTTACCTTCAGTTATCAACTCTGTTGATAACTCTGCTTGTTACTTAAAGGTTTCTGGGGTCGGGAGATCGGTCGTATGGCGGGTAGTGAGATTGCCTTGGGTGTGGTTCATCATCAGTACGTTGTGACAGGAACAATCCCAGAAGTAGCAAATCTAAAGAAAGAGCTTCCTTTTATGAGGGATCTGGAAGGTTCAGTGTACTCCCGTCAGGAGAGGCAAGGAATCGCTTTTGGCTCTTACGAGAGCGCGGACAAGATGAAAATGCAAGAAGACTGGTAGGTGCTAATTTCGGTATCGCAAAGGCCATGGGTTCGAATCCCGTTCCGGCGTGCATTTTTTCAGGATTTCTTTTCGGAGCTGCCTAAGTTGCGTTCATAACTGCGATTGTCATTCATATTTTTGACTACTTTCATTAATTTTTGTATCGCCACAAGTTAACTTACAGCTGTTTCACGAGACTGACTCCTGACGTAAAATTCAACGACGTGCATAAATGTATGTCTCCTTCGTGGATTAATTGATTTATTAAACAACCGAATCCTGAGAAATGTCATGAACGTGCCGAAAGGGAGTTTTTCTACCAAAAAATGCATTTATTTCAGCTATTTACCTCATTATAGCAAACCTGGTGGCAAACTAACGCCAGTGATTGAATGGCCGCTATTTCTCTGGAAGGGCATACTCGCTGAGATGCCATGGTCTCCAAGCCAATCAAAACTCTTGAATCGCATTCTACAATGATCCAGTTTTAACAATGGTTGTTAGCCCTTGTAAGGAAGTAAAACCATAAGAGATACGATCTCTCGGAAATGTTCCACTGCTCCACAAACTGAGCTATTATCTAGTGCGGTTGGGGGGAGGGGGGGGGGGGGGGGCAAGAAAACCATGGAAGAGTACGGATTATTACTCAGTAACTGAACCCCAAGCCTTTTTGCCATCCTGGCCTGTTGCGTTTGCCTACCACTAGGTTGGCAGGCGATACGATTTCTAGGTAATGGAATAAATGTGTAATTGAGAGTTAAGGATTAAATCTGGATAAGTATTTAATGGAAACAAATATGTAATTCAGCTGGGTTAAGGGTTAATCTTATCGTTCCTTGTCCCAACTAACATACACAAGGCTTCAGCGATTCTCTGCTACTAAAGAATAATACAAGTTTGAAGTTTTAAGTTTTTTGTTTTGACTGCTATAAGGAGGATTGAAAAATTAAAAAGTAACCTTGGTATTTACCGGCGCTCTAAGGTTTGGCATTGTATCTATCCAATTGTATACGTGCGTACGTTCGTGGCTGCAAACAGACACTTCGACAGAATTCATGTAACCCTTGCAATACTAATGTATATGCTCGATCAACTGATCAATAAAAACTGCATGGGGCAGTGATGGCTGATGGCTTTTTTTTTTGTATGTGTGTGTTTTCTTGCAGGTGGGATTCAGTTCCTGAGGGATTCGGGAAGGAATTATTTGAAAGTGATTTGAACCGAATCAGTGAGTATGTGGAAAATTCCATGAAGCGAACACCCGTGCTAGCGAACGCTGAAATCACAAGTGTTATATCAGGTCCAATAACTTACACTCCAGACGCTATTCCTTTGCTTGGTCCTGATGTAGAAGTTCCTAACATGTGGCTTGCCCTCGGTACTGGTTACGGGATTGGCCTTGCGGGTAAGAGATGCTTGCGCATTCAGTAAAAGATGGGTGTATGAATTTAGCAATTGACGTCTCGAAATGTTCCGATTATGCCAGGAAACTTAATTTCTCTTTAAGTGCCTATGAAGTAAAAAATAACTAAGCTATTTGAAAGGCCTTTCAAAGTGACGAATAATGGCCTTTTCGTTTGTAAAATCAGTTTCTTCCCTTTTTCCAGAGATATTCAAGGTTTTGTTCAAAAACTAATGACGTCATAAGTAGTTTCAGTATAAGGATAAATCGCAAAATTAAGAATATCTCGTGAAAAATTGGAGTGATGCTACTCAAACTTGGCATCAAGGATGTACGCCACGCAGGTAAGAAACAAAATGACACCCATTTTGACCTTGCCATGGTATTACTCTCGGCCCCAGTTCCTTTCTACTTCGAAACAAATATCTCCATTTTCGACCAGTAAATGCAGACAGTCCTACTTGAAACGCACGAAGTGCCCATATTACCCTACGTTTCCTCACCAGCTCATTGGGAGTAAGCAACAAGAAACGAGAACGCCAGTCGAACACAAAATAGACCCGAAAACAAAACTGGTGCCATGGCAACTGCACAGTAGGCGTAAAGTTGTGTCTTACCTGAGGTACATTACTGGTGACAAGTTTGAGTAGCATCACTCCAATATTTCCCGAGATATTCTTGATTTCATTATGAAACCGAGGCTTCGTGTATAGTTTTAGGTATGAAAGCTAGCTTTCATTCATGTTCAAACAAAACTAAGTTTCACATGAAAAGCTTTGCACTTAGCCTCGCTTTTGTTATGATGTTCTAAGCAACTTGGGAATGGCCTCTTCGTTCATAGGTCTTCTTCCTACATGTTATTTGAAATTTAAAAATCATAAAAAAGTTGACACCTTGGCTAAGATACTTAAAAACGGGTTTTGGACGCTTCGGTAACGTACTCCGATCCTGTCTTCCTCACTGTGAGAGCCGTCGTTGGGGACTTTGAATAAATTACGAAATTATATCAATGCACAAATAACCCCACGAATGGCTTAATAGTGACTTATTTGTCTGAACTCAACTTTCTGTTTATCGTCACACTAACTTGTGTACGCTTCCGACAAGCAGTTCCTAATTGAACTTTGAAAGGCGTATGCAGTTTTTCAGTTCTCTTTCTTGTGTTAACGTTGCGTTCACCTAGTGATGCAAAGCAAAGGATGTAAAGCAAACCATTTTATAGCAATAGTTATCAAATTAACAAATAGACTCCAAGTTGCCGTGCGTCTGTTCAATAATAGATCACAGATGAAGTCAAAATGTGGTAAGAACAAAAAAGTGGCACACGAGCCGCAGGCGAGTGTGTCACTGATGTTCTTACCACATTTTGACGTCTTCTGTGATCTATTACTGAACAGACGCACGGCAACTTGGAATCTATTTGTTTTATACAATGAACAGAAAGGAAACACGACAAACTTGCCTCGTAGCGCTTGACTGTACTGTTCCATTTGTGCCAGTTCAGGCATTTTCAAAGTCACCAACGTTACTTTCCGTGTCGGCTTCTTCTTTTCTTCTTTATCGTACTTGTAAACAGCTTCCCCTAAACTTTTACCGAGGCCTTCACTTGCTCAAAGCAGAATAATCGAGTAAATATTTTCAAAACTTTGAGCCTTTTCGTAGCGATAACAGCTGTTTTGAAGATTTGTTCCAGTTTAGGCATTTTCAAATAGACAAGAACACTTTCGCCTTGGTTTCTTCTTTATCTTGTTTGTAAACAGCTCCTGCTAAACTTTGGTCGAGGCCTTCATTGCTCAATTCGAAAAAATCTTGCAAACATTTTCAAAACCGCGCGCCATGTTGGACAAAACGAAGAAAACAATTTTCCGTGACGTCATCCGTGTGTCTGTACTCTAATAGATCATGGGCAACGACCAATCACAGCGCGCGTAGCATTCAGTACATTGTATAAAACACGATAGATAACCGGCATTGCTCTCTGCGACGTTGATAGGACTCCTATATGAACGTATATGTGGTAAATGTGTCAACATGTACCGAGTTTCCTTGAGTCATGCGCGTTGCATAAAGGTAATCGCACACATTGTTTGTCTCGAACAAAATCGGTCTGCTTATACGAAGTACAAATCGTTGTGACGATGATAAAGCAAACTGTAAATTCGTAGTGACGTACTCGCTCGTTTCTCATGTATATATCTCAACTTTCTACTATCCTAATAACTCAACGACAACGAACAACTAAGAACAAGTTACCAAGGGACCTGGTCATAACAAGTTTGTTCGAAGAGGACCCACCTTGTCTGGGGTAGGAGGGTTATCGAAGACACCACCTGTTTCATGAACATTACCGACAAAATGTTATTGGCTTCAAACTTGCGTTGACACAGAAATGTTCAGCTAGCAAGAGTCATCATTACTAGATAAACAAGAAAAGTGAGGTTTGAATCTCATTGGAATTGTTTACTGCTGGATAGAAGGGTGGCTATGCAATAAAGACACCATCTTTTGAGGTTGAGGAAGGGATTGCAGGCACAGACAACGACCTATTTTGTGACTTGGTTCGAGTATAGTAGTTTTGACCACTTCCCTAAAAGCTATGAAAATGCATCTTTTATAGAAATCTAAAATAACACGACGTGATTAACCTATAAATTTCGCACGAAAGCTTTTTAGAAACTTTCGTCTTTTGGAAACGTTTGGTGACACCTTGTAGCTCAGAAGTTTTAGCTTTCGACCGGTGTGCCGAAAGTCAAGGGTACGACTCTGTTCAGAGGCGGAGAATTTTTTTCTTCGCATTCTCATTCGCGTGGCAAAGAGGATAATTAGTGTATGAATGATGGATCAGAGAATTTACTCTGCAGTGTATGTTAAGTGCATAAGGGAACCCATGAATTTCCCACTGAACCTTAGTCCTAGTAAGGAAATAGGAGATCGCACGTAGTGGGTTCGATTCCAACGCACCGAGCTCGGAGATTTTTTCTTTGCCTCGTGCTATATATCATTTCCTTATGAGCGTTAGCCTTAAGGCTAACGCTCAGTGAGGAATTGATGGGTTCACTTTAGCACTTTAACAGACACTGCAGAGTTAATTCTCTGATCCGTCATCTGTGGCACAACATTAATTAGTGTATGTATTGTGCAATATGCTTTTTTTTTCTGCACTTGACAGGTGGTATCGGCAAATACTTAGCTGATTGGATGATTGATGGAGAGCCGCCGTTTGACCTCATTGAATGTGAACCTGGTCGCTATGGTCACTGGGCGACAAGAGAGTATGTGCTAGCAAAGGTTCGAGAAACGTATGGTCTGAATAATGAAATGATACATCCAAAATTAGAGAGGTGGGCAGGACGGCCGGTCAGAACAAGTGGAATATACAAGGTACGTTTTAACCAAGTCACATTCCCTTAATCCATCGGTTAACGGTGCTGTCTAACTTTGAAAAGTATAGGCATCATAAATTGTCTAGAGTAGTAGACCTTCAAATTTGATTTTCTACCTTGAAAAACATGGCAAGTTCAGTGGTTTTTAGTCCCAATTTGGTCCGTTTCAACACCTCCATCTTGTTCACTCCATGTACTTCATTTTTTCCCTGTCACCCTTTACTTTATACTCTTTTCAAGGCCCCGTGAGGTAGAACGCCCGGGACTTGCAATGTAAAACAAAATAACAACAGAAAAATGTTCAAAGAAACGTCAGTCCATCTGTCCTCTCAAAGTTCGATTTGGGGTTTAGGCGGCTCGGTATATTTTCTTCTTTTAATTTTGTGTGAACAAAGTTTTGTCGGGCTGGTAGCAGGAAAAAAAATAACCCATACTCAAGTGCAGAGACCCCGGTTGAAACATGTTTTTACCATGACCTAAGGAAGAGGTTCACTGTATTATTCAGCTGTAATGAATGTCAGTGGATCGCCCAGAAAGCTCTGGAATAAAACTGCACCGAAAAATTGTAGATTAGATAAGTAATGAAGTGTTCAATATATTTTCCTTTGTCCAGCGTCTCTGTGAGCGTGGTGCGCAGATGGGCATGCGCAATGGCTGGGAGCAACCTAACTGGTTCGCAGGTCCTGAGGATGAGTCAGGGTATAGGCCAAGCTTTCGACGGACAAACTGGTTTGAGCCTGTTGGTCGAGAATGTGAGCTTGTGCTGAGTAAAGTTGGTATCATAGACTTGTCTCCTTATGGAAAAATAGAAGTTAGTGGAAAGGATGCAGCTTTATTTCTGGATATGATCTTTTCCAATGAACTTCCTAAGGTATTTTAAATCTTTTTTTATTTCCCTTAGTAACTTGGCTGACTTAGCTATGCCAATTATCAACTATAAAAAAAAGCAAGAAATAATTGCCTGATATGGAAGAAGAGATTGAAGTGCAACAATTGCGGCACAAAGTGTTTTTGTCATGCAGGATATGTGAGGTTCGCTTATTTTTTAGAATAAAACAGACGTCCGTGCGGCCGAGGCGCCGAGATATTTCGTTTCACGAGCAGAAACAAGTCGAGCGTTCAAGACCCCCCTCCCCCCTGCTCACCTGAAGGTTTGGATCTGCTACCTGTTCGTATGACTTGGCTGCAAGCTCATAGGCTGCAAAGGTCACACGATTGAGGTCATACCAGTTAGAAATTATTTAAAGCTTACCGTTTAACGTCATTAACTGTATTCGTACCATAAAGTTCCGAAAGTAACGCACACCCTTCCTCGCCCCCGTCCCTCCTCCCTGGTGGGAATAGTCTCAAGTGTAGCTTGACCTTCGAGGTATACGAACAACAGTGACACAGAGCTGAGAGAAATTGCAATTGGCTTGTTATGATGATAGATGGCATTATTTACTATTTCAGCTGGTTGGCTATCATTGATTGATTTATTGATCACTTCATCTGAGAGGGTTCATTAAGGGTTCTAATAGGCTTTCATGCAGATGTGGCCATGTGAAAAAAAAAAAAATAAGCATTTAGTGAAAAGGTGCCCGATCAAGTTTAAACAGTCGTCTTTGAACACAACTAGTAGCTGCGTGCTGATGAAACAACTTTTCATGTGTTGCTATGCAGTTTTCCCAGGTGTCTTTCTGGTTTTCAACAACGGAATTGCTGTTCAGTATTTATCTCATGAAAAGGCTTTACTGTTCTTTTAGATTGGGCACTCATGCATAAGCCACATGCTGACCCCAAAAGGTAAAGTGTACGCAGAAATGACTGTCACTTGTCTGGCACCGAATCGGTATCTTCTGGTCACTGGAAGTTCCACCGAATTTCACGATCTCAGGTATGAATCCTTTATAAGAAGTTGTGAAATCTGTTTCCTTTTTCTCTCTGAGTTCAAGCCCACCCTTTCTAAGGTGTATGTTTTGGGTGCGCCAAGATATGATTGTCTTGCGCAGTTGAAAACCATCTGTCTTGTCCACCATTATGGCGCAATTTAGACCCCTCACTTAGTTGCGTCGAATGTAACTAGACTGTCGAAATTAGCCCATTAGCCACAAAAAAACAAGAAATATATGTAAACTTTAGTTTGGGAAGTAAATGATACAAAACTAGAACAGAATGGCTATTCAATTCTTATCTGAAACCAGAATTGTATAACGCTCGAATAATACGACATGTGAATTAAAATCAAAATCTGCTCATCCCTGACGACTAGTTGATGTTTTTGGTGAGCTCTCCATCGCTTCAGTTGATTTTAGTGCCACACAATTCTCTCCAATTTTCGCTTTGCATGTCATTCTCTACTTACAGGTGGCTGCTAGAAAATCGACGTAAATTCAGTTATGACGTTAGCATAAAAAACGTCACTGATGACCTGGCTTGCTTGGGCGTGGCAGGACCTCGCTCACGTGATGTCCTCTCCAAGATGACATCATCAGATTTGAGTGATGGAAGCTTCCCATATTTGGCGTTTCAGAAGATTGAGATATCAGGATTGCCTATTCAAGCTAGTCGGTTTTCCTCTACGGGTAGGATGTATATCAAGTGTTTTTTTCTTTGTTTTGTTTTTTTTCTGTCTTCATATATAACATGTCAGTGGGTACTGGTAGGGTCTGGTAAGGTTGCCCACGTCGGATTGGTCGAGAATCAGAGGCCTGAAAAGACAGTTCCTTGCCCTCCAGGTTAGGCGTGTGGCATGGACTCCATGGAGCCAATCAACACATCTTCTTAACACTATCTAGTTGTTTACGGGAAAGGAAACAATTACTTATACTGGATACTGAAGTGGAATAATGACCTGTTGTGCTTGAGACGACGATTACGTTACGTGAAAGGGTAGTAGTTTGATGGGTGCCGTACGGGCTCAAGGTGAACTTGATATTGATGATGATGATGATGATGATGATGACGATGAATTGCTACTTACTTAGGACTCAGTGTAGTTTAGTTAGAACCTCGACTCCTTGATATCTGTTCCACGTAGTCCAATTACATGCATCAAAGACTTTTCTCTATTGTTTGCAGGTGAGTTAGGCTGGGAATTATTTCATAATAAGGAGCTCACGGATGAGCTTTATGAAGCTTTATTGACGGCCGGTGAGGATTATGGCATCGGAGACTTCGGCACCTACGCCTTAAATTCATTGAGACTTGAGAAAGGATTTCGTGCGTGGGGCTTTGAGGTATTTGTGCTCTTTAAATCTCATCTTCCGTACTCTTAATGGCTTATTCTTTCCTACTTTACAAATTCTGCTGATCCGGTAATGTGAGAAATGATTTTGTCATCACAAAGAGATCAAATTCATTCGAACTCTAGCACTGTAAGATTTGATTTACTAGACGCTTGTATTCTCATTGGTTGAGCTAGTGTCGACTGAGAATTCTAAGAGAGGCGTGACGTTACTAACAAATCCTGACACTGCTCCTGAGCACGTGGGGAATGAATATCAAAAACCACTTCCGGCTTTAGCCGTTGTAGACGTAGTCTGGTTGTTATATGAGTTACTGTGCAATAGTATAGCAAACTAGTTCTAGACAGTTTGGCGTGAGTACTTCATTTATGGTTATCAGTGCCTTTCGTTAGGCTTGTCCTGTTTCAAAATATATATTGAGGGTGTTTTTTATTGTTGTTTAACGTTCTTATCGGCAGATGAATATGTCAACTAACGCTGTTGAAGCAGATTTGATGTCTTTTGTTAAATTAAATAAGGTAAGAACAGTAGTTTATTTGTAATTATTGGCTATTTTTACGTGTACTCGTTTTCTGTGTTTCCCTTAAACGCACTCCACTTACTTTTTGGACTTCGATTTATAATAAGAAGGTTTGAAAAGAAATCTTTCTCCAGAGTTAAGGGCTGATGTACACTTACGACGCAAACATAAGCTCAAACGTATACCAAGGCTTGTTTACACAGTCTTGGTCGTTTACTCTTTAAACGGCTGTTTACACGACAGAAAAGGTGGTACGGTACCCATTGCTGCCTATGGACCCAAAAACAGCACGAGTGTTTCTTTTCAAAACTAATGGATAACGTACCACTTTTTCACGGGTCCGTATTATTTTTTACCTGTCGTGTAAATTGCTCTTTTATCTTATATGCAGAAACGGCTTGGTTGGTCAAGGAGTTGAAGTACTTACAGTGTAATTAGTTGAGTTGGATATTTTTGACTAGCCTTTGTAGGTACTTCCTTTTTGCTATACTATTTGTATTTAGAAACGTAAATGGAGTGGTTTTGTTGTTGTTGTTGTTGTTGTTGTTGTTGTCATAAGCTTATGACAGCAACAAGTGCTGATCAGTGTATCATGAGACGGCCCGTTCAACATGCATGTTGCTCGCTATTGAACGCGATAAAACCTGGCTCTATTCCGTTCAACAACGTGCAACATACATTGAACAGCAAGAGAAAACATCAGGCAGTTCACTGTTAACAGAAGTCGCACACGCCAGCCCAGTGCCTTTAAACATTGATCACCCGTCAATGAGACTAATTTCGCGAAGCCTGTTTGCCTGTTCTTCTGCAACGCTCTCGCTTGTGTTTAGCATTGGCTTGTGTTATTTTCTTAATCAATAGTCGGTGTATCATTTGCCCACCATTTTATACACAAGTTTAGATTCGTTTGAATCATCGGAGATAGTTAAATTTTGATTTAAACGTAACCCTTCAACTTTTTAACAGGGTGTCAACTTTATCGGGCGCGATGCTCTTCTTCAACTGAAAAAGGATGATTGCGAGCGTATTTTGTGTTTTCTAACGTTGGAGACGAAAGATGTAGACCCTGAAGGGAACGAGACGGTTTGGTACGCAAACGAGGTATGGTACATACGCTCTTATTTTGCTCAACTCATGTGTGATATGGTGCAGGATTGTGTGGTTATGCCAGCCTTTGAAGCTGGAATCGACTAAGAGTTAATTGCTATTTTTTTCATCAGGCTGTAGGATTCACGACAAGTGGTTCGTACAGTTACCAGTTAAAGAAAAGCATGTGCTTTGCGTATTTGCCTCCTTCTTTGACTCAGTTGGGCTCACGTGTAGAGGTGGAAATGCTAGGAAACAAGTTCCCTGCAATGGTCGTCAAACACCCATTATTTGATACCGAATCAGCACTCACCGAAACACTATAGTAACAGGGTACCGATGGGGGATCGAGAAACATTGTATTCTGTAGAGGGAATTTACATTGGTGTACTCAATGGTGGTTTGCATGGGAATTCAGTACGGTGAAGACAAGAGGAGGCCAATTTCACTGCTGACCGAATTTTGTTAGGA
Source organism: Pavona decussata (assembly GCF_977016875.1). Classification (NCBI taxonomy): domain Eukaryota; kingdom Metazoa; phylum Cnidaria; class Anthozoa; order Scleractinia; family Agariciidae; genus Pavona; species Pavona decussata. The sequence continues at coordinate 3,890,600 of NW_028145482.1, forward strand.
AATGTTAAAAGCTTTCCTCAAACACACGATTCCTTTAAGATATCAAAAAAAATAATAAATATAAAAAAGCCGAGATTAAAACTTAAAAATTTGAACGATACATTAATCAGTAAATGACACAAGCATACTCGGAAAAAAACTCTGAGTCAAACCTAAGACCTTCCGATTACTAGTTCGGATGCTCTTCCACTGAGTTACAGGAGACTCGTGGGAGCTAAGGCCATTAAACTAGGTTCATGGGACAAACATCCTGCATACTTCTAGGATTGGAATGTCAATGTGTGGCATAAGCGCAATGGAAATAATGTGATGGGATATGTTAAGCCTGGTGAATAAATGAGAATGATGTATTAATCAGTAAATGACACAGGCATACTCGAAAAAAAAAATTAGGTCTTAATGTAAATAAACACAATTATGTGTATTATTTAAGTGTCAGTGTATTTAGCGCATGAAACTAACTGGGGAAACCTCAGATCGAATTCGAATTTGAACATGATGACTTTGGACGAGAAGGGAAACCGGAGAACCCGGAGAAAAACATCCGAGAACATGTGACGCTGAGTCCGGGAATCGAGCCCGGACTACATTGACGGGAGGCGAGTGCTCTCACCACTGCAACGTCCCTGCTGCACAAAGTATTTCTTTGGCAAAAATAACTACTCAGAAAGCCAACAAACAACCAGCCTGTTAGTATCTGAACGTGGAGTCACATGTAAACTAGTCTTTTGGTGAAGTACGGTCACCTCTCTTTCCGTCACTTGAACGTAAATTTCCACTGTTGCGTAATTTTATGTACGTTAACCGGCGTGAATAAAAAATGAGAAAATGTACGTACAACCTGTTTCAACTTTTTCCTCAGACGCAATCTGTCTAAATTTTACCTAAATTCATGCCAGTTAACGCATATAAATTTACGCCACAGTGGAAATCCTCCCGTAGTTTTTCCCGTGAGAACCAAACTTGTGCACAGTCCAACTCTGTAATAAGGACACTCAGCTCGGTCCCTTTGGTACCTTTATGTTTGTAATCTGATTGTCCCTCCCTAGCGTTTCAAGAGAGGGGAGCAGGGATTGCGCAGTGGGGAGAGCACTCGCCTTCCACCGTTCTGGTCGGGGTTCGGAGGGGACAATGCCAATTTAACTTCCATATTATTAAAACACCTCGGGTACGCTTTTGCACTGTTGAAAACAATGACGATAGTTAAGCGTTGCCAATGTTAAGTACAGATCTAAAGTTATTACTTTTATTTCATCGAAAATGGAGTTTCCATTTCCCGGGATCTCAATTATTCCTTGGTCGGTTAACCATGACTGCTACACGAGTCCTCGACATACGGAGAAAGTGAAATGCGACAAAGATGGTGCCAAGACCCGGAGCACATTCCCTCGAGCAATTAGATCTGTAAATGACCTCTCGGAACACAAACGTTCCGTAGCCTGCGTAGCAAGCGTTTCCGTGCTGATTTCATTTCTCGCGCGGCCAAAACCGAGAATCTCGTTCCTCGGTCTTTCTTTGCTCCGAAACAGCACGCAGGCTAAGGTTCCGAGACATCAATAACGTTTCACCCTATTCTGTGAGCGCTTTTGTGTACTATGGATATAAATTAGGTTAAAACTCAGCTATCAGTATTAATTTGTCATATACAGCTGTTTCGACAAAGGTTGTCCAAAAAAGCGTAAAAGCGTACGCGACAATGCCGAAAGGTAGTCTGGTAAATACCCAATAAATTTCAATAAAAGCTCAGAATCCATCATGTCTCGACCGTACAGCGAAGACTTGAGATGGCCGGCAATATGGATTCTGAGCTTTTATTGAAATTTATTGGGTACTTACCAGATTACCTTTCGGCATTGTCGCGTACGCTGTTACGCATTTTTTGGACAACCTTTTTCGAAACAGCTGTATACAGGACTTCGTTTAAACCAGGTCTGTTGAATCGGAAATTCTCTGTCAAAATATCTGGTTAAATGACGCAAAAAGAAGCGGCTCACAAGTTGAATATAGGTAAAAGAAAATAATTTATTTACAGACGACAATATCTGAATGCTGTATCTTGAAGATAAAATAGGCTAGTGTAACTTCTACAGCTTTTAGAGCCTTCGGGCTGTGGATGACGTTATCAGTGAAATCACCACTCAAATAAAAGCTAATCTACATTCCTTTCCAGTAATTCTCTGCAAAAGCATTTTGTAGCGAATGAAGGGGTGATTATATAGTCAAAGATGACCTTAAGACGTTGCCATTTAGATTGTAAAAACCGCGGATTGAGCCTTCCAGTTACTAGCCTGGAACCTAGACTGCTTGCGCCTTTTTCTCTCTCGAATTGTCTCTTGTGGCTTGAAAAAATGACGGGAAGAGAAAACTTAGAGCGCTTTCCATTTGTCAGAACTGTCCGGTCAGACCAGCCAGTTCGTAAGCTATTGTCGAGGAATTTAAGTTTAAGCAACGTTAACAAAGTTGAAACCAAAACGGTTTCTCCAAGTTCGATCGTTCGTTTCGAACACGTTTCTTCCAAAAATCACACCTCCACCTAAGCTTTCTGGCATGATAGCTAGAGCTAGGCCTCCAGCTCAGTCCCAGGCTAGCAAGTCCACCGGAAGTAAGAAGTATGATGTCTAAATTTGCGGAATCTCCGCGATATAAACTGAATTTACCAATTTGAAGGAAAGGTCATGCAGTTCATGTTAGTCCTTCGAATTCCTTCAAAATGGCGCGTACCGTTTTCGTAGTGATTAATTTTCAAGATTTTGCAACACCATCTCTTCAAAATGACGCGTTCGAGTTACAGGCTGGTCGGTTTGGCCTGCCAATTCTAGTAAATGGAAAGCACACGCTCGGGTGGTGTAATCCAAGGGAGAAAGGGGACTACAAACAGTCTACTTGAAATCCAGCAATCTCGATTAAAATGAACATAAAAATGGACTGACTGAAACGAACAGAAACCCTCTTAACCGATCGTCATGTACTGAATGTGATAATGTTTAGCTACGCTAAGTGGAGTCGTCAGGGGCATTTCATTGTTATACGTCTGCTTTTTCCACCAATGGTTGGCGTTTTCGTCTCGTCAGTGGAGAGTCCTCTGAAATGGCGTGGTAGTCACCAGTCTTCTCGCTCTCACTGTACGAGCCAATGAGCGGAGTGATCAGATAATAACCCAGACCGTGACCAATCACAACAGTCACAAAGAACCACATGTTGTAAGTCATAACAATCAACATCAGTAAATAAGCGAGACAGAGTTCCGTTACAAACAGACACGCCTTTGAAGCCTGCTTGACAATATCTGGTCTGGAAAGAAAAGTAAGTGCACGGATTAGCTACATGATTGCTTCTCAATTTCTAGGTTATGACTGTTCTTAAATAGTGACCCGCAGTTCGGACGACGAATCCCGGGGGGAGAGAGAGGCGGTACTCCATATAATAATAATAATGATGATGATGATGATGATGATGATGATGATGATGATGATGATGATGATGATGATGATGATGATGATAATCCTAATACAGGGAGCCCTTTTCACGGAAGTGACATTCATCGGGGTCATGTTAATAAAGAAAATAATAATAAAGCTGTCAAAGTAAAATAAAAAATAAATTAAAAATCCTTTTATAATAGTGAGCTACAGATTAAAGGGGAGGCTCCTTCAGTTCCGAAAGGGATGCCTTTTTCACCCTCATATAAAGGGTAACAAAATTAACAATTTTAGTATTTCAAAGGGCCTTAGAAACTGATGTGTGAACCGAGAAGGCTCTTTCATGATATAACAAAGGAATACGATATTTCGTTTAATGAATGTGGAGGGGGTACAATCCCCACTCCAGAAACTTCAGGGTGACTGGTACGTGAAAGGGTAAGGGGTTGAATCTTCGGTCCGATCATCCTCCCTCCTCCCGGGGCTGACAACGAGTGAAACTATTCAAATCCGTTTGCTCATGTTTTAACGCGTGATATGTCACACAAGTGAGTCATTTCTAGAACCTCTTCTTCCTCTGTCATCTGCATCAGAGAGGAGGAAGGGCGCTGAGGAAGTTACATCTTCATTAGTAAATAAACTTCCGTTTATAAACACAGGGGATGCATCCGCGCCAGCGTGCTTGCTTCGCTCATGGGTCCATAGTAAATTCCCACCGGTTTAATTTCAACGGCATGCTCGAACATGACGAACATCTTAATTATAAAAAAAGCCTATGAACACAGTAATACTATCATCAGTCTTTGTAGTACAGTTGTTGTTTTCATCACCCGAGAAAGCACTGCAGCTAAAGAATGAGAGGAATTTGACATTTAGGAAGACTGTGGTTGTATTGGCAAAGGACAAATTGAAATGGCGAGAACTCGTTTCGTTTCTTTTCAAATTTCCCAGCGGAAGAGAAAGAAGCATTTGCTTCATCGCTAATTTGTTACTGAAGAGGCAAATAACCTGGCTTTGAACTTTACAAGTGTTTCTTGCGTGGAAGGCGTTAGAAAGGAGAAGGGAGAGGGAGAATCGGGAGTGCGCGAGACGCTCCCCTCGTGCGTCGCGCGCGTGCCCGTACTTCCTTCTTCCTTCCTTTTTCTAGCGCTTGCCAAGCAGGCTAACATTTCCTTTCCCACGTTCACCTTTCGGAGAAAATGTCTGCTCCTGCTAAAGAAGTCTTTGTAAAGTTTGTTAAACTGGGCGAAATATTTTAACATTCGAATAAATTCAGTAACTGAATCATGTATTTTACCCTAGGAGATGACATATTTTCCTGGATAAAAGATCTTCCCACTTGCACATTTCCGTGTGTAATCGTGACGTCACGTGAAGTGCTTTAATGCACTCGAACAGAACTGCCATTGCAAGAACAGACACAAATGATCCACTGGCATCTGAAAAAAATTAAAATGGGATTTTATTCTCTTAACATATGTTATTTAATGTGATTAAAAAGAAGGTTTGAAACACGGAAACATTCTATAGTTTGGACCAGAATCCGTCAAGCTATTCCACCCAATTTACAGAACTAAGGGCAATGCAATGAAGTCATGGGAATTTTTTTGGTGCAGCGAAAACGTTTATAATCCTTTAACAAGTAAAAGTAAGCCTTTCGATGAATTGTCTAGTTAAAAAATCCAGGGCTGGATTTCTGAACTTCCCCGTACAAAGCCTTGGTGAGTCTCCCCCCGTACTCCCCTTTCCCCCACCAGAATTTCCTGGCTCTTCCTCCTCCATCAACGACTAGGCTCCCCTCGGCAGTTTAGGCACTCTCCCCAGGTTGCGGTCGCCCTTATAAACCAAGATGGCGGGAGTTTGATCGGAGCGTACAAGTGAAGTCTCGAACTCGGATCCCACGGAAAAATAGGGTTAGTCTATGGCGTCACAGTAGAAATGCATGTGTGGATCAGGGCTGCATCAGCATGGATTACTCAGTATGGTAACTTCCGAAATGTAGCAAAGAATCTTAACAAAGTCGTGTTGATACACACTTTTCACATCAGACAGCAAGTTTACTCAGTCGTTTCCCTTTGGTATTCGTGGACCGTTTCGGTTTCTAAACCAACAGTCTAGACACTTTGACCTCTTTTTATCAGCAGTTTCACAGCACGAAATAGCAAATTGATTAAACTTTCAGACACGCCGTAAAGTTACTTAAAAAGCACAGCAATACGGTAGCATTACGGCAGCTTTGCGGAATAGTAAAGTTGCTCAGGTTCGTGCTGAGTTTATCAACATAGAATCCCGATAGAGTTCTTTGGAATTTTATAGCACGAATGCAAGGGAAGAACCGGTTCCAGTGAAGCTACCTGAGGCCGAGGAGGCGGTGGCCTAGTGAAGCTCTTGTTACATGTTACGTAGGACAAGCCAAAAAGCAAACATTCATTTTTCGACTGAGTTTATCAAGGCATCTAACAATGCTTTCTGAGGTCAGAACTTACCTCTTATTGATGTCACTTTCCATTCTCGAAATAGTAGTATGATATGGTTGAAAGCGGTTGAGAAATGCATCTGTAACATGGAAACCGAGACTAATCTAAGCACACTGAAGCCAGTTTACAAAACGCAACGCAATGTGAGACTCTTCTTACCATTGTGATTGCTGTCAGATCATTTCCTTTCCAGCTGGTAAATAAACGCGAACTGAAAAAAAAAAAAAGATTTATGCAACACTTTTCACATTTGCGTGACCTCAACCCATACCCGCAATGTGTTTGAATACAACGGAAGCGGCCTTGATATGATGCAGTCCTGGATGTTCCCGGACTTGACACGTTCTCAAGTGTTAGAGTTTTAAGAACAAAAAGGACAAGGGAATATCGCGGGGGAGGGGGGGGGGGGGTAACTCTCATATAGAAGTGACGGGGGTTATCGTCGCACCATTTTGTGGGTTACATTTCGTGGTTTGATACCCCTTAGTGTGCTAAAATCCAAATTGACTTCCGTTAGAAGTATGGTGGTACCTTTTAGCGTATTGAGCCAAAAAATATGACAAGAATAAATGACAGTCAACTGATTTGGCACCTCTTAGCGGTAAAAAAACTGTTCAAATCACGCCCCCAATTTCAAACTCCAACCATCACTCCCGTCACTTTTACATGGGAGTCAACCCCCCCCCCCCCAGGAGACTACTAAAAGTAAGAAAAAAAATGGTGCTGTGTATTAGCTAAAATGATCTTAGCTACGGCAGTAAAACGGGATTCTGGGGTCATTTCACCCAATCTTTAGACATCGGAGTGCCCCCCTCCCCCCCCCCCTTAACTACGATCCCTCTTTCGTGTCCTGTTCTAAATCTAGATAAAACGTATTCAATTACAGCACCGTTTCCTTAAAATCACTAGTCCGACTCTTGTTTGTTCTAACCCGCATCTAGCCTAACCACATTTTGTTTCACTATTTATTAGCGTTCCCAAACCCAGCCAGCTCACAGTGTTGTTATTCTTCGCTTACGCGCTTGACAATGTATTTAGATTGTCGAAATGTGATGGCATTTCAGGCTTGCAAAGAATTATAATCAGGAAAGTGGAATAAAGTAAATAAATTGAAGTTGTTGATTTTTTTTGACAAGTGTTGATATGTGATAAATCAACTGACGTGACCTTGTGGCTACAAAAATCCCATTTGCACATTTATATCAATATGTATCAAATTTTTTTTTGCGATTTTGCCAAAACGAGTAAAATTACGCAAAAATCGTTCCCCGCAAAAATATTGTCCACCGATAAATCAGTTCTGGTGGAGCTGAGCAAAAGGTCATCGTGAAGTTCTACTAAAATCGAAAAGTAACAAACCACTAGCCGTTACCCTCTCTCTCCCCACCTCCCCCCCCCCCCCTTCCCCCACGCTTCCCTTATCGCTTCCAGCACTTCTCAGTACCCTGCCATTGACAAATAGATAATTTAATGGACAAACCATTTCGTGATATTGCGTCAAGCATTTATAACTTAGATGATCTGGCGAGAATTCAATATAACTACGTTGTTTGCTTGACAGCTTTGTTCAAAAAGACAATGAACTAGTCTCGTGAGATATGCGTCGATATTGGATCCGGGAGGATTAAATTCTTTTAAAGCCCTACAGAACGTTCAAGAAATGCAGATCCTATCATATCAGATCACACGCGTAATCCACTAGACGCACTAGTTTAACTCGTACGAAACTAACAAACAGGCATGTTTTGTTTACTGTTCCCCGTATTATTAACTTAAAGTAAAAAAGCGATTAAATTTCGTCAATTTCAGAGGAAATCAATTTTTGTGTGGTCTATTATTTTCCTCTAAGTTATATGCAATAAACTTTAAGACCTTTAAAGCTGTGTATTTCGTATAGTAATTTACTTACGGTGAAGAGCGAATCAATTTCGCCTTTTTGGAGAAAATCAATTTTTGTGTGGTCTGTTATTTTCGTCTCAGTTATACTGTGTAGTATGGCCAGGTTACTGCTCCAGTTTTGCCTTATGGATTCTTCAATTGGATTCTTCAATTTTTCCTTTTGCCGGCTAGCATTGTATACAGTTTATTTTGAGCGCTTACAGAACCCCGTTTTGCCTTATCACTAATCATCCTTGAACTGACTGTGAAATAATTTTATGACCACAATGCAACCTTCTGTCTACTGTTAATAATATTTGAACACTGGAAGTGAAATATATAATATTTATATATTTAAACTGCGGTTTCCAATATATGAAACAGTTCATATATTTCACTCTTCCATCTATTCCTCTCTGGGCGTATATCACAAAATCCACGACTACATGACCAGCTCCCAGTCAGTAACGTTTCTGTCCGTATTCCCCAGAGGGTGAGATGAACTAATTAGCTAAGCAGTTAACGCTGCCCGGGCTTGATATCTTAGTTGAGCACTGCACTGTTTATCGTAGATTTCCGTTAAAGCCTAAATTTGTTCAGCTGCGATGGTCTCTCTCTAGTAATTTTCGAACGTTGCTCGTTTTTTCTTTTCTTTTCTTTCTTTTTGTTTGGCTTTCTGGGACATCACTCTATTTTATATCAATGACACTTTGGACAATTGAAATGAATAAGGACTTTTTTCCGTGATTACTGTTTAATATTTCTGAATAAAAGCCAGTGAAAGCCATTGAAAGTGGAGAGGATTGATCATCGATTATTTACGCAGAATAACGTTACAAGACTTCGTGAGACGAAAGAAGTAAATTGTTTACTTTAGTGTTCCAAAAATCATTTTCTTTCTTCTATCCATTCTTAAAACCTCTTCAAATTTTACTCAAATTCAGGTAGAGCCCCACCTTAACTTGAAGTCCATATAAAAGAGTGATAATAGACTTATATTAGCGGCGAAAACTTAATCTACAATTATCTTCGGGCCGTCACTTTGCTTTGTATCGTTCCAGTGGTACCGGTATATTTTAATTAGCTTTCCGGCATCATCCCTCAAAAGGCACCATGAGAAGTTTGGTTGCCACTGCGGCAAGGGCCCAAACGCACTATTTTTCCGCCGCTATGTTGGCCATACGTTTTTGCTTATTACATGTATTTTGCACATATAAGAATTGCTGTCGACCTTGTGTTCTTGTTTGTTGTTGGTCAGTCGTTCTCGGGTATTCCTGTTTTCCCCTCGCGTCATTGGTGAAAGCGACCGAACATTTCCAAATATAGCCTGCGCAGCAAACATTTCCTTTGGGGCTTTGTGCGTTTCCGTGCGGTCAAAAACGCGAAAAACACACAACTGAAATCCCAACGGAAACGGCTTTGACGCAGGTTGATGTATATCAGGATCAGAGGACGCAATACAGGCACCCTCGTTAAATATAGTCGATTTATTTTCATGCTGGTATGTGCACACCAACTCTTCAGCCGGTTTGATCGTGACGTTTTCTTTAACAAGTTCCAAACTCGGAATTTGTGATTCTGGCTGTGGTGCTGTCTAGTTGAGGGATTTCTCTGGCATTAACGGGATTAACACTCGAATCACGTCTCCACTCGTTCTATTTGCATGAACTGCAAAAGTTACCCTTGTTATTTTTGCGCAAACAGTACTGAATGTATAAATGTAAATATATGAAACATATCTTTTGAACTGCGGATGAAAGATCAAATAGAAGAAAGATCCTCGCAGTTACTACGCAACTGAAGCAGTTGCGAAAAGAAAGCCTGAAAAAATTCACAAATGGCTTGAACGGGATTCCGCGAACCCATGACCTCTGCGATGCCGGTGCAGTGCTCTACCAACTGAGCTATCAAGCCAACTGGGAGCTGGTCATATTGTGAGTTCGTAACATATTTTTGTAATATACCCGTGAAGGATGAATAAATAAATGTAAATATATGAAACATATATTTTGAACTGCGGATGAAAGATCAAATAGAAGAAAGATCCTCGCAGTTACTACGCAACTTAAGCAGTTGCGAAAAGAAAGCCTGAAAAAAAATTCAGGCTTGAACGGGATTCGAACCCATGACCTCTGCGATGCTCTTGATGTACTTACGTAATGTACAGTTACACCCTGAGCAACTTTCAGGAGATAAGCTTTCACCCGGCGTTATTGCCCCCGCAGGGTTTTGGCCCAGTCTGGCCCAGGGCCGAAAACCCGAGGAGACATCCCGTTGTAGTCCCCGCGTAAAAGTATAGTACCTAGCTACAGTGGCAATACACAGTTCGTATACCAGAAAAACTCTCGATTTCGCCAAACTAGGGTCGTAGGGTAGTATCGGGAAATATGTTGATGGGGCTGTTGGTGGGTATTGGGGACTGCAGTTCGTTGGTTGAAGATGACTTGGTCTTTACGTGCGTGTGATTGGCTGCTGATGACGTATGACACATCAATTTGGTAATATTCGTTTTTCGTTTGTGTGGAGAGATATTCGAGGCTCAATACCGAAGTTCAGAGTAAGAGGAAGAAGATCTTAAAATTTCATTTGTTGCCTTTTCGTCTCACAAGTTTAAGAAGCCAAAATTTCAGGGAGGTATACTGGCGTAAAAGAAGAATTAAGAGACGTCATCTTTTGTATTTGCTGGACTGAAAGCCTCAGTTCAAAACTACGATTTGTCAGACACAAATAACTCACTGACTGAAAGACGGAGACGTCAAGAAAGATTTATTGGAAGACGTCAATCAAAGAAAAACGTAAAACAGTTGAAATTATTTGAAATTCTAATAAGGTTTCAAGACAACAGCCAAAAAATTGACAATTTTACTCGCTGACAGATGACGAAACTGTACCAAAAGTGCCGCTTTCTTAATACAATTATCAAGTGCCGTGAGATTGAAAATTTTTAATCCAAAACTACGGCATCCTCTGTCTTGAAGTGGCTCGTGAATAAATTTTAATAAAGTTGACATTCTCTTAGCTAGTAAAATTGTCAATGTTTAGGCTCTATTGCCTTGAAATCTCACATTTTCAACTGCTTTCCTTTGATTGACTTCCACAAAAACGTAGCTTTAATCGATGGCTTTTGAAGGCAAGAGGTGAAGTCGCGTGTAACGGGAACCGCTGCTAGCGGCAGTTTGGCAAACGGTTATGACTTGTGCTAGTAAAATCAGAAGAATTGATTTTGAGCCAGAAGCCACCGGTCGCTTTTTAGCGGCACGCGCTCATAAAATACACTTTATACAAAAGTTCCAAAACAGTCCTTTCTTAAATGGAGGACAGAGAGATGCCTGCCACTATACAAAATCTTCTAGTTTTGCATTTTTGAAGAGGCAGACTTTACTTTCCGCATTCACTTTTGACCTACATGGCACCCGAATTGCGAGACAGTTCCGAAAACTGATTAATTGATCAGATCTATATTTTGATAACGCGAAATATATTATGTGGATGTGGTGCTCAGTGTTCGTAAAAAAAAACAAACTTGTACACAACAGGTATATTTGAAATCAGCATTTATTGAAGCTACAGATTTGCTCCACTTTACTTAGGCTTTAGCCTCACAGTTGATGCAGATAAAGCACCAAGCGCCGGAGCGACGCTGACGACGAAGGCGAGTTGTATTTTTACCATTGCGGTAGCCCTCAGCTTCCTTAAAATGAACCTCCAGTCCCACCTTGCACTGGTTCATGCTGGTCACATTTCTGGCTTTAAACTCGTTGTTTGACTTCGTAACCAATTTTACTCCAATGGCACCTGAAAAAACGTCGAAAATATCCGTCAAAAATCAATATGATAATACTGACCAAGGGCATATACCAGTTAACTGATTTTTACTAGTTTTCTTTTCTTTTTTCTTGAGGTTTTGACGATTGGTTTAATTATGAGAAAGATTTGGTATATTTCATCCCTAGATAAACGGATCGCGTGCTCACCTGGCAGCAAAGTCCGTAATTCCTTGGTAATGTCTTGCAGGAGTGAACAATTCACGATCTTGTAGTAGAAGTACGATTTCTGGTAAACTGGTTTGTCGATGCCAGGTTCGCTCACCAGCTTTGCGGTGACCTCCTTTCTATAGCCATGGCTCTTGAGGTCTGCTTGCTTTAACAGAGCCATCAACTGTTTATCTGATTGTCGAAAGTCTGGATCGAAGATCTTTAATGTCAAAGATTCTTCAGTTTTGGCATCTGCGAAAAAATGTAAATTTCTATGTACACAGTGCAGTGGAAAGGGTGATTGGTATTAAAGTTGTAGTCTGCCATATACATATTTAATTAGTCAGTAGTTAGGTCAGAAATCGGCTTCGACAAGTAGAGACGTACCGACAGTCGCGGAAAAGAGAATTAGACCCAGAATGATTGCGGCCAACTGAGCTTCGAGGCGCACCATCGTTTTTCCTCAGTAGAACAGACTTTCAATCAAGGCAACAGTGTGTCTTTTCTTGAAACCAAAAAGAATGGTGAATCAAAGAGCTCGATTCGAAGCAATTTATAGCAATCGGAAGGATGACTAGTAGCTATTTTTGAACAGCTATAAATATTGAGATTATTTGATAACCTGAAAAACTTCGTGTAAACCAATGACGCAAGACAGAAAGGGAAGACGTGGTTAGTTTCTACTTTTGTTATTTTGCCTTCCTACCAAGGTCATGTTTATGGTAATTTCAACGTGTCGTAAAAGCGTCCATTTAGTGAAGCCATCGATCAATCAAAGTAAACGAATAAAGTGCGAGGAGTTTGTTTGGATCTGGTTACCTTAGAGAGCAAAATAACTGCATCGGCAGTTATAACCTCTGGTACTTAAGGTAGAAAGGAATTTGAACATCTAACATATGAAATAATAATATGAAACCAAGACTAAACAATACTGAACAAAGTCTGAAAAATTACTTCCATGAGTCTCAACTTGGTTTTAATTAAAGACTTGTTTTTCTCGATATCCGTCTGAGAAGAATTTTAATGTAAATGCCTCAAGGAGTTGACACGCTTCAATTACGAAATGAGAGGTCGAGTTTCTTTGGGATACCTCTTTTATTTTATTTTAATTTTAATTTTCACCACACACAAATTAAACAAACTAAGAAGACAAAAGGAAAACTAATGAGTAAGTGGCGAGGAAGCCCTGTGATGAAAACGGTGCAGCCTTTCAGTACCGAATTTATTAAGTGTGCTCACCTTCACATTTTCGATCTTTAAAAGAAGGTTAATAAAAATTTCAAGGGCCAAACATTTCTTTTCGGAGTACTTTTTTTAAGAAACCCGCACCTAACGAACCATACACAGTCGGTGCACGTACGTAGTATACATAAATTATAGTGGCCTTTATGGGTAAAAGAGAACAACGTACACAGGCGTCTGTGTGTACTTATCAAAGTAAATGTTTGATTTGTAAGCATTGGTATGAACGTTACTAACAATTAACTGAGACACGAAAAACTCCTCGCCACACTTTGTTTACATATCTCGTTTGTCTTTTTTTTTCTTTCTGCTATGCCCTTCGCAACGTCGCCATTATTTATTTACTTTTTTACTTAATGGTAGAGTCAGCAGTGGTATTTATCCCAGACTTCAGTGAAAAATCTTGTGCTTATGTTACGATAAAATAAATTAAGACAACTCCAAGTTTTCTGGAACTCGGTAGAGTTTTTGAAAACCAAAAAATACGGTGTGTTTGCGGCCTATGTCAAATGAAAAATGTCTAAGGACTGAGTATTAACGCCTTCTTACTTAGCATATCGTAAATTTGGGATGCATGATTACTAATGGCGCGTTTTTTGGGGGACATACTCTGTGTATTCTGAGAAAGGAATACCCTTAAAAATCTCCTTTGTACCTGTTGCATAAAAGAATCGAATTCTTATAAATAGTTTAGAAGAAGAATATTTTTAATTTTTCGAGCTAGTCTGATTTTGGAATCTAAGAAATATGTCCCAAAAACCGCCCTAAGAAAAAAAATATAATCTGAGTGCACAAAAAAAGAAAAAAGTTACTGATATCCTTGTTAGCATCTCGTCGCTCACCTTGATGAAAATGTATTCATGAAATCGTGCGCGTTATATCTGTTTTATTTACAAAAAAAAAAAAAAAAAAAAAAAATTCCCGCTATTACTATTCCATTAAGGAAAGTAGATTTCGGAACTTTCTTTTTCAACGACTAATAAACTCAAAGAAATTTCTCCGAAAGTGATGATTTTTCATCACTGCAATCGAACGTTTTGGAAATTTAAAGAAAATTAATAAAAAAATATAAGCGAGTAAAAGTTTCGCCCTTTGTCATTACGTAAATAAAATTAGCGGATGCCATCGTCAAGTGTGCTTTTCCTTTTTTGTTTCATTGCAGCAATTAAACTTGATTTTTTCTCACAAATTTAGACTGTACTGAAGAACGATCTAAGCATATATAAACCAGTATAATAATTATTTAAGCGAATTTATTTTTTAAGAAACCTGCAACTTATCAGCTATAAAAACACCGTACACGTAAAGCACACATAAATTGTAGTGGCCTTAATTGTTAAAAGAGCATAACGTACATAGATGCCTTTGCCGTTAAAAAAAAGTTTTGTTTTTCTAATTAAAAGGAGCTATTTCACTGTATAAACCTTGTCAACAACTGAGACGCAAAAAACTCCCCGCCACACTTTGTTTACGTATCTCTATTGTTGTTTTTTCCTCTATGCCCTTCACATCCATCCTTTGATCAATCTGTCTCCACCAATTTATTTACATTTTAGTTAATGTTAGATCCTTGAATCAGTGATAAATTTCCTAGACTTCGTTAAAGAAAGCTTGTACTTACTTTAAGATTACGTTTACATTAGATTGAAAAGGTTACATTTCCTATAAAATGGCCTCTCACTACACTGAGACTTTCTGTTCGAAAGGGTAGAACATTTTGCCTCCTCACCAAAAGCTAAGCGTACTAACGGAAAAGAAATACATGTCTTGCACGATCGATTCACGATTGAATTTCAAATTCTAATTTTTATAAACTTCTCGTTTTGGATCGCTTGGTTGTTGGGTAGAAAATTGTTGCCAAGGGTCCCATAAATCACATTTCATAACCTCTACTTTGAAAATATAATATCTGTTTACTTCAACCAAGTTTGAACAAAATCGTAGAAGCTGGAATAGACGTCTTCATCGTATACTTGTTGTTCTTCAGCTTCAAGTAAATAACATCCTCTCGAAAGAGAGGCATTTTGAGCGATAATTTGCAGTTGAAAGTTTGTCCAACAGAAAGGGACTACTGCACGTATTAGTCACAATTATTGTTCCAACATGATTAAACTGACTTTGTTGAGGTGTTCGTAAGCCAGAACTATACTACACTGTTGTTCTAAGAGTTTTACGTTCTCAAGCCCTGGCTTTCGTTTTACTCGCTGTCTTAGTTTTTCGTCTTTTTGGTCAGTTTTATTGACTTCGTTTCTAATGGTCGTCAACTAAGGTTGTCTCAACTCTAGCGCCGACATTGAATTATTTTCGGGTGAATTCGCAAAAGATCTAGGGTTCCTTTTTAAACTCTACCTTTCTGAGCCTAAAAACATTTTTAAATTTTCTTAACCGCGGGTTTGAAATCGACGTGACACCATTAGCTAGCAAAACTACAGGGTTTGAATATACGAACAGAGTCAGACTTTTTAGTGGCAAACCACAGCTTTTATGACAACAGGCTTTCAGCTTCTTAAGGTTTGAACTCTTATTTCCGCAAACCAGTCAACATGTAAACATTGTTTATCAAGATTCTTCTAGACCTTTAGAGCCTAGAGAGACAACCCAATAACATTGTGGCTCCGCGCTTATGTCTTGCTCGCCTAACTTATTTGAACAATGTATCTGATATTTTTTTCTTGACAAATTAACGACTGAGTGCAGTTTAATAACAGCCCAAGCATGGTGTCGGAGAAAAGTTAAATTTCAGAGTTGAAGCTGTACATCGTAGAGATAGACATCTCTAAAATATTTCAAAATAAAACACATTTATCAGCTCTGCTCGTTCTTAGAGCTAATTTCGCTGCGTTTTAGAGCGATTTTATCGGGATGGTGTCGAAGATGAGCCGCATTAATCTTTAAACGAATCAAACATCACACAACATAAAGGTTCTTACCCTTACTTGTGTCTTGTGCTGGTTAGACATTACTTAGACAGCAACATTGCTTTAATCTTTCTTGCTTTTATATTATTTGATCTGATATGTAGCATCTTCCTGCAACCTATAGCTGTTGTCAAGGGAGTTGGGCACATAGTGTCCGCTGTTACTTAATTTTCAATTCTTTACACTTTTGCTCGGCGCGTGGACGCGAAGATTTTTATTAATGAGATAAAAGGATTGTTGAGTAGTTCTTTTGAAAATGGTTGAATACGTTATCGATACAGTCATTCGTAGCTCAGATGTCGTTTATTGCAAAATTTTCTGTGAATAGGCTGATTTCAATTCTTTATTGCACTAAGTTTTGTAAAGCGCTAATGGGCTAAACGGAATTAGCGCCATACAAAAGTCACACGATAAGAGCTAACGCGTATGTTGTCTTTCGCAAAGGCAGATAAAACCTCCCTGGCCCTTTCTAACTTCAAGGCCTGATCATCATTATATACTCAATAACAGTGATTTAAAGAGGGAACATATCTACATAAGATAAAGCCGGCAAGCCGCTTATCAAACTACTAAACCGACGAGAACCCCTCGCCTCTTGAATCCTTCCTCTATTGGGAACTAGCTTGCTATTGCAAAAATCAGCAAGTCAAATCAAACTTTATGTCTCTTTATGTTTTTTTGCAAAAAAAAAAAGAAAACAAAACAAAATTACAAAAAAAACTCTTTATCCTACTGGTTGCAAATGCCGGATGAATTTCATCTAAGTACTATTGGCATGATCCTTTTTTTTTTTTTTTTTGGCTCACGTTCTGTAGCTAGAACACCAGAAAAGCTAGCTTTCTGATCCAATTTTTTGTCTGAGACCATCAATGTGAGAAAGAATGCAAAGCCTTTTTACTCGAAACGGCACCGTTTTGTAACGTGCACCGAACAGTAACCGAGACACTAAAGCAGTTTTCCTTTTAACTTTAACCAGACCTGATTCACCGAGAAGTAATAACATAGAAAAATTTGCATTTTAACAGATCAGACTGACAACAATTTTCAACAGACGGTGTCTTCTCATGCAAACATTAGTGCCCATTGTCTGAACTTCCTGTTTAAACACTGCTTTCCTTTATAAAATGATTGACATACTTCTCACCAGAGAAACGTTAACTGTAAACGAGCAAACAAAACTTTTTGATGGAATTAAACATCTCACAACCACAATTTTCATATCCACCGCACTGAACTGGACGATTCTGGCTAAGAACTTCCAAATACCTTTTTGCGGAATGAGAGGAAAGCTCTGTAGGTGTTTAAGTAAGTAAAGAATTCAATTTTTTTTCGTTGAGAAAATGAGAGCAATCGCGAACCATAGGCTCCAGTAAAGTATTAAGTTAAATATTCAGAAGCACCAAAACAGTGGAGGACGAACAATAACTTAGCAAATATTTCCAAATAACCTGTCTTTGGCTAATATAAACATTAACACTTGTCTCCAGAAAGTCCGTTGTCATTGTTTGGTGGTTTCTTTAGTTTGTCAGTGTCAACTATCGTTTGCAACGAAATATAATACAAAATAATTTAGAGCAAAATATAAATAAAATATAATACAAAATAATTTAGAGCCCTTCAGTGGTATTTTAGCGCAGCCAGTTAAAAAAGTATGTTTAGAAAAGAACTGATCATTAAGATACACTCTGTTCTTTTATAAGAACCTTTTTTATAAGAACGTCGAGGCTGAGATTAACCGAAATTTTATCAACGTATTAAAAACATTCCTCAGCTGAGAGTCGATTATGAACGTTTTTAGTATTTTGCTAATCTGTATATAAAATCAAGGTAACAAATGTAAATTAACCAAAATACTATAACATTAACAATGGTGACACATATCAGTTTGTCATAATCACTTTGATAGGTTTCCTGGTCACGTCCACATTGATTTACTGAAATACATGTAGTGTATAACATGTACTGTTTAAGAACATCTTAAGAACGTTTTCAGCCTCAAGTCGCAAAAAAATATAAGAACGTTCAGCCTCAGCTCCAAAATTAGACCTTCTTATAAAAAAAACAGAGTGTATCACAACAGCGAATTACGGATGAAGGTTATTTTGATTCGGTTTACTCATATTATTTCAAGCATACGACGGAAGTCAGTATATATATATGTACAAATTGCCCACTTGAATAATCTTTGCATAAAATTGAGTGCTTAACCATAGCACGGAAATATGTTCTCAGATGAAACGAATTGTGGCAGACAAATGTTACCAAGGTTACTAATATTCTTCACTGTTATTCCCCAAACTGTGGTGTGTTCAAAACCTTCTGTGAAAAATCGTGATTACAGATTACTCCCATTCCGATGTCGAAAATGTATATCGAGTCAGTAACAGAATTAAAAGCCACCTATATCTATTAAACTCCCTATTAAAGTAGACATGAAGAGCCCCTTCCTCTTAAATACCTTTTCGTCTGGATAATTTTTATCGCAAAAATCAGGGACTGAAAATGGACTACTACCGGTATGTGCTTTCTACGATGCTCTGAAATTATTCAGCTAATTATCACACAGGCGGTAAAATCTAGTTTCATAAGCGAAAATTTACTTCATTTCATTTCAGTTCCAATATTTTTAAAAAAGAAAACAGACTTGTTCTTAACTAGTCGTGACTGTTCAAAATGAGTGGTTTCTGAAAAAATGAAAGATTGGAAAGAAACTTAGTTTACAGACCTGATGTAACCGGCTAAAGGTCGGTTTAGGTAAATAACATAATTTAAACGAAAAATGAGTGATGCAGAGATCCTCACTGTTTCTCTGATTCCAAGATAATGCTAGTTATACTTTCACTAGTAAACCAGTTACTGGACTGAAGGAAACAGAAAACGTTTTAACTCAATTAAACTCAGTTTCAAGTTGCCATTGAACTCTTTAATTTCACCTAAGCCACTTGCCATAATCCTTTTGCTGGCTCACGCTGCAACTGTAGCTTCAAAACGAGAAAAGCTAGTCTTCTGATCCAGTTTTTTTTTTTGTGCAACCATCCGAAGGCCCGGTGTGAAAGGATGCAAAGCGTTTTGTTGCAACGGCACCGTCTTTCAATGTTCACCGTTCAGTAACCGAAACGGTCAAGTAGTTTTCCGCTTTTAACTGAAACAAGGCCTTACTCATCGAGAAGTAATAACAAGTAAAGATTTGCATTTTAACAAATCAGACTGACGACGATTTTTAGCAGACACTTCAACAAACGCGGTCTTCTTATGCAAACATTGTCTGAGCTTCCGGTTTGAACAGCGCGTTCCTTTATAAAATGATTGACATACTTCTAATCAGAGACAGTTACTGTAATCGAGCAAACAAAACTTTTTGTTTGAATTAAATATCTCACAACCACAATTTTCACGCGGACCGCACTGAACAGGACGGTTCTGACTAAAAACTTCCAATTGACTTGTTTTGGGGGGTGAGGGGAAGGTCTGTCTCCGTTTCTGTGGAGTAAAGAATTCAATTCTCTTTCGTTGAGAAAATGTGAGCAATCGTAAAACATAGGCTCCAGTATAGTATTAAGTTAAATATTCAGAAGCACCAAAACAGTGGAGAACAAACAGTAACTTGGCAAATATTTCTAGATAACCTGTCTTTGGCTAATATAAACATTAACACTTGTCTCCAGAAAGTCCGTTGTCATTGTTTAGTGGTTTCTTTAGTTTGTCAGTGTCAACTATCGTTTGCAACGAAATATAATACAAAATAATTTAGAGCAAAATATAAATAAAATATAATACAAAATAATTTAGAGCCCTTCAGTGGTATTTTAGCGCAGCCAGTTAAAAAAGTATGTTTAGAAAAGAACTGATCATTAAGATACACTCTGTTCTTTTATAAGAACCTTTTTTATAAGAACGTCGAGGCTGAGATTAACCGAAATTTTATCAACGTATTAAAAACATTCCTCAGCTGAGAGTCGATTATGAACGTTTTTAGTATTTTGCTAATCTGTATATAAAATCAAGGTAACAAATGTAAATTAACCAAAATACTATAACATTAACAATGGTGACACATATCAGTTTGTCATAATCACTTTGATAGGTTTCCTGGTCACGTCCACATTGATTTACTGAAATACATGTAGTGTATAACATGTACTGTTTAAGAACATCTTAAGAACGTTTTCAGCCTCAAGTCGCAAAAAAATATAAGAACGTTCAGCCTCAGCTCCAAAATTAGACCTTCTTATAAAAAAAACAGAGTGTATCACAACAGCGAATTACGGATGAAGGTTATTTTGATTCGGTTTACTCATATTATTTCAAGCATACGACGGAAGTCAGTATATATATATGTACAAATTGCCCACTTGAATAATCTTTGCATAAAATTGAGTGCTTAACCATAGCACGGAAATATGTTCTCAGATGAAACGAATTGTGGCAGACAAATGTTACCAAGGTTACTAATATTCTTCACTGTTATTCCCCAAACTGTGGTGTGTTCAAAACCTTCTGTGAAAAATCGTGATTACAGATTACTCCCATTCCGATGTCGAAAATGTATATCGAGTCAGTAACAGAATTAAAAGCCACCTATATCTATTAAACTCCCTATTAAAGTAGACATGAAGAGCCCCTTCCTCTTAAATACCTTTTCGTCTGGATAATTTTTATCGCAAAAATCAGGGACTGAAAATGGACTACTACCGGTATGTGCTTTCTACGATGCTCTGAAATTATTCAGCTAATTATCACACAGGCGGTAAAATCTAGTTTCATAAGCGAAAATTTACTTCATTTCATTTCAGTTCCAATATTTTTAAAAAAGAAAACAGACTTGTTCTTAACTAGTCGTGACTGTTCAAAATGAGTGGTTTCTGAAAAAATGAAAGATTGGAAAGAAACTTAGTTTACAGACCTGATGTAACCGGCTAAAGGTCGGTTTAGGTAAATAACATAATTTAAACGAAAAATGAGTGATGCAGAGATCCTCACTGTTTCTCTGATTCCAAGATAATGCTAGTTATACTTTCACTAGTAAACCAGTTACTGGACTGAAGGAAACAGAAAACGTTTTAACTCAATTAAACTCAGTTTCAAGTTGCCATTGAACTCTTTAATTTCACCTAAGCCACTTGCCATAATCCTTTTGCTGGCTCACGCTGCAACTGTAGCTTCAAAACGAGAAAAGCTAGTCTTCTGATCCAGTTTTTTTTTTTGTGCAACCATCCGAAGGCCCGGTGTGAAAGGATGCAAAGCGTTTTGTTGCAACGGCACCGTCTTTCAATGTTCACCGTTCAGTAACCGAAACGGTCAAGTAGTTTTCCGCTTTTAACTGAAACAAGGCCTTACTCATCGAGAAGTAATAACAAGTAAAGATTTGCATTTTAACAAATCAGACTGACGACGATTTTTAGCAGACACTTCAACAAACGCGGTCTTCTTATGCAAACATTGTCTGAGCTTCCGGTTTGAACAGCGCGTTCCTTTATAAAATGATTGACATACTTCTAATCAGAGACAGTTACTGTAATCGAGCAAACAAAACTTTTTGTTTGAATTAAATATCTCACAACCACAATTTTCACGCGGACCGCACTGAACAGGACGGTTCTGACTAAAAACTTCCAATTGACTTGTTTTGGGGGGTGAGGGGAAGGTCTGTCTCCGTTTCTGTGGAGTAAAGAATTCAATTCTCTTTCGTTGAGAAAATGTGAGCAATCGTAAAACATAGGCTCCAGTATAGTATTAAGTTAAATATTCAGAAACACCAAAACAGTGGAGAACAAACAGTAACTTGGCAAATATTTCTAGATAACCTGTCTTCGGCTAACATTAACATTAGTACTTGCCTCCAGAACGTCCGCTGTCATTGTTTGGTGCATGGTTTCTTTAGTTTGTCAGTGTCAACCATCGTTTGCAAAATAATTTAGAGCACTTCAGTGGTATTATAGCGCAGCCAGTTAAAAACTTCGCGGTACTTCATGTATGTTAAGAAAAGACCTGATCATTAAGATGTCACAACAATGAATTATGGAGGATAAAATAATTTGATTCTTTTCCTCATACAGTTATTTCACGCATACAACAGACATCAGTATGTACAAATTGACCCAATTGAATAATCTTTGCATAAATTTTGAGTTCTTAACCACAGCATGGAAATATGTTCCCATCTGAAACGAATTGTTTCAAATAAGTGTTACTAAGGTTAGTAATATGCTTCACTGTAAGTTCCTAAACTGTGGTGTGTTGAAAACCTTCAGAAAAAAAATATTTTGGATTACTCCTAAATCGATGTCCAAAATATATCGTAATCTGTCTTTCACAAAGGCAGTTAAGGTCTTCCTTGCCCTTTGAAAAGACCCGGACCATACTACTGCACTGGAGGAAATTGAGTCAGTAACAGGATTCAAGGCTACCTTTCAGTTATATAATGATTGCTCTGAAATTATTCAGCTAACCATGACACCGGAAGTAAAATTTAGTTTTAGAAACGAAAATTTCCTTCATTTCATTTCTGTCACAGTTTTGTCGTTTGAGAAAACGGACTTGCTCTTTCTCTCTTTGTGTCTGTTTAAAATGAGTGGTTTCAAAAATGAGAGCAAACAAATAAAGTAAGTTTACAGGCTTGATGTAACTAAGGCTCGGTTTAGGTAAATACCTTAATTTGAAAGAATAACGGATGATGTAGAGATCTCCACTATGACTTTGATTTCAAGATAATGCTAGTTATAACTCACAATGTGACCAGATTCCAGTTGGCTTGATAGCTCAGTTGCTCAGGTGCACCGGCATCGCAGAGGTCACGAGTTCGAATCTCGTCAGTTCAAGGCTGAACTTTTTTCAGGCTTTCTTCTATAGGCCCTACGTAAAAAGGGCTGACGTTTTTAATATTCTTTAGTAGGGATTAAAATTAGCCACACTAGTCCCGTTCTAAAGTTCAAATATGAAAAGAAAATGAATGCAGAGAAACGAATATTAGAATGTCAACCATTTTTGCATTCAGGTCTATTTTTTTGTCAGATAATTCTTCCCGCTTACATTGAACAAATCCGTGACTACTCTGCTACACAGTTTGTCTGAGACCTTATGGGACTGCATTTTTTGTTTTATGTCAATTATCACGGTACGGGGAGTGCTTGCGTAATCTCCCGAGCCAGAGGCTCATGCATTATGAGAAAGTGCTTGACAATAATCCATATCGAATTGGAATTTGAAAATGTTGGTTTTTGAGGAGAGGGGAAAACCCGAGTACCAGGAGAAAAACCTCTCGGAGCAAGGACGAGAACCAACAACAAACTCTGAACCCACATATGACGACAAGTCGGAAAATCGAACCCGAGCCACATTGGTGGGAAGCAAGTTTTCTCACCACTGCGTGATCTCCCATTGAAAAATGTGGAAATTGGCTCATACGCATTCTTAGCTTGAAAATCAGCAGAGATTGAGCATAATAAATACAAAGGCTTTGATTTCCGCACTCATTCCATGCCAGAACACAAGATCTTTCGCCTTTCTCAAACAAGAAACGGAATGCATCTTTGAAAGCATCCCCAAACGGGAATGGGAATGATCACTCTCTGACTCTTGAACAGAAGACCATGTGGAGAGAAATCTCATCATGGTAATTTCAGTAATCGCGAACTTGCACTGGCACTTACTGTCTTCTTTCAGGAGACTACCACCATCTGTGCTCCCTGATTATATTTAACCACGAGGTTGAAGTACTAAAGCCCTAACCGGAGAGAATAGACTTCTGCAAAAACGTCTGCAGGGGCTTGTGGTCTGGCCAACTGTTATTTCCTCACGACTCAGCAAGGTACTGACTAAATCTTTCGCAGGAGTAGGCAAGAACTAGACACTCTTAGTCTATCTGCACGTACTGTCTCTCAGTCTGGGATAAAGTTCTTGAGGCAAAAGCGACCGGTTGGCCATTCTGCAATAAAGCCAACGCACCTAGCCCATATTCCGCGCTTGCATCGCACTGAACTGTAACCTCCTCTTGCCGATCGTAACAATTGAATCACTAGCTCTCGCACCTCCTGGAAAACTGACTTTTGTTGCTTGGACCAGATGAACTTTGCTTCCATCGCGGTTATTTCTTTCTGTGGTTGAGCAACTTCTGATAACCTTGGTAGAAAAGTCGATAAATATATTCACGAATCCTTAGAGACTTAACACTTCTTTCTCCGATGTCGACTTCGGCATCTCCCGAATTGCGCTCAACTTGTCAGAGTCTGGCTTTAACTCATTCTTAATTCGTAATCCAGTGTTACTTTCTGCGGTTCATTTTCCTGCTGTTTTAAAGCGAAGATTGGCCTTGCAAGCTTGCTCTAGTAGACGAACTAGATTCTCATCATAATTTACTTTTGCCTCAGCTTCGTTCTCTTCATCATCAAACACCAATACGTCATCTCTAATGATTGTTATGCCGGGAAGACTCCACCAAGTTACACGGGTAATTTGGATTCGAATTCTTCCGGACCTAAGTTAATTCTAAATGGTAACCTCAGGTACTTGGATAGCGGCCAAAAGGAATCCAGTAGGTGTTTTCAGGACTGCTGCTTTCATCCAATCTAACCTGATAAAAACCATCTTTTGTATTGAGCGTACTGAACACTATGGCTTTGTTGAGCTTGGGCAGCAACTCATCCAGGGTGGGCATTTCATAATTTATACGGATAGCTGTTGAGATCCTTAGGATCAAAATACAAGACAAGTTCTTATCTTTTTGGGTGTTCACCACCTACCATAGTGCTGATCCATTCAGTTGGTGCCAGGACCTTTTCCACAATTCCATTTCTTTCCAGGTCATCAAGCTTGGCCTTGACTTTGTCTCTCGCGGCAACCGGTATGCGACGCGGGGAATACTACACTGGCTTGACATTGGGGTCAGTGATAATGGCTGTGTCTCTTATATTCCCTAGACCCTCGAACACGTGTATTCTTTGGTCAGGTTACTGATCTCTGGGACATGTATGGACTCTTCGGGAGCTATCTGTACTTGACTATTCTGTCAACTGTGAGGGTGGTCTCGCCGATACGCTATATTAAGGTGCCATCAAACAGCTTTAACTGGATATTAAACTCTCTCAGTGGCGGATTCCCATGCTGTAACAAGTTACTTAAATCTTTGTAGCTGATCACATTACAAGTAGCACCAGTGTCCAACTGACATATGAGCTACTCAAGGGGAGCTGCTCTGTGTACTTTCCTTCCATTACGAATGTAATATTGGACGTCAACTGTTTTCCACACCCCTTGATCGCGGTGATCTGTTCTCTCTTTCACAGAAATTCTTCTGAATCATACACTTCTACCTCTTCTGCTAAATAAACCTTTTCTTTGGCTTACAGGCACACCTTAGAATAATGGTTCATTTTTCTTCCAATTTCGACACTGCTGATCATCAATTGGACAATCTGTACGCTTCGCATGTCAACTGACAGTAAAACTTGCATTTCCAAATTCTGGCAGAAGGATTTGGTGACGTCTTTTGGTTTCGAGGCTTTCTAGGTTTCTTCTTTGGTTAAGGTTTGCGTTTGTTACCCACCAGAGTCGATGTAGCTGTTCACTACTAACTTTTTCACAAGACTGCAACGACTTTAGCTGTTTGTTATAGTTATTTCGCTTGATTTACCCATGTCAAGAGCTTTATCCAGTGACAAATCTTTCTCTCTACTCGATCTAGCTTTTTTGCCTTTATCTAGTATTCCAATAACTAGTCTATCGCGTATCATTTCTTCAGTCAGTGTACCGAACTGACCGTGATGAACCTCTGATTGATTTTCAATCCATTTTGCATTAGAGTTTACTTTATTTGGTTTACTTTTTTACTAAGCGAGTCAATATTTGCTTTGTTTTAGTACCAGAGTGATTTGAACGATATTTAGCAGTGTAAAAAACAAGATAGAAAAATGCAGGGTTTTTTTAAAATCGTATATGGCTAAGAATTAGCAAAGGGTTTGCTTTGCGGAAAATATATAACTCGTATTAAGTCAGAATAAATTTGGGGCGACGCAGTTGATGGGTCTTCCTCAAACGAAACTCCACTAAGATTTATTCTATACATTACGACTCTTAGCTTTAAATGTCTAAACCCGTCCACTTTGCTACCCTAGAGTAATGGAAGTTGAGCCAGAGCGTTACGACAACAAGAATACATAAGCTTCATGTTTCTCAACCGTGGCAATTGAAAATGCCTTTTTGTAGAAATCTCGCTGATAGAAGTCAACACAAAGACTATTTTCCAATTTAATATTTCTTTAGGATGAAATCAGACTTACAATCGATGCCTTTCAGCAAGAGTTGTAAAGGTATGCGTAAGCATATTTTATAAATCGATTGTTTTTCTGTTGGTTATAATAACTTTGCAAATCGACTGCCTTTTAAAATGCATATATTTCCAAATGCCACCCAAATGTTTACAGGGTCTTACATTAGCATTTCAAGGTCAAATTTGTTTTAGGAAACGGGAAAATCTCCTCTTTGCAAATTAGAATGAAGCGCACTTTAGTTTGTCTTCTACTGTAAGTTGACACAAATGCCGGAATGTTCGCACGCTGTAGGCAAGCGTTACACAGTTATGAGTTTCTGGTCAAGCTGTAATTCGGCAAATGTTTGATTAAATTTGGCCAATTTTTACAAATTCAGAACTAGGGCATTTTAAAATTCCTAGCCAAACAAAATTTTCGATAAAGACAGTATAGACTAACGCGTTCATCTTTATTTTCTTTGTTTATTCTGCCCAAAATCACGTTTGTAATGTTGAAACAAGACTTGATTATACGCAAAAGCTTTTCGCTGTTTCTCTGCAGGATTTGTTGGTTTTTCTCGCATTTTACCCGCTCCTTCGGGTCCGAAGAGTCAACTTCTTACAAACAGGTTTCCTTTAAACATTTAAAGTCTCCAGTCTTTATTCTAGGACACTGTTCATGAAGCTCTTACAAGAAGTTGCATCGCGCAGAGTAAACCTACATTTTAAAGTTATACAAATAATTTTAATAATAAAATTGACAATAATTGACAGAAAAAAGTTGTGGACCTTGAATTGCTTGGCATAGCGGTTATTGATAAACAAAAAGCTAAGGTTCGCCGAAATTTGTTTTCAACAAAGGTGAATCCACTATTGCCACTAATTCCTAGTTAAATTTGTCAATTGCTGTCTCGTGGATTTAAAACTTTCCAAGAACTCAAATTTCGCAAAAAAAAAACACTTATTCTTTTTTTTCTATGAAGGACAGATCGGTTATGAATAATTCAGTAGGCGAAAAACGCATGTCTCACAATGAACTTTTTGTGATACGTAAGGCCATGGCCGGAATTCAGCTTGAGACATGTTTACTCTTTACAGGAGCAAGAGCGTCGATCGGGCTCTCCATCTAACTCTATTATTTGCCATCTTCCGGTCCTCAGTCCAAAACAGGTAATTCCTTCGCAATTCCTTCAGTGTGTTGTGCCTCCAGGACTACTTTGGGCATCCCTCTCCTCCCATTCGATATTGAGGGCAGTCCGTGTGATGCTACCCTCAGGTTTACGAAGGGTGTGCTCAATCCACTTCTATTTCCTCTTCTTGATTGTCTCTTCTCTACAACTTTGACTCGTCCTCTGTCAGAGCCCTTGGTTGGGAATAGTTTTTGGCCATCTAATCTTCAGGACCCGGCCCTGCGTAAGCACTTAACTTGTCGATAAATGTCTGCAACTTCTAGACAGTGATTTCGTTGACCTCATGTTTTCGAACCGTACAAGGGAAGAGATTTCACATTTGCATCCTGAATTATTGTATTATTAAAGGTGAAACATTTCGTGGAATATTAGCGTTTAAGTTCACAATAACCTGAACTTTCCTCCGTCGTTCTGTTTGTCATCCTTGTGGCTCAAAACGGTGACTTTTTAGCAATTTGAAGGGTTGGCCGTCTACAGTACAAACTGACACTTTGTGTGTTTGCCCCGCATTACAGTCTGAGTTCTAAATTGTTAGCCAAGATTTGATTCGTAGCCGACTTGGGAAGCACTGATGTCGTCTACTTGATAATTGGGCAAATGCTCACAGAAAATCCTGCCAGTCGGAAAAATCCTTACAATTCGGCCTATGCTTGCTTTTTGTAGTCCTCTTGAGTATTCTTTGTGTTACTTAGCTTGAAATTCCGGAAATCATATCTCTCCCAGCAAAACATTTTTTAGATACACAGAAAAATGACCAAGAAGAATTGATTATATCAGCAAAATGAGCGAAGCGACGTTGAACCTAAAAGGCACTCAAAATTGTTGCTGGTAGAAAAAAAACCGGAAATCAAATTTTCCAAATTACTCTTCGTGCAGTAGTCTAGTTACTTGCGAATGACATACTACCGTTGACCCTTCACTCTATTCACTCTTCCATAGTTACCATAACAAAAGGTGATGATATTCTTCTCAGACGATTTTGGCATATTTGTTGAAGGCAAAAGGTAATTATCATTTAAAAAAGAACTAGTCCTGCATTCGTTATTGAATTAATGTAGTCGTTCTAGATGTTTATTTCGATCGTTTGGCTTTGTCTCATCTGTAGATTAAGGTATATAACATTTGCGCATTCCTAGAAATGGGACATGACGAACAGACACGCTTCAACTTATCCTGATCCAAGCGTTCAGATAGCGGGGAGCGGCGTGGAGAAAATTGCGATGGTTTGCACCGCAATTTTCTTAGCGCTGCTCCCCACTTTGTGACTCGGCTAGAACAGGCTACTTCAGGTAAACTTCTACCCGTATATGAGGCCCCAATTCGCTGGTTTCTTGCTTTGTTTATTCTACTTAGTCATCTCAGATTACGTTCAAGTAAACGGCGCCTTATCTCAAAGTTTGTTGTCTTATTACGGTCGACATAAAGTTTAGTAGCTGTTGTGGTTTAATAGTCGCAACCAAAGTAAAAAAAAAAAGCACTTAAAACCCGCGCCTCTCATTTGCCTCCACAAAATGCTGAAACACTCTGATCGTGTTCCGGATCATAACAGTTGCAAAAGTCCACCCCAAACAGCTAGCCTAATTGAAGTCAAATCCTTCACTGGACTGAGCACCTTAAATTGTGGAAATATTTTGAGATGTTTGGTAGGTGGATGAATTGTTCACGAAGAAATGCATTGAAAGTACACTTTAAACTGTAATTTTAGAATTAGCTTAAATATATTAAGACCTAGTCTCTTTTCTCAGTTTGGCTTTATCCTTTGAGGCAAGTTAAGTAATGCGCCATAATCAGTTCAGTACACGATTGGACAAAATAAAGATTCTCTAGAACATCGATCTACAGTTCTTTCCACCTTGTTTCATTACTTCCATCAATCACGTTGTTATACGGACGATTTTCGATTGCTTAAAAGTGTGTTACTCACACTTCGTCACTAATTTTAAACAGCGTTTTATCATATTGTATACAACGTCTACAGCATGCGAATTAATCAAATTTAGCTTGTCACTCACCGTCTGTTGTTTCATTTCGCAGTCATCTTCCAAATTAAGGAGATATCAGCCGCTCCCAACTGTGTTACAGGTCAATTTAGACCAAGGAACAGCAAAATGGCTCTCAACAACTACGTTAATTAAATTTCGCAACGCTGAAATGGGAACCAAAATTTCAACAGTCGACACGTCATGCTTAGTTTATGTACCCACAGGCTACCCATTCTCAGCAAACAAAAGAGCAAACTGTTAATTGTACTTAGGCCTCCAACAGCTAGAGGGAAACGGAAGCACTTGATGCTGGCGTAATTTTCTATAAGAAACGCTAAAAAACTTTCTTACTTCTTCCCAGGTTTTCACCAGCACTCAAACAAAGACGAATGGCGGTGAGAGGAAGAAGGGGTCTCAGCAAACTTTCCAAGGATTACTTTAAATACAGAGGTGTTTTGCACAGTTAATTAATGACTACGCGGGAAAAGCAGATCTTAGCAAAGGTTATAGGAATCCAAAAAGAAAATTGGGGGTAACCAGGCATTTTTTCAGAGATAATTAGGCAGAAATTAGAAATTATTAAAAAAAATAATGTATGGCTTGAGAATGATGTATTATTCAGTAATGACACAGCCAAACTCTGAAAAAGAAATTCGGAGTGGGAGTCGAACCTAAGACCTTCCTATTACTGGTTGGAATACTCTACCACTGAGCTACAGGAGACTCTTGGGAGCAAATGGCTTTTTCTCCCAAATTGAAGGAATCTGCATGAATTGATATTTTTATGTTCTGTTAATACTTTCACCAGTTAAGGAAATATGATTTAGAAATACAGTGTCTCAGGCCTTTAATGTGTTCCAACACTGTAAACTTCAATCTTTTTTTTTAATTTATTCGCTACCTTATTATGATACAATATTAATTTACAGAAATTTGTTAAAGTATGGCAGAAAAGCCCAAAGAAACCATGAGGCTTATTCAACGTGGGCAGTTTCCATGCTAAATTACTAAGAATAAACTTAAAGTGCCTATGAAGCGAAAATTGTTTTTGTGTAGTTATAAAATTTGCACTTTAATATATACGATTCCGAAGTTTTAGAGTACTGGGGTAAAACTTGAGATTTTGCAAACGCTCAAAGTTGAGCTATTTTGCTTTCAAAAATGGTCAGAGGACTGGGTCGAGTTTTATGCTGAATCCCAAGTTGTGACGTCACGTTGGTGCCAAAAGTTTGTTTACTTTCATTCCGTTCTTGCCGCCGAAAAGGATTGTAGAAAGAGAAAAGCATGTCTAGCGATTCTGTGAACGATCGATTCTGGCAACTCTCTTTGTTACGGACGCCAGCAATGCAATAGCGCCCTCGCTGTCGTTTATCTTTCTTCTCTTCCACCATGATGAATTGCAATTCTTGGCACCGACGTGACGTCAGCGGTTATTGTCACCTGGCATTTTGGCCACGCGATTCGAATACTATTATTGAAGGCAAAATAGCCCAACTTTGAGCGCGCACAAAATCGGCAATTTTTACCCCAGCAATATCAAACTTTGAAATCCCGTGTTGGAAAGGGTAAATTTTATAACTACCTAAAGACAATTTTCGCTTCATAGGCACTTTAATATTAATGTAACTGAACGGCAAAGGCAGAGTAACAATAATACGAAAGAAAAAGGTATCAAAAAAAAAGAAGACGACAAAGGACAAAGCTGACAAAGAAAAGGAAGAAGAGGAAGGGGGTGGAGGGAAAGGAACAAGTTAAGTAAGAAGGAGTTTCTTTAGATTTTTCTTAAAAGTAGATGCACTAACTGAACTTACAACGTCTGGACTAACGAATTAAAAAACAAGGGACCTTGGTATTGAAACGAAAAACGTCTTATGTTAGTTCTGCACTTAGGAACATGAAAGGAACTGGCATTCCTGGTATCATAACCATTAACCTGATTCCTTCGTGGAAAGGTGTTATTAAATACATCTGGTAACAACCCAGTTTTGTATTGAAACATTATTTTCCCTGTTTGTGCTAGATACATATTATTTAGCGGTAACATACAACAATTCTTAAATATTGGTTCTGTCTGACCGTCATTACAAGATTTGCTGATGATTCTCATAGCTCGTTTTTGCAGCAGTACGAGACGTTTCAAAATAGTAGGATAGGTTGACCCCAAACACTTATGCAATATTGCAAATACGGATGGACAAGGGAGAATTAAAGTGTACGCAAAGCAGATTTGTAGAGGCAAAAGCTTGACTTGGAGATAACACCTAAAGACCTGGAAACTCTAGAAGCTAGGTAAGCATTGTGCGATTTCCATGAGAGATGCTCGTCCAAAATTACTCCTAGAAAAACAGTTTCACTTTCCTGAGCTAAAGTGTGATCACAAAGTTTTACTGTTAAATGATCAAGCGTTTGCCTCTTTTGTCTTGGCTTTAATAACATATATTTAGTTTTCTTAATATTAACTGAGAGCCTATTAGCTTGAAACCAAGAGGTAAACTTAATCAGTTCAAAATTCACCTTTTGAATAAGGAAATTGAGATTTTTATGGCAAAGGAAGACATTAGTATCTCCGCAAATAAAATAAATTCTAATTCTTTTGACACGTCACAAATATCATTAACATAAATAAAAAACAACAGAGATCCAAGGATGGAACCTTGTGGGACCCCACAATTAACACATTGGGTAGATGAACAATGACCATTGTACTGAACAAATTGTTTTCTGTTGAGAATATAACTTTTAAACCAATCTAGAGCAGTCCCGCCGACTCCATGCATAATGCACAAGTTTTCCTAAGAGAATTTCGTGGTTAACTGTATCAAAGGCCTTGGATAGGTCAAGAAAAATGCTAACAGTGTATTCTCCGGTGTCAATAGCGGATGACATTTTGCCAATAACTGGATATGTGCTAGAGAGGTTGAGTGGTTTTTCCTAAATCCGAACTGATTTTTAGAAAGGATACTAAGCTTATTTTAAAAAGTTCAGAAGAAGATTGTAGTTACCCGTTCAAGTAACTTAGAAAATATCGGTAGAACGGACACAGGTCTATAATTACTAAAGATACGTTTATCATCAGTCTTAAAGATCGGGATTACGCGCGCTATTTTAAGCTGGTCAGGTACAACAGCTGAGGTAATAGAAAGATTGATAATGTGACAAAGAGGATCAGAGATTAAGTCAGCTGTCTCCTTAACAATACCAATTGGAATGTTATCATAACCAGCTGAAATTACGGGCCGAAGAGAATTGAAGATAAGTATTATTTCCTGGCTAGATGAAGGATCGATATCAAGAAACAAAGAATTTACGTTTTTTGGTGGTAAAAAGCGTGGATAAGTGTCATTCGAATTAGGTTTTTTTTCAGCAAGTTTAGGGCCAATACCGGGGGAGGAGGGGGGTACTCCCTTATATGGGCTATATAGGTATGTGCGGCGCCAAAGGGTATGGTTTTTCGGCTGTTTTGGTCATAAATAGGGTATCGCTCTTAGCCATTTGGTAATAAATAGGGTATAGATTTTTGCACTCTAGTCCTGGGTTCGATGTTTTTTTAGAAGAAGCTACTTCAGGTCATAAATAGGGTAGGGAAAATCGCAGATTTTAGTCATAAATAGGGTAGGGAAAATCGCAGTTTTTAGTCTTAAATAGGGTAAGGGTTTTGGGAAGCGGGCCGCACACCCCTACCCAATTTTTTTTGGAGTACACCCCCCCCCGGGGGGGCCAATATTAGATAAATATTCGCAGAATTTGCCAGCAATTTCAATCGGAGCGTCACACACAGCATTTCCGATAATAAACGAAGAAGGAAGATCTGAAGTTTATTTCCTCCGATTAAGTACCTTATTGAGTATTCTCCATGTACCTTTAGCATTAGATTTATAGTTATCTAATTTCTTTTCGTAGTATAAACGTTTTGAGATTCTCAATGAATGACTCAATTTGTTTTTATACTTCCGTATGGAGCTGTTCACGTTCATAAGTTGGGTTTTTGAGAAACTGCTTATACAATATGTTCTTTTCCTTTATAGATTTTAGAAGGCCTGGAGTTATCCAGGGTTTCTTAATAGCTTGACGTCGAGCTCTTTTTCTTTTTCATAGGAAACATTTGTTATACAAAATGGTAAACTTAATCTTACATAATGTAAACATGATTTGCATCTTTTTATCAATTATTACGGTTTTAATGGGTTTACGGTTCTTCTAAGTGGTTTCCACGACAATCTCCTCCTCCAGCATCACATTGTAGTACGCCTTTGACTCATCCAGCAATCCAGGGTCAAAGTAAGGGGTGTCCTCCATAAGCATCGTCTCCAACAATGTCGTCACCTGATCAAATGTCGGTCGCTCACTGGGCTTCTCATTCCAACACTCCATTACCAGCTGGAATCTAAAAAAAAATACTGCAGCATTACGAATTGTTCAATGGCAATTTCATCCTTGAATAAATGCTGTGTTGTGCTTTTTGCAGTCAGTCTAAAAAATCAGGCATTTTTCTCACTAGTCAGAGAAATGCGACACCTGACCACGGGTTAGCTCCATCCTGTACTGGCGAGAAAAAATATTTTGAGCAGAGACAGTTTATTATGAGGGATGAGAGCACAAACTAGGTGAAAAATGTGACTGGAGTCTGCCAGACATGTGCGCGGTCTCCACTGCTCTTTGGTGTCATGATGGCCACTGTCCTCAGCAAATAATGTAACTCGATCATATGGGTTTAAATCCCGCTGAGGTTTAAGTTTCTTCTTTGACGGGCCTCGACAAACCAAAATTGCTTCACAGGGCTTGTCTGCGTGCGCTCGCGCCCTTCTCCCTTCCCCCTTTTTAACACCTGCCACGTAGGCTATAACAGGGCTAGCAAGCCTGAGGAATTATGAGAACAGACGTCCTCACTTTGGCACTCAAAAAGAAATATACTTTTCAATAATTTGTCACTCCGCTTTCGCGAATTCAGCGATAACGGAATCATGGTGATATATTTGTTATACAGGAGGCAAAGTAAAAAAAAAAAAACAACAACAACAACAACAACATCGTCGGAAAGGAGGCTCCTCCTTAGAAATTTAATTATTCGTCTACAACACCAACAAACTAACTATTAACTTCATTAAAAATATCTCATATAAAAAGGGAAAAAAGACTTACAACTCATTAGAGCACGAGTCTGGTTTCTCCATGCGATAGCCAGTCTTGAGAAGATTGTACAACTCTTTGTTGTCTAATCCAGGATACGGATTTCCTCCTTGAAAATAAAATCAGACTTTTAATGATATGCTACACTTGATAGGGACATATAAAAACGCCGGTGCATTGCGCCCCCTTAAGAAGCTGTCTGAATTGATTTAAGCCTGAAAGGACTTTCGGTTCCTATTGGTCATGAGGTTAAGGCCTAAAAATCTTTAAGATTTTCATGTAAGAGACGTGAAAAATACAACACTGGTAACACAGCTGTAGCCGCAGCACTTTGCTCCATTTTGGAAAGGGAAAGTAGCGTATTAACAACAAGATCATCAGCTAAAACTGTGCCCTCTCACTTTCCACTTCTTTTCGGCCCCTTCCTCTTCCTTAACCATCCAGTCGTTCGATTGGTCGGTCGATCAAGCAGACAGGTATCAGCCAATCGACATATACATGGCAAGCAAATAAGCGAAAAAAGAAAAAAATAGCAAGCAGTGAGTCAACCAGTCAGTGAGTCTGATAATCAGACATTTTGTCATTCATTCAGCCATCCAGTTGGTAAGTCATTCAGTCAATTACTCAGCAAGTCTTTGAGTCGGTGATTTTTTTTGGCATGTCAGTCAGTGAATGACTGAGTCAATGATTCAGTAAGCCAGTCAGTCATTCGGAGCTGAGGCCAGGAGGGGAGAGGAGCCGAAAGACTGGGGTCCGTACACAGAACTGATAGCGTCGTAGAAGCAAATAGAATCGTGACTTTCTGCGTAGCCCAGTATTTCATCTGCACCTTCTTCAACTGCACCACCCACCCACATATGTCCCACGTGTGGGTAAGTCTTCAGGAGTCACCTCCTGACCCACATTCACCGTTCATCCACCTGATCTGAAGTCATGGTTATCTTCGATCCCGAAGGAGGAACATTATCATGATTAGGTGAGCTAGTGAGTCAGTGAGTGGGTAAGTCAGAGCGGTCAGTTAGTCAATTGGTCAGTCCTTCCGTCCATCCGTCAGCCAGTCGGTCAATCAGGCAGTCAACCAATTAATATCAAGCAATTACTTAGCGTATAGGCCTAAAAGACTTTACAAATGGTAAATATACAATTCATTATTTTCTTGTTTTCTTACCCATTGTGGCAATCTCCCACAGCAGAACCCCAAAAGACCATCTGAAAAAAAAAAAATACAAGATAAATGTCCATGAATAGGCTGTGGGTTGTAGGTTTGTATTCTGCTCACTCAAAAATGTGGTATTCTACTGGTAGAAAGTTCGTTGCCGCAAGTGGTGAGTAAAACTCGATTTCTGCCAGCGTAATTTATCAAAGACTTATAGTGTGCCATTTCTCTGTTGTTGGGAATGGGGGAGACTAATCTATGAGTAATTATCCATTTTTAGGGGCATAAATACATATTTAATGAGGAGGTGACCCAAACTTCAATACAACATCGTTCAAATAGTCATAAGAACGTTACAGCGACTGCTGATCCTAAAACAGTTGCTCTCATGATTTATCCAATACAGCGTATTAGACTTGTTTCATTATACAAATATGAAAAAAAAAAGTCATAGAAGTTCAATGTTGGTGCGCACCCGAAAGAAAATAGAAATGCATGCCTCGTCGTGGACTGCTGTGTGAACGTACCAATCACAGTCACTCCAACATTTGCGTTATCTTGCTCGCTCGTGGAGCCAGCCTTATAAAAAAGTAATAATAACAGTAAAAGTCATATAGCCTGCGCGCAACCTTTATATACGGGATATATAAAACCCTTACGCTTGATACTGGGCAACACACTATATGGCTAATTAAAACAAATGCCACAACACTTACACATCGCTTTTCGTAGTGTATTCACTGTTAAAAAGTGCCTCGGGTGCCATCCATTTTACGGGAAGTTTCTTTCCTTTATTGACTTTGTAAATGCCTCCTTGAATGTGGCGCATCAGTCCAAAATCAGAAATTTTGACCTCTTTTCCCTCACCAAGGAGGATATTTCGTGCCGCTAGATCGCGGTGAATGAATCCTTTACTTGACAAGAAGCTCTGTGGCACGAAAAAATCAATCAATCAATCAATCAATCAATCAATCAATCAATCAATCAATCGTTCAATCCATAATAGATAGATGTATTGATGAATTTTCTACGGACTCGTAAAGAAATCGCGATTGATAATGGGTACGTTCCAAATTCATATTAAGATAAACAATAAATACCAACATATAAAAATAAAAAATATCTTCTTTCCCCTTAACCTCATTCCAAAAAATGAAAACATGACAGCATTTTAGCAGACCTATTACCCGCAGACTCTGATGCCGAAGTTGGCGTAGAAAATGGTGGCTACGCAGTCATACTAATTTTCAAATTGTCGGATATTACCCCACAATCTTTCTATCCAGTTACCATTGGCACAGAGACAATTACTATTGTTAACAGGTTCTGGAAACAAATTGACTTACCAAGAAAGTGGGTACCAGCATTTTCTCGTGAGTGCGCTTCGACTTAGGACTGGCAATCTACATTTTACGATATGTTGGACACTTGGGTTACGCTTGCAGCAAAGCGATCGAGAAGTGCAACTAGTAGACTAGTCACACCCACAAAAAGGCACTTAAAGCAACGAGTTTAAGTAGCTGATGCGTCCTTTGCGTATTGTGACATATTGTATATAAAAGACATTTTTTCTAAGTTTTACAAATTAAAAGAAAATGTAAGCTAACGTATGCATATTATTAACCGGTGTTCAAGTGACACTAAAAAAACAGCATTGTTTACCATTCCCCGCGCTATTTGCCAAGCGAAACGAAGAAGATCCTTTGGCCAGAAATCGTCATCATGTGGTTCATCTCCGTTGCTGTCGTTTCCATTTTCTTCAGTTTCTGGAGTAATATTTTCATGCATAGACTGAGAAGAGGAAGCCAAGCCCTCAGAATCCTTTGCAGCACGATCCACGTTTGCCTTCCCACAGCCAAATGCGTCTTCAGCATTCCTATCTTCAAAAACTATTTCTTTACAGCAAACCAACTCCTCCCGTTCTACTGTCTTTCCAGCCAATGGCATCACTCTTGAGTCATCTTCAGCGCCATGTTCCGTTTTTTCAGCATCATGTGTAAATTCCTCGTTATCGTAAAACTTTCGATAGCTTTTCTAAAGGAGAAAAATCAAAGGAAAGAAAAGCTAAGGTAAGAAGATTTGTCAGTAAAAGAGAAAATGTTCATTAGTGAGTAAAAACCTTACGTACTCAAAGAACTGTAAGGTTGGAGAGTTTTCAAGAATTGAAAATGGGTCAGAAAGGCGGAGTTAAGTTAAGTTAGTGCATGACCCAAATCAGCAAAGCAAGCAATAGAGGTGTGCGCACCCTGGATGAATTGATTGATGTTTGTTGGTGACCATTTCGGTAAAAAGGTAGAGTTCTAATAAAACACCATTTTTTTTTTAAATCCTAAATGCTATCATATTAAGCATCCCGGTTAATTTCATAGTATGTGAGTGACCCCTTTACCACGCTATGTAAAAGTTATTCATTTCACCTGTTGCCTCCTTCGTCTTAGCCAGTGCAGTAGATCTCCATATGGAAGATATTCCAACAGCAGAAAGATGGGTTCTGAGTTAACCCAACAACCCAACATGCTCACAACATTGCGATGAGAACCAATCGATTTCATTAACTCAATTTCCTCCAGGAGCTGGTCCCTTGCTTCTTTATCTGTCGAGTCTGAAATTAGAATAACTTGGAACTAAAATTGTGCTTGAAATACGACGTCCGATTAACTTATGAAAGTGACTTTGTCCTCGCTCTACCACCGCTAATGGCGAACGCCATGATTCATCAGTTAACACTTATACTGGAGTGCAATTTCCGCTAAGCTGCAGTCTCTTACGAAATTAAGAAGACAAATCAAAATTGAATTATGACTTCTTGACGTATACCACAGACATATAAAGTTTTAAACAGGTACATCCTATTTTTTTGCAGGTCAAAATTAATTATTTCGAAGCAAAGCGATGGTTAGTGCAAATACTGATTGAGATGTAGGAACAATTGGTTGCAAAAGGTCCTTGTAATAAACTTTTGTATCTATGATCTTACTGCAGAAAATGTCTATCTAGGTGTTAGAATATCTTTGATTCTAGCACCTGGGTCCTGGGAGTGGAAGGTTAATATATCTGGAATCGCTTACCTTCTAACATCTTAACAGCTACTGTCCGGCTTTCTTTAAAGTCAACAGTCTGAGTTCTGGACTTGTAAAACACCTCAATTCCAGGTGACTCCCTGAATATACCTTTGAGCACTTTACCAAATGCACCACGGCCAATCTCCTCCTTGAACTCGACTTGTTCCGGTAGAACCTCCCATCGAAGAAGGGGTATAATGGTTGACTTGGATCTGGAAAAGCAAGAACAATTATTTGCTTATAGCTGTAAATATTGTTATTTATAAATTTGTGATGTATCCATGAAATTAAAGTTGTGTGACAATTATAGTCAAAAGTGTTTCCAAAGATATAAAAATAATACCTCCTGGATTCCGAGTTGCGTGCCAACTGCTCCTTTTTTATTGCCTTTTTATGCAGCCAGGATTTTATCACGATGAAAGTGATCACCAGAAGAACAAAGATACCCAATATTAAACCAGTCATCAAGAATGAAGATGATCGAGAGCCGGGAACTGAAAATGAAACAACAATGACAAACTATGTACTACGGTTTACAGAAAAACTATAAATAACGACAGACTACTAAACCAATAAACTTTCAACCCTACTTCTCACAAAGCAACGACTATATAGACTTTAACAAGGCAAGCAAGTCTGATTTGTGACTCTCTTAAGTTTGGAGATGAAAACAAGTACTTAGAAAACGTTTTAGCAGTAACAACTATAACTAGGGCTTTATTAAAACACAACACTTGCAAGAACACTGAACCTAACGTCATGAACAATGACGTGACACCTGATACTAAAAGCCACGATGCTTAATACCAAAGGAACTTCTGAAACTATTGCATGGATCCTTCAGCCCTACAACAACCGATCGATCGCAAGTAGCTCACAAACCTATCACTACTTTGCGAACGTATTAAGGACAGAGAAGAACCGAGCCATTAAACGAGGTTCATGGGACAAACCTTATGGGCCTTAGGAATACCACCCGGGCGTGTCTAACGGTATACAAGGTGCTCGTACACATTTCGTATGCATTTCAGTTCCAGGATGAGGTTACTACAAAGCGCATCCTCCTTACCCTCGACTCTCTAACAAAACATACAAAACGATCCAAGTACTTACTTCTTGGAAACTTGTCTGTGATTGTTTTTGTTATCCACCTTCTTGATCTGTTGCTTTGGCCCAACTCATTCCAGGCGGACATTTCGATCACGTACTGCGTGTCACACTTTAATAAAAGAGCATGATGCGTCTTCAAATTGTCATTGATTCTAACTTCCTGCCAAGATGCTCGTGTTTCATGTGACTGTATTTCTCGATAGTAAACCGAGTACATGGTTAGCGGACATCCGTTATCAACAGGCTTCATCCAAGTAACGTTGACATCACAGCCCACTGTTTCAGTTTCGCTGTTTCTTATTGTAGGGGGTAATGGTGTGTCTGTAAGCGTTTCAAGCAAAAAAAGTTATTTTATTGTGGGAAAAATTATTCCAAAATCCGGAAGTCTCCGGCCCATCCCTATCGGTAACCATACAACTCAAAGAGTGGTTCAAGATATCCTTTGAGTAACTCGTTTTATCTCCACTTTTTAAATTTTTTTCCAAACAATACAATAACATAAGTAACCTGGACAACCATCGGCCAAACGTTAATGTGTTGTTTGACAAACACTTTAGTTGGATGTTAGTCAATGTGGTTTTAAAAGATAGATCCAAAATTTAAAATCGTTTATCTCACGATTGAGTAGGTTTCGAGAGGATCAAAATGCGCTAATGACCAACAATCACGGTTCTCCTTATTATTGCTCCACAACCAGCCAGTCGATACGAACGCCCGATGGAGACGAGATGCCGGTATACCGGCAGCGGTCGAAATATCGTTTACCCACACCAATGCCAAACAACCGTTAGCTAAACGATTTATTGTCATCTCCTTTTGTTGGCTGGTTAGGAAGAGCTAAGAAACCGTGGTCTGTGTTAGTAAAATATAAAATAAAGAACTGAACAACATATAGATTATAACCCTGCGTCAAAACATGAACAACTATATATGCTACTAAAGGCGACTCTGATCAAAGATTTGTTGAGTAGCAATTATCCGGCTACTGTAAAAACTGTGACTATCCAAGGAAACAAAATAAAGTTTTTACTCGAACATAAAAATACACCACTCAGTAATAATACTCATAGGTACCTCTTAATATCGTTAGCCACCATTCTTATATGAGCTGACTGTTACGTCACCTTTACCTTTACCTTTAGTTCCAGTTTTGAAGTTCCATATCTTGCTGCCCTCCTTGTCACTTTCGTTGTATGAAGAAAGGGAGGTGACAGTTATTTCATACTGTTTCCAACACTCCAGTTGAAGGGTATAGCTGGTGGTGTTCCCATTGACAGTTATTAAATTCCAGTGGCCTTTTTCAGCCCGCAAAATTACTTCTCTGTAGTAAACGTTGTACTGCACAACAGTGCATATCCTTTCCATGGGAGGCTCCCATTTGACTAAAACGATTCCCCCTGTAACTTCCTTGCTGCTGTTTACGATAACAGGTACACCTGCAAAGGATCGTAAGTGAAAACATGATAGCCTTAACATTTTGAACGGAAAGAAGGAAAATTGGACAGATTGATTGAGTGCTCGATCATCCAAAGCACACTGTTTGGAAAGTGCATAAAAGTAAATGCATGGCTTATGATGAGAGTTGCATTTATGTATCTGTTATAGTCTTAGGTTTCTAGGAAATCCGCATAAATACTAATATTTAGTACAAAAAACAAATGAAGTTTAGCTGGTTTTAAGATTATAACTGTTCGTTTTATTACAAGAATTTAAAGCTATGAAATCAATCAAAACTAATATTTAAGGTGGTATTAGACAGAAAAAGAAAAGATTTCAGCTATTTTCACTCATGTTACCACAAAAGCTGGTAATGCAATCAGTGACAAGTGTTTATAAAGGCGAATTGCACACCAACCTCTTAGTTTATTGATTTCATTCACTGACAACGCCGTGCCAAAAACATAAAGATCCGTAACTGATCCGTAGAACTGGTGATCGTTCCAGTGATCGTCATTCCCAATCTTGTATGGCCTCCCACTGGGTTTGTAGAAGAATGTTCCTCTAGGTTGATAGGTACGATAACCTTCCCTTTTACCGTCAATGTAGAGTAACGAAGACCCTTTTTTGTGATTCCAAGTGACCGCCACGTGCGTCCAGGTGTCCAAGGAAACAACGGTTCTACTTTTAACGATATACCAGCGATAGTTATCATTGAAGCTATGGCGTGCAAATTTCAACAAATGGTTTTCAATGTAGAAAAGAAACTGCCATGGGGAATGCCAGTCATTATATATCGCCATCTGGCGCCCTTCAAGGATCCTCGTGGGTTTTATCCAACAGGAAATTGTAAAACTCCTGCCGTTGAGGTAGACTATCGGAGCAGTAGCGAACGAATTTGATTTGTTGAAGATGGGAGCCTTGCTTCCTGGACACCACCCTTCAATAAAGGATGGATAACCACTGAAACTGAGATAGGAAAAAAACGTCAGGCAATAAACGTGTAACCCTTCAGCCAGTACAAATATCACTCCATTTGAATACTGTAACCTTCTTTATTCCTAATTAAATTTCTTTATTTCTAATTAAATTATCTAACTAAAGTAATTATCTGACAAGATTATACTAAAAGCTATAAAAACTATCCTTTCTTAATGATCGTTCTTCGGCAGTAATAAAAAAGGACCAAGAATCTTATACCAGCAATAGGAGATTTGAACGTTCGATTGGTTTAGAAGACAGTCAGACGAAAACAACAACCTCGCCACAAGGCTAGCAGTGCCGGCAAAACCTTTTTTCTACAAAAAACTAAAAGGTTTCTCTGGCTGCTTGTAGATACATAGTGCTTGACTAACCTTATGTCTCGATCACTGCCATCTAGCAGCCAGTGGCCAAGGACAGTCATCTCTAAACAAAGGAATGGCAGGTACAAAAACGTTAGCTGGTTTCACTGATCATGATTAATATGGCATCAAAAATGCCCTAAACGCATTCAAAGGGCGTTTTTCGGTCATGTATATCAACTTAATGATCCAGTCTAGAACTCTGAGTCAGAGAAGTTCTGTCAAAAATAACGACTAAGACTTTATTTTCCGTGCACTTTTCAGTTTTTGTGGATAATTCAGATTATTTAGGCGCAATCGTATTAAAATAGGAACGTGGGTATTTTAATTGCCGTGGGTTCATATCTATAAATTGACCTCAACGATGTAATGCACAGATACCTGGAGGAGGCATCCTACAGCATCTGAAAACTTTAATACAGTGCGGCTTGTCACGGCCTCCCTTGTACACACCAGCCATATAGGACCA
The DNA here is from genome assembly GCF_977016875.1 of Pavona decussata. NCBI lineage: Eukaryota > Metazoa > Cnidaria > Anthozoa > Scleractinia > Agariciidae > Pavona > Pavona decussata. Next base: position 3,933,627 of record NW_028145482.1, read on the forward strand.
GTCTTGACATTTGCTCCAGCCTGTTGTAGCTATTGAAACCGTCCCATTGTGATCATAGCAGTCCTGGGGAACGCTTTTGAAGTTTCTAGGCCTGCAGCATGTTGCTTGCTTGATGTTATTCAACCCAGTATCATTGGAGAGGTAAAATCCTTGAATAAAATATCCGTAAGGACAGGCTGCCCAGGTTTTGTTGCTAGGTCTGGAGACAAAAAATAAAGTCGCCCAAAATGTGATCAGTTGCTTGACTTCGAAAGAAACTAAATCGTTCAGTTCAAAGAAAATCCTCGGACCCCAATAAAAGCGGCAAATAATTACATTGGTCAGTTCTTTTTCTAATCTACAGCCCAAGTCACAGATCCATTGCGCCAGTAAAGTTAGATAAAAAGAAAAAGTATTCGAAAATCAAAAAATCTTGGGGATAATTTGCTGTCTTAAATACATCCCCAACAACATAATCATCCTTGTAATTGAGCCTTGGAACAGACGGTTCTTCAATACTAATTAAAGACCAATTTAAAGTCGCATATTTACTGACCTGCTTGGAGAAGATTTCCAGTCTGCTGTTTGACAAACAAGTGCTTGACCTTGGTATTCTTGTGGAGGTGTGCAGCATTTCCCTTTCGTGACATGGCTCATGTCGCCGTTATGTCCGGACGATTTTATCCAGACTCCACTCAAGTATCTTCCCAGGGAGCAATTTACCCATCCTCGCTGACTTTCAAAATTAGCTTCTACGCAGCAGTTATCTCCTGGAACCAATGAAAATCAACTGTTGCTAAATGGGTTTAGAAGTGGAGTTCTACTTAACAATTAGCCGAAAAGGTCTAGGTAACTTTCGCCGAATAGTTTGTAAATTATTATGTGGCTGGCTCCGCGAGCGGGCAAGATGAGTCAAATCCTGCGCTGTGATTGGCTACCCGGGCGGGCAAGATGGAGCTATCTTGCCCGCTCGGGATTACCCGTTGCCCGTCCGCTTGGCATCGAAAGTTTAATCCCAACAACAATGCAATCTTTTCGTCGATTTTCTCGTTGTTTTGCCGGAAAAAGCTCACTAAACTGTTCGGTAAAACTGTCAACATTTACCTAAAGGAAAGGAAAGAGAATGGAATCATCCTGGTGTTGTGAAAATTTTGTTTCAGCTACAATGAATGTGAGTTGAATCGGTGAGTTGCGCTGCGTGTAGTATTTTAGATAGAGTTGATTTTGTAAAACTTATTGTCTCAAGTCAAGTGCCAAAGTGATAAGTTCTCTAGGTTTGCAATGACTGTATTTAAATCATAGCGTAGTGGAAGTTGCGTTAAGTGTTTAGAGCAGTTCAGAAAAGTATTTTTCTCAGTTAGTTCGCCGAAGAAGCTCACGATTTTAATTTAGCCGCGTCTTGCTTGTTGTAAATAACAAAATCTTATCAAAGTTTCGCCCAATTTTCTGATTTACCCGCTCTTTTTTTCGGCTTATGTTTGCATATAATCTCAAAATCAATTGTTTCATTCAAGAATTAATGATTGGAAGCCGAAAACTGTGAAAAAAATGTTTATTATTTACGCCACTGCGCGATCGGCTGAAAATGGCGAGTTTGCCGGATTCTATTCAAATCTTCCCGCTCTTGCGAAAATCTAAATTTTTGGTTCTCAATAATTGTATACTCCCTTTAAGCCATAATAAAGTTAGAGCCCTAACATAATTTAGGATTCCTTGTTCTCCACGATTACATGCTAATCTAAAAATGCACTGAAAATAAATCTTGCACCGGCCGGCTATGAAGAATTTCTTTCCGTGCAGAGCAGTTTTATGTCCTGTTTTGTTTTGTTGTTGTAGTTTTCACTTGAAGGTAAAGCCATATAATAAATCCTTTATTGACCAAGCTTGTTCGGTCAAGATGGCTGCTTATTGGCCTCGTTCTTTTTTTGCGTTTTTATGGACCTCGACCATAAAAACGCAAAAAAAGAACTTGGCCAATATCCAGCCATCTTGACCGAACAAGCTTGGTCAATAACGCATATTTAACGGGCGTTAATGCCCTCTCAGAACAGTCTATTGAAAATAAGAATGCCGTCTCTTATTGAATAGCGTATGTTGTTCCGTTGGGAAACCCGGATCGATCGATGTAATTTGTCCAGTTCTTGAAAGATGATGGCCAGAAATTAAATAGAATATTCCAGTTCTCTTGTTAAAAGCAACTCGGTATTTTAGGCCAGTGTATGACCATAGAACTATTAAAGCTAACTAGAATGGATGCCTTTTAAGTTAATTTGCGCTCTGCTTGTTGAAAGAACGGTTACCTTGAATAAATTACCATCAGTCTGATAGAGCATCATTTTTTCTATTTTCATTTTAAAGAAAACATTTAATTTGGCAGCAAAAAAATTTGAATCAACGATCATAAATTACCTCCTAGTGTTCTGAATTTCCACACGTCGCTGTCATTGATAGAACTCTCTCCATATGAACTAAAAGACGTAACTGCTATTTCATACTCTTTCCAGCAATGAAGGTGGAGGATGTAGCTTCTTGCATTTTTATCAACGGTAACCGAGTTCCATTCGTCTTTGTTGGCCTGTGAAATTATTTCTCTGTAGTAGACTTTGTACTGCTTAACTGCACATATCCGTTCCAAAGGAGGCTCCCATTTGACTAGAACGCTTCCACCTGTAACTTCTACGTTCTGGTTTAAGATAACAGGTACACCTGCACAGGATGGTAAAAGGAAACATGATCATCTTTTTGAATAGCGTGGAGGAAAACTTTAGAGATTGGTTGAATGCTCGATCGTGAAAAGCAAACTGTTTGGAAAGTTTATAAATGTAAATCCATGGCTTAGGTATTTAGTATAGTTTAAGGTACTGTATCCAGTTAATCCGCTTAAATACTAAAATTTAGGAAAAGGGAAAGAGTAAATAGAATAGAGCAGAAGCTTGTGAACTTTGCCGTCCTCATCATTCGTTATTACATGTTTTCGAGTTAAAAGATGGATTTAGTGGGCAAGTGGCCTTGTCAAGGTCTGTATAGTCGCTGGTTTGAAAGAAGTAGGGTTGTAGGATGACTGGTCTCTAGTAGTCTGTCACTATGTGATGGTTTTCTGTAAACCGTAAGTGTAGTACGTAGTTTGTTGTTGTTGTCACGGTGAGCAATCATGTCAACAACCAGAAACATTTAGACCATCTATGACGTTCCACAATTACTTGCCTCTGAAAATGACTTACGTTCGGGTTGTCGAAACGTCAGTCAATGTCACCTCAAACAGTCCTTCTCATAACTACACTCACCCGGATGATCATAATTTACGGACTTATGGGAGACACTCCTTCTAACATTAGTCCGGACGTTATCCAAGTAAGAACTGGTAGAAAGGTTGAACTCGGGACCGGCTGAGCACGACTTGAAACTGTTACCGATATGTTGCACTCGACGACTTGCGATACGATATCGAGCACAACCTTATTGCACCAAGAGGTTATGCCTCTCGTGTGGGCAATTTTCAGCGAAACATTTCTGCTCGTTTCACTGTAGTAGTTTTTTTTATTAGCTTATAAACCTTCCTTCGGTAAAGGGATTACTAACACATGTAACATGGATGGAGATGATTTCACTCACGGCACCACGAAGAGATATAATGCAATCAGTGACTAGTGATCATAAAGGAGAATTACACACCAACCTCTTAGTTTATTGATTCCATTCACTGACAATGCTGTGCCAAACACATAAAGATCCATAACTGATCCGTAGAACTGGTGATCGTCCCAGTGATCGTCATTCCCAATCTTGTATAGCCTCCCACTGGGTTTGTAGAAGAATGTTCCTCTAGGTTGATAGGTGCGATAACCTTCCCTTTTACCGTCAATGTAGAGTAACGAAGACCCTTTTACGTGATTCCACGTGACTGCCACGTGCGTCCAGGTGTCCAAAGTAACCACAGCGCTACTTTGAACGATATACCAGCGATAGTTATCATTGAAGCTATGGCGTGCAAATTTCAACAAATGGTTTTCAATGTAGAAAAGAAACTGCCATGGGGAATGCCAGTCATTATATATCGCCATCTGGCGCCCTTCAAGGATCCTCGTGGGTTTTATCCAACAGGAAATTGTAAAACTCCTGTCGTTGAGGTAGACTATCGGAGCAGTAGCGAACGAGTTTGATTTGTTGAAGATGGGAGCCTTGCTTCCTGGACACCACCCTTCAATAAAGGATGGATTACCACTGAAACTGAGATAGGAAAAAACGTTAGGTAATGAACGTGTAACCCTTCAACCAGTACCAATATCACTCCATTTGAATACTGTAACCTTCTTTATTTCTAATTAAATTTCTTTAATTCTAATTAAATTATTTATATTTAATTAATTATCTGTACAAGATTACACTAAAAGCTAAGAAGCTAACCTTTATTAATGATCGTTCTTCGGCAGTAATAAAAAATGAGCAAGAATCTTAAACCAGCAATAGGAAATTTGAATGCTCGATTGGTTTATAGGTGGGAAGACAGACGGGAACAACAACCTCACCCACAAGGCTAGCAGTGCCGCCGAAACCTTTTTTCTACAAACCTAAAAGGTTTCTCTGGCTGCTTAAAAATACATAGTGCTTGACTAACCTTATGCCCCGATCACGGCCATCTATCAGCCAGTGGCCAAGGACAATCATCTCTAAAATAAATAGCAACGGCAGGTACAAAAACATCAGCTGGGATCATTGATTTATGTCCTTTCGTAATGCTGTTACTATATATTAAGTTAATCTTGGAGTTAAACTTATCGAAAAATGTCCTAAAGTCATGAAAGGGCGGTTTTCGGTCCTGTCTCTTTACTTGTGGTCCAGTCTAGAAACTCTAGGTCAGACTTTTTGTCAAAAATAGCCAGACTTTATCTTACGTGCATTTTTCAGTTTCCATGGATAATTCAGATTATTAAAAACTGAATCATTGTATAATGCAATTCCAGGGATTTGATTGGTTTAGCTGCCATGGTATATGAGCCATTATACCATGCCAGAGAAGTAGGGGCCATTAAATATAACCGGCGAAATCAACAATATCTAGCAATATTTCCTAATTGTTTTTAATAAAACAAATATTCCACTCACTCTTGTTGGATATGAGATGATTATAGCCAACGCGCGCTCGTAGAATAATCGTTAATTATTTATACTCAATTTTAGTAAAAAAGGAAGATGGAGATTTTTAAGCACTGCATGGTCGTGGATTCATGTCTATAAATTGACCTCACGTGTTAATGCACAGATACCCGGATAGTTTGGAAGCGGCCTGTGTGCCGCCCTCCCAAAACAGTCCATCGAAAATTAGAATGACGTCAATTATCACGTGGTGGATGGTGTTCCGGTGAGAAAATCAGATCCATTCACGTGATCTCTTTAATTCAAGATTCTGGCCAGAAAATAGAATATTACAGTTTTTTTACATAGTTTTTAAGTCTATAAGTGCTTATTGATTATTTCGCAAAACTTTAATTCCTCAATGCCCTGTATTTGTACTTTTATAGTCAAGGTTCCCACGGATAACGATATTTTGTTTATAAATTGCCGAAGAGATCACCCTGACTGGAGTAAATAAAAATATCTGTTCTTTTCTGTTATCCCTGGTTCATATTTCTGGTGATTTCAGATTCATGTGAAGTGTATTCAAATTTGCTAACATAACCCGCATTTCCAACAGATGTGTAAGTGCATGTCCACTCATAAGTAACACTTGAAACTTTGAATATTTATTATTCTAAGGCTTTTTATTTTAAGGCTTCTAGAACTATCCACAACACGAGAAGAAGTGAGAGGAAGTTAATGCTCCCCAAAGTGAGAATTGCATGAGACTGCAAGGAAGTCTGGAATGAATCAAAAACTTTTTAATGATATTTTCAAATGAAATGAAGGATCTTAACTCAGTCATGATTTTTAAAACTCGTATTTTAGAATTCTATAGATCACAAGCTTTTTAATTACTTTTAAAGTAAGTGGCTCTATTTAGGCTTTTTGGGCTCTTTTCTTTTTTGCAGGGCCCTTATTGATATCAGCATTTTATGCTGAAGAAGTCATCCTGGTTAAATAACAATTATTATTAATATTATTATTACTATTATTATTATTATTATTATTATTATTATTATTATTATTATATTGTTCGTTTTAATGCTGTGAAAGGTTCCTTCTATTGAATTGTACGCAAGGAGACAAGAAACTGACAGGAAAAGTACAATGTAAACATGCAGATATGCATAACAAGCGTTCGTGATACTCGTAGAAGACATCTTGTTTAACAACAGATTGACGCCTAGTATTAGCAAATTTCAAGAACACTGAATTTCTGGCTGGAGGCCTCCCAACCTCAACATAACCCAACCACCTATAAACCTTCCAAAAGAGTAAACAGCATTGACTTACCCGAGGCCATGACCGGCATCAGACTTGTACAGGTCTGTCAATAGAAATTGGAAGGATAAAGGGAACAGGACTTTACCATGTCATCCTTTCAGCAACAAAACCATCCCCTTCGCTATGGCTTGCTCAATAGCCTCTTTAAAAGCGTACGTTCAATCCAAACGCATTGTACCTGTTTAATAATTCACAAAAAACGCGCGCGCGCTCGGGCAATAACAAACCTTTATAATCCCAATGATCGACTAATTTCATGTACCTACTCACCGTCAATACTACTATCCACTCAGCGATCATCGTCGCCTTCGTTCCTCCTTAATCGTCTCTGTGCGCAGACAGGCAAACTGCATGAACTGAAAGAACAAAAAATAAAGGAAATGAATCTTAAAGACACTGGTCTGCTTCATACACCTGGACATTTAGCCTACGTTTCAAAAATAGGTACGCTAAATGCACATGTGTTTCTGACTGCAAATATTTGTGGGATAAATTAAACAGTGAAAATCCTTTGACGCGAAAAGTCTGTAAGTCGGACACAACTCGAAGAGAAACAGTTGGTTAGATGGTTCGATCCCGGCGGTATTTGACATGTTGCACCTTGATTGTTTAATGTCAGGACTTCGGACTGAAACTTGTTCGATGTTTATTGATTTCTCGAACTGTTGTTCCGAGAAGTCAACCGGAAAGTGTTAAATGTTTGTTGATTTCATCGACATTTTGTCTTCTGCTATGAAGCAGCGGTAGACACTAAAATGGCAATCTTTATTCATCAAAGTCGTCACATCGGAAAGCGAGCCGATCTTGTAACACACGCGTATCTCAGCAGCGCTTCTATTCAGTTACTTTTACATTGGTCGATCGCTCTAATTAGGACTGATGATCTTTCACAGACTTGTTTTCGTCAGGCCAGATATTAGCGGAGCTCGTTTTACAATCTGATTGACGGTTTGACAATGAGCACGGATGTGAAAAGAAAAGAAAGAAAGAAACACAGAAAGTTGTAAATCTTTAGAAACGGCATAGGATAATGTCATCACAGCTTTAGCGCATAGACACATCAAGAAACCAAGAAATCTAGAATAATTAAGAAATTAATACTGGATGCTAACCTTTGCACACGCAGAGACACTCTCTCAGTCAAATACAGACTAAAAGTTTTATTTTTCCTTTATTACAAGAGTGCTGGTTATATACAGCTGTATAGGCGTGGGTCTTCAATAATGAGCTGCAAGCTATGATGGCCACTCTACTTAATGCGTATTTGTTTTTTTTTTTTTTAATTTTAAGTTTTATATGTCGACGCTGTTGCAAATAGGTGTATATTTCTTTTGACAATATTTCCGTTTCGCCTTCATTAATCGAAGTCATCAGTAAATATTACTGTTTAAAAAATAAATGATGCAAACTTGTTTCGTCAAAATCGTGCCTGTTCTTGTTAGTCCGTGTCTCATTCTGGTTTCTTTAATGATGATTAGATCAAACACACTTACAAAAAGCTATAACAATACTACAAAAGAACACTCACTTGAAAGTTTCTGACTGATTTCCTCACAGTTTAAACTTTGGAACTTGATCTCGATAACCAGCCTCAGGAAGTCGTAATGTACACAGAACGCAGCTGTCGGTTTCAATTTAAAGGAAAATGGAATACACGAAAACTCATTAATTCATTTTGCGCAAAGATCGCCTAACTTAAGAAGTAAAGTTAATCAATTTTCTTGAAAGATCTGGTTTTAATAAGGGTAGCAGAAACAATTTCCTTACAAAGAGAAACATTTTTGCTGGCTCTTCCTCTTTTTTATGCTAACCTAGGAACTCTACTTTTTGTTATATATCAATGACTTACCGAACTGGTTGCAGTTTTCACAAACCGGAATGTAAGCTGATGATACCAGCTTGACGTTTGTTAGTTCTGACACTAAGCACGTAAATGACTGTCGTATGATCTGTGCAAAGTGTACACTTAGTTATCAGCCAATAAACTTACCTTAAACCTTACAACTTCTGCCTAGATCCTATTTGCATCTTTTAGAATCGAAAGGAATCTTTCAGAAAAACGCTCTCTTACTAAAAAGGTACATGGCTGTTGAGCAGGTAGCAACAGCTTAATTTCTTGGGTATTAGATCGAACAGACCACAGGGGGCCCACACAATGTGTCTGTGTAGCCGATTGTTATTATATAGTAAATGCACTGGATTTACCGTTTGCTTCACCTATAGCGATATATCGCTAACTATGTATACAAATCAATGATAAATAAACGTTGAATTACCTTATCTGTGGTATATAGTCGTCCTTTTACCTCAAAAGCGGTTTTTGAGCGATTTTGAAGGAGTTTGAGTTCGCCGTTGACTGTTCCATATATATCATTGATTTGTATACATAGTTAGCGATATATCGCTATAGGTGAAGCAAACGGTAAATCCAGTGCATTTACTAAAGAAATAAAAAACGCGCCGAGTGCATTGTTGAGTTATATAAGCACGCGGGAATTTTTAAGAACACGAGAGAAGTGCAGAGAGGCACGAGCCGTAGGCGAGTGCCTCTCTGCACTTCTCGAGTGTTCTTAAAAATTCCCGCGTGCTTATATAACTCAACAATGCACGAGGAACAAGTTTTTTATTTCTTTTATAAAATATAAACAATCGCAACTCCTCAGACAAGTGCGAATTTTTTAAAGTTTCTCCTTACGCGAGATAACGCGTAATTTAATAGCGCGCGCTCTTGACGATCACGACACGATCACGACAGGGCACGCATCAGCGCGCGCAATCAAGTAAAAAGTCAAACTGTTTTAGTTTTTCGTCACGTCGTAAGCAAGTTCAAGAAGTTAACTTTTAAGTTAAGTTTTAAGGTGTTGAGAGACAAGTTGAAGTTAATTAAAAGTCTGGAAGCATCAGTACAAGAGACTGTTCTTTGCGAATCGCTGGAGCGACAGCGCGTTCTGTCTCTGAATTTCTCAGATTTTTCACAGGCAAAAAATCTAACGTGTGCTCCGTGCATATGTACAATTATAATGCACGCACCATACGTATGCTTCGTGCATTGTGGAGTTATAAAGAACTCAGTTTGACCAATCACAGTGCTTGCTTGGCCCTGGCTATTTTATAATATATAATAACAATCGGCTACACAGACACATTGTGTGGGCCCCCTGTGAACAGACTTTATATTGGGATGTCATAAAGACAATTTCTGTACGTAAAAGGGTTGCTTCTGCATTAGTGCAATTAAGCGTATAGACATCAAATCTCATTTAATATTTCAATCAATGTTTATTAAATAGCTGGTCCAATCTCACTTCGATTATTATGATGAGGTGCGGGGAAACTGAGACAAACGCCTTTCTCATCTGGTAGACTTCAAAAGCTTCAAAATCGAGCTGCCAGCGTTCTAGTGTCTGCTAATTATGATAGTAATTTGAATGATAAGTGCCAGGCACTACAGTGGCGAAAACTCTGTCATCAAAGATCAGAAAAGAAATCTCTTATGATGTACAAAACCTTAAATGGGATGAAACCGCAATATTTGAGATCATGTCTGTTTTTCGCGATAATGTGAATTCTCATCATTTAAGGAATACTGCAGGCAAACGCACTGACTCTTCCACAACGTCGCACTGATTAAGGGTACTTCCTGGGTTCGATAGGGTAAAAAAGGGAAAAAACATTTTTTTCGACCAAATAGAATTTGGGGATTTTATCTAACATTTACTGAAAAAAAAATTGAAAAATATTAAAAAGCGCGCGAGATATTTAGGAAAACGTATTTCCATCTAAAAGTAAATAAATAAAAAAGGTGTCATAATCTTCTTAGTGCGAGACGCCCCAGAGGAATTTTCGCGGCAAACGCTTCATCCGGGAGCTCGTATTTCAGAAATAAGCATATTTTGTTTACATCTCGCCTGCAGAAAATTTCTCACTTCGAATTTTCTATTCTTTGCCGGCGCTTCCCACATGGAAAAGTCATCAAAAAACGAAAAGAGCCCGTGGATAAAATCCCGGAACAAGCCAGGGCCTAAGAAAAAGGGAAAGATAGGTTTCAGCGAAGATCGAAAACGTGATCTTGCAGAGAGCAACAAAGGCTCTTGGTTCGACCAAGAAACTCTAGTCGACGTTGACGGTTCTGTCGAAGGTGATCACGAAGAACTGGAGCAGCGGCCTTCAAATTAATCCACTGTTATTGGATCAAGTACACAGAGGTCGATTGCCGTGCAAAAGTCCTGCAGGGTAACTTTGCAAGCGTCCTGTGAAAATATCAAATATCAGATTCTGCATCCTCTGGGTCGATTTCTTTCTTCTGCAGCGAGATAAAACCAAATAACGTTTTACTGCGCGTTTGTAATCAAACGTTGGAATAAAATAAGCAAGAATTAGACCGATTAAATAGACCTCAACAGAAGCGTATCAGCCCACGTGTAATACTGGAGATAGCGCGTTCTGCGTGGCCCTTTCTCTCGCTTTTTGCTCCGCTCCACGCTATCTTGAATATTTCTTACGAAGAAATCACCATCGTACCTAAATAACAGTAAAAATGCGATTTTCTTTCATTATACATTTCCTTTGATACGAAATGAATAATCGCTTTAGCTTGAAGCGCCCGGGTTGAAGCGTAAATTACATTACACGCAATCAAAACGAACAACCCACCCAATAGATTTCATCTCTGTTATCAGTGCACTCCTCCGAGGAGTGCACAGTTTGGCAAACTCTCCGCTGACGCGCTTCTGGTTTCGTTAGCCTTGGTTTTTCCCCGTTTTCCTGGTTGATTTTTACGTTTTCCTTTCGCCACTTTCCCCATCTCGCTCGATCACAACAGCGGAGTCTAAAACGTGTCTGCAACGCGATACTTTTTCCGCGAAATTCTGTGCTATTGTTGTTTGAGCCATGGGGTCCTGTTGCTCGATTGGCTCGCCACCTAATGAGGTGTCATAATCTCCTGTGGAGGCTTGTTTTTCTTGCAAACCTTTATCGAGCGAAAACTCGCACTTGAATTTTGGCAGAGTATGTCGACTTTGAACGAATTAATAGGGTATGTGGTTTTGACGGATTGTCGTGAAATTTGGCCAGAAGATTCGAGGAATAATGACAAACAAAAAGGTGTCAGGGAATTTTGATTTTCAAAATATTTTTCCCGTGGCGACTGTTTACGCAACACGACTCAATTATTTTTTGCTACTCAAACTTTAGACGTGGATATCTAAATAACCAATCAGAATTTCGAAAAAGCCTGACACCTTTTTGTTGATTGATGCCTTGTGAATAACACTGTGCAGCGATTTCGTTCTTCGCGCGGCGTTCGATAACCGATTAATTCAATGGAACGACCATCGGTCGATTCGAGGTTCTACTGGCTCCTGGCACTTAAAAAAGGAAAAGATCGCTCAATTATATTTTTTATAGGAAACTACATTTATTAAGCTTTATAATGATATATAGTTTGTTAGAGGTTTATTAAAACGTGCGCGCGTACGATTTTTTTTCCAAAGGACACCCGCGAACCCAGGAAGTATCCTTAAGAGAAGTTTCTCATATAGTGGAGCTCAGTTGTGAAACAGTTTACCCTTGACAACAAAGACATTGTGACTACAACTGGATTATTTTATCATGACGATAAGCCATTTAAGCAATTTAACTGTGCATTATGGCTCTCAGTTTCATGAGCCTTCTGTACAAACTGAGCTGAAACAGGTCTGTGCCATTTGTGTTGATCATAAATTAGTTGCACACAAGACTTGGGATCTTATTACTTTAGTGAAATTCTTTAATTTAAATTCAAAGTTGGCAATCATAATTTATCTGCATTTGTTTTTCTTACAGAAACTGAGTGTACAATTATCATAGGGCAGAACATCTGTAAAGGACACAATACCTCGCGGTTCTCAGGTTCAAAGTAAGTCAAGCTACTGGTAGTCAAGTTGATATTCAATGTCTCAATGCAATGTTCCCGGAGCATGGGCACTAGTACTCTGGAAAAAAAAGACAAAAAAAAGTACTCTGAGAGGTAAGTGTCTGAATTTCTTCTTGCTTTTGGACAATCAATACTTTCGCTGATGAGCATGATAAGTATGCTCAGCTTGTATTTTTAGCTTCCCTGTAGACCAAAATACACAAGGCATCGGTGGAATAACATCCAGGAATTAAGAAAGTGGGAAGGCCCAATTTACTGGTCTGCCTCCTACAAGAATAGCTCGTTTGCAATGGTCGATAAAAGCTAAAGTAATCTAAACAACACAAAGGTCAGACCTTTAAATGAAAGGTGGCAAGTGCAATCGCCTTGAGTCGCTGCGGTAAAAGATGATTTATGTTGGCTATTAGGTCAGTGCTATATAGCACATTTTAACACCAGCCTGGTGAAAACAAGTCGGCGCGGTTCGAGCCCACGTGAGAGTAGGTTACTGAATTGGCGCTGCTACTGCCTGTTATTTAAAAAGGCATACAATGGCAGAAATAGAATATAAAGTTCAGGTGAACTTGGAAATCTGTTGGTCCAAACATTGTCAAACATCCCACAAACATACTGAACAGATCGAAGAGCACAGATAAAAATGGCGAATTGGATTCTAGAACAGTAATTCAGTTAAATAAGACAATTGAAACAAATTCTAACGACATGCCTTTCACTTTCATATCTCCCCAATTCGTTTCTTTACCTTGTTAAACAAAGAACATTCGAACAAATTCGACAGGAACTGCCTTCTCGCTAGTGTGGCCATGAGGGAAAAAGGTTTTTTCTTTCTTTTTTTTTTTATCCCAACTAGTGCCCATGGACGCGCGTATTTGTGAAAATCCGAACTCACTTTTTTATTTCACTTGTAAATGTTGGCTTTCTTCACTATTGCCTCCTTAATTCTGAGCTATTTCCTCCCTAAATTCAATCTCATTTCAGCCACACTTAAGCAAACACTAGCTCCAGAAGCGGCTTAAAGCTGCGAGACGGATTTGTAGAAAGAAAGAAAGCAGTTTGTCCTGTCCCGTCTTGCAAAATAACCTATTATGGCATTGTTTGTGAAATTTGATGTTTCCCCAACGACCATGGCACATTGTGCTGTGTTAGCAGGTCAGATGTTTAATCGGACTTTCAGTCGGAAGACCGGAGGGTAAGATGGGACTAGTTTGGTATCTGCATTGCAGCCTTGTTTCTTTTTATGAGCCTCATGCCGTCTTTGTTCCAGTATGGCATTAAAAATTTGGGGTTCTGCCTATTATTCCGAGTATTAGCCTTGGTCAACGACATAGGATTCTTTAGCACGCAGTTAAGTTGAGTCATTTGATGCAGGCCTCATCAACAAATGGAGACTGATTGATACTAGAGACAGATGACTATTGGATAAAACAATATAAAATGGGCCCTACTTGGCCGCTGCAAGACCTGTACATGTTACTTCCACGGCTAGTACCCGCACTCGACAGACTCGTTAGAAGGGTCAAAACTTCGTACTGCAGCAAACTTAAAAAAAAAAGACATTGAAACTGTTAAGCGTGATGTGAATTGACTTGAGAACAAGCGAGGCAAGAAACGATTTGTGGTCGAATATCCAAACGGAACTTAGACGGACTGATCTCTGTTCCTAGCCGATGCAAATGTTTTGAGGAGTCGAAACGGAAGTCATTTTGTCTGTTCTTGACATTGTAAATTTAAATCAGTCAGATTGTGATATAAGGACCTAAAAACTTCACGCTTCATTAACTCATAAGCAGTATTTTTTAAGACCGTGTTGCACTAGATAAAACGATCGCCAAAAATTCACTAACGAATACAGGATTGCCAAATCACATAATTGAAACCGAAAAATTGAAACCGAATTGCAACCTGCCAGTTTTCTTCTCAGTACTGAACGCATGGCTGACCTGGCTTGAAACTGACAGAAAATAAACTCGCTGTTTAGTCTGAGGTTGATTATAATTTGCCAATTTCTATTTTATTATCTTCTAATTGGTTAGCTTCTCCACCACTGTAGCACAAGTTTGGGCACAATCAGTACCTACTGCTCGTTCCAAACGCGCCCGTTATCATTACTGTTAGTTGACATGTTAACTGCCGGAAGGGCCAAGCAAGTAAGAGAAACCAATTATTATGAAGCCTGATCGATTGTTTTATTTGTGTCATGTTTGTTGTTTAATTAAAATGCACACCTTGTCAATTTCGTCGACTGATTCACGTCTGAAGGTAGACGGAGTCGCATGGATAAAATGTTAAAATTGCAATAATCTGGAACTGTTTTAGAGGGAAATGAAACATATACGGAGCAGAACACAGATATTACAACTATTAGAAAGCGGCCGTTTTCCTAGCCTTACGTCAGCGCGTCACCGATTTCGCGAAGTTTTTCCTGTTATTTAAAAGTGATCTCCATATTCATAGCAGTTTTACAGCTGACCTTCAAGCTCTCTTGAATCGTGGTAAGAATAACCGCGAATATAGAGCTTTTGTGTTTACCAAATTATAATATTTCGTCCTCATTCACTACATCACAATCGATTGGAAATGGCACTTTTGAAGTTAAACTCACTACTCTGGGGTCTATCACTCATTTCTACGACAGTCGGTAAGACTAACTGTGTTGAACTATTTCTAATTTAGCTTCTTGCAACTTATGTTTATTCTATTAAATTCGCTTTGAAAAGTCAAGAAGGAATTTCATACGGCGTCCTATCTTTCCGGCTATCCCGCTGGTAATATAGAAGCGGTCTCGAAGTGTTATAGCTGCGAATTTTCTGTTTACGATTAGTAGTTACATTTTTGCGAGAAGTGCTCCATCAGAAGCGTTTTATCATCCGGTCCATCAACTTCGGTTGAAACAAGCTTAAAATTTATAAGGTTAATTGTATTTATCTAGTAAATAGCTAGACTTGTCTCAAGTCGTCTCCTTACGCGCCAACTGAGACCGGCGACTGGACTCCCACGAAAACGGCCTTTGAAGAATTCTGGCCTTCGAACTAAAGCCGTTATTAAACAAAGAGTGAAGCAATCGCTCGTTAGTTCATTTAGGAAAACGTTTTACTTTTCTTCCAATGGAAGTTGAAATTCTTCACTTTTTTAAGTTTAACATACAAGCGGAGTGATTAAAAAATCGACTTTTTCCGCAAAGAGGATAAAACTTGAACTGAATAGCGGAAGTAAAATGAAATCTCTTTCTTCCTGTCATCTAAAGAGGTCAGATTTTGCATTGACAGACCTGTTAATATATAATACAATAGGTCAAAAATGTTTTAATTGACGTCGACTCTTATGTTTAGCTATGGTCATTAGTTTTCGCCACTCGTGAACCACAACAACTCCATTTACTGTTAATTCAGTATAGTGAATATTTTAGCAAAAAAGTCGCTTTTTGCTCCCTCTTCCCGGAAGCTATCGTTCGCTTCTCGCTCTCACTTGGAGAGGAAATGACTGCCACACGACTGCCAACATGGTCTCCGTTTTTCGAGGATTCAATTAAATTTGGTAATCTGCTTCATCGTACACCATGATATAGGAAAAAGACAGTTTCTGATGAAGAATTTTTTCCCAGTCACAGACGCTAACACTTTAGAAGACGTGCAAGTGAAGCTTTACAAATTCAACTTTCGAGCTTCGAACTCTGAGACGCAGAAAACGTTGAAGAAGGCAGACCTGGTGCTCAAGAGTTATGGCTTCGACAGAGAAATTTCAACAACCAAGCTGGTGAAAGAGCCAGGGAGTTACGAACCGGAATATCAGGTAACGGTTGACAACCTGATGAGAATATGAATGTTAAAAAAAATCTGACCAGGGGCGAATACAGACTGGAAGAGTTCAGGCGGGTGATAAGGATATAAAATACCAGATGTGCATTATTTCAAAATCTAGCCTTTCAAGAATTTCTCATGAATTCTAGTACTAAAATTTCTGACAAAAATGTTCTTTCATAAAATTTTGGATTCGTCCCCGAAACTTCAAGCTTCAATACGTTGTGGTGGTGCATCGCTGGAGACTCACTCCGCACCTAATCTAACAGCGTCTTACGTTAACCACTCGGATCGAATTATTGAACTGTTATTATCGTCGAACTATTGAACTTACATTAACTGCCAAGCGTTGCAATTGTGTAACGAAGGATGAAAATTAAAGGATAATGATAATACGTCTTATTAATGATGGTTCTCAGTATCATGATTGATGGTTAAATCTTATTGTTTTTGTTTAGAATTTATAATCATCATTTAATTTTGTTTTCTTCTCCAGGAATCGTACTTTTACTACAAGACAGTGAATTGCTCAAGAACTCAGGAGATTGAAAGAGAATTGGACACTTTGATACCTGGTAAGTAAAGATACATCCTAAATCCTATAAGAATTCTACTTTAAAGTTGCTTTCACTGATTGTTTACTCAGTGTGAGCCGAAGATGTGGAAGACCATTGCATTTCTCAGCATAAAATTAGAATTTTTATTATTCTTATTTATTTGTTTTCACTTATCCGAAAAGCACTCGCTCAGCCGTTTAGATGAATGAGAGAAACGCCATTCCAAGTTTACGATATATTGCCGGTAAATTACGTGTATGTCGTGTCAAAAATATCCTTAAAATATGACCAAGTTCCAACAATCATTAATTAATCAATGGCATATTGAATGGCTTATTATTTCTTGAAACGTTAGATATTATGTTTTTGTTATAGTAACGTGCTGATGGAGTGTTGTCCCTGTCCCTTTTTTGCAGACGAAGAGAACACCAAGCCAAAAAAAGAAAAATATAAAAGCCACCTGGGCGACAGACACTGCAAGGTAGGAGTGGAGCTCATTCTCAAGAAAACTGGGAATCACTATGGCAGCAAGAAAGCCTCCCCGCAGTCCAAAACACGCTCCGACGTGGATAAGATTGAAGCTGCTGATGAAGGCGGCTTTCGTGTCAATAGCGGTATCGGATTCGGCAAAACAACCAACAACATCTGGGGCTCAAGACGCCGCCGCCGAAAAATTATTCCTAATTATGGCGCGAGGCGCCGCCGTTGGGGACGTTGATCATGCGGTAAAGCAATTCTGGGCCCAGTTGTTCAAAGCCCGATTAAGCTAATCTGCATGTAGTAAAAAAAATGTTGAAATAAACTAATTGTTTATAAAACTAATCTTTTTATTGGGTGGGCGGTTGTTCTACGTCGTTTCTATAGGTTATAGGTTTCGTTCCATGCGCGGAACAACTTCTGCACGTTTAACCAGCGCGTTTGGCGGGATGTTGGGCGAGGGCGAAAGTTGGGCGAACAAGTAGTGAAGTGGCGATGCAGGAAACCTATTGGTTTTTAAGTAGTCCGTGGCTCCGTGCACAGGTGTACTGGAAATTCTGATTGGCCGAAAACTGCGAAGACGTCAATCTGAAATGTTACGTGATCTCTCCGTTCTCTTGCATTTCCCCCATGGGGGAACTTTGATCTGCTTGTGTGATAATCAATCATGTCAATGATGCCACGTTATTGGCTTTGGTCGCACTACAGAGTTAAATCGCGATTAACACTGACATATGCAAAATCACGCTTCAGCTAAATTTCATGTGCGACACCCAAAACTAAACGTTTCGAGATCTAGGCAGATGGCGATGTAATTGACACCAAAAACGACAGACTTCTGTTTAAAGATTTAAAGCTCGTGGTAAAGTGTCTGAAAGAGCAGGTTTGATTTCGAGCTTTATCTAAGTTATCGGTCCGTTTACATGGTCGCTGTTGCCCGAGACAACCCTCCCATTCGAGTCACCCTGGGCGAGCTAACTTTTCACCTATTTCTTCAAGCAGTTCTACCTACCGTTTACAAGATCTCAACTCGACTCTCAACGGAAATTTACAATAGATATTCTCACAGTGATTAAAGTAAAGAAAGAAACTCAAAGATATATAAAGACTTCCTAAACTTGGAAAAACGACATTTTAAGCAAAGCGCCGTCACCCAGCTAAAAGTAGACGATGAGAACTTCGTTACAACTGATAAAGAAATTTTAAATCAATGTGAAGCCTTTTACAGAAACCTTTATAGTTCAAAGATTGACTCCCCTACTTTGAGGCATCTACAAAGAAGTTAAATCAACTAGAACAGGACAGCTGGACAGCGGGTTCAGACGGGTTACCTGCTGAATTTTATAAAATGTTTTGGAATGATATTGCCGACTTTCTTCTTGGCTCAATCAATTATGCTTATCAAACAGGGCAGTTATCCGTATCCCAGAAGCGGGGGATCATTAAACTTATTCCGAAAAAAGATACGGAGCCGTACCTCGTTAAAAACTGGCGTCCAGTATCTCTGCTAAATTGTGACTACAAAATAGCCACTAAAGCTGTCGCTAATCGCCTCAAACTAGTTCTTCCTAAACTTATTGATAACGATCAGACCGGCTTCCTAAAAGGTAGATTTATCGGAGAGAACATTAGACTTATTGATAGTGTCATCAACTTTACAGCTGCTAAAAACATTCCCGGGCTTCTAGTTTTCCTTGATTTTGAGAAAGCCTTTGATACAATTGAGTGGCCTTTTATACATAAGACCTTTGACCACTTTAATTTTGGCTCATCCACTCTAAGAGGGATTAAGCTCTTTTAACATGACATAGAAAGCTGTATCTTGAACAATGGCTGGTCTAGTAATCTTTTCAAGCTAGAAATAGGGGTTCGGCAAGGCTGCCCGCTGTCACCTTACTTGTTCATTCTAGGCGCAGAAGTTCTTGCTGACGCAATAAGGAAACACAATAATATTAAAGGCATATTAGTTGATGGACAGGAAATTAAAATCAGTCTATATGCAGACGATACAACTCTTATTTTAGATGGATCTAGGGCATCCTTCCAAAATTCACTGCAGATTTTAGAGTTTTTTAGAGCGATATCCGGCCTCCAACTAAATTATAAAAAGACAGAAGTGCTGTTGATTGGCGCAAATGCAGGAAGCGAAGAAAAACTGTGCCCCGAGCACGATTTAAGGTGGATGAGAGATAAAGTAAAAACTCTAGGGGTATGGCTCTCAAAAGACCCAGAAATAATGTTGAAAGTTAACTACGAGGAAAAAATAACAAAACTTAAGGCAAGCTTGGGCTGCTGGGAATTGCGTAGATTAAGTCTGCTGGGAAAAATTACTGTATTAAAAAGCTTAATTGTCTCTCAACTCACGTATATTTTGTCACCTTTGCCAACAAACCAGTGTGCTATTGGTGAAGTCAACACCCTATTCTTTAAGTTTTTGTGGGATGGCAAACGGCGACAAGATTAAGCGTGATATAATGATAAGTGATTATGAAGATGGAGGTTTCAAGATGATTGATATAAGGCTCTTTACTCAAGCTTTGAAACTTAGTTGGGTGAAAAAATACCTTGACAAAGGAAATGAGGCAAAATGGAAGCTTTTCTTCAATGTACAATTAAGAGACTTAGGCGGAGACACTATTTTCAAAGGTAATCTCCACAAGAAGGATATATTAACTTACTTTAAGGTATCGGATGTTTTCTTGCAAGAAATTTTGCAATTTTGGTCAAATGTTACCTACGAAGATAACATTTGCTCAAAGAAACAGTTACTGTCACAGAGTCTCTGGCTAAATTCTCTTATTCGTGTTAATAATAAACCAATACACTATTTGTTATGGTCTTCTCAAGGAATACAGAATATCGGTCATTTGATGGAAAATGAGACCAGATTTTTATCTTTCTCTGAATTCAAAGAACGTTTTCACATCAAGATAAATTTTCTGTCTTTCTATGGAGTGATATCAGCTGTAAAACATGTGGTTATCACCTTTAAAAATAACGCCTCTCAGGAAAGCATCAACTACGAAAGTTTTCTTGATAAGTTTCTAAAGGCTAAAAATACAAATAAGATAGTACACAGAAAACTTATAGAAAAGAAACCAAAGCAGCCCGTGAATAGCCAAACGAAATGGTCGGAAGACTGCATGATAGAAAAAAATGAACCTATTGACTGGAAGACTGCTTACGGGCTGCCCTTTAAATGTACGAAAATCTCAAAACTTCGCGTTTTCCAATTTAAACTGCTACACAGGAGACTTGCCACTAATGATTTCTTAAAAAAAATAAAGCTAAGGGATAACGATCTTTGCAATTTCTGCCAAATTGAAGAGGAAACTCTCATCCATCTTTTCTGGAACTGTACGGTAACGTCCGGTTTCTGGCATAATTTTAGGCAATGGCTGCTCAGAAACGAATCTTCTGTGCGTTCTCTTGAGCTAACCCCTTCCTTGGTCATAGGCTTAAAGACCCACCCACTATTTTGCAAAAATTTTTACTTTTTATTCTTAGTCGCAAGACTCTATATCTGGACTTGTAGAATACAAATGACTCATCCTACAATTGACACGTTCCCCCTTTTCCTCTCACATTACAATCTTTAAAAGGTACTTGCTTCTTGTTTTTTTTTCTTTCTTGCCTTTTGCAGAGTATGTGCCACGTGGGTGGAACGGTAGCTGGTGTGGATGCATGTTTAATTAGTATAATTATTTAATATCACGTATCTGTTATGAGAAAAAAATGTAAACATTACGCATTTACTTGACGTGATTGTTGTAACTGTAGTGTGACAGTAATAGTGTTACAACTGTACTGTAATGTAATTACAAATTAATTAATCTAGACAGTGTCGGGAATCTTGTCAGTATTGTAATGTAGTAATGTAGGTATTGTAAGTATTGTTTTAGTGTAAGCATTGTAAGTATTGTAAGTAGTTATTTAGTATTGCAAAATAAAAAAAAATAAAAAAAATAAAAAAAAAAGATATATAAAGACATAGTGATGGAACTGAGCCATTCAGAGTCTGTGATATGAACTGAACCAGGCGTTCGCCTTCGTTTTCTAAAAACAGTTAATGAAGCAAAAAATGAATCAAAGGAGGCAATTTTCAATAAAGTTTGGCCATACTCAGTCGAATTAAATAAAGTATAGAAAGAAGAAGGAGGAATGAGAAATTTTAATATTTCAGAATCGTTATGAATCGTAAAGTAGGGTCACGCAGTCTGCGATCTGCCAGACTTTCTCAGTCACTCCTTCTATTCGGCGCATAAGAAGACAACTTGAGGCCCAAGTCTAGCGATCATTGAACAAAGTTTTCCTTATGTTCTGCTTCAACGCTTTCCACTGCTCGAAGGCTGAAACAAATTTCCAGCTAACTGATGTACATGATACTCTTCTGAAAACTGCCACATTTAAGCTTTAGGGGAGTGTCACACTTGTAAGCTACAGATGCCACCTGGGCTTTTACCCTTAGATTTTCGACCTTTTAATTAAGCTGCTTTGCTGTTCTCTCTTTGGTAATTAATCCTTCGGCGTTCTCCCTACACGCATCAGACTGTAATGGGATCGTCTTCGAGAATGTGGGCGCTTTCCATTCGACCAAAAATTCCGGAATGAAATTTCGAGTATTCCATGTGACGAATGGAACAGTATTTTCCGGTTGGTTTGAAAAAAGCCGTCCCAGTCCATCAAGTACCAATTTTCGCGCGAAAATACCAAATAAACAGGGGAATAAAAAAATGGCGGACTCTTTGTCTATTTTACTTGCTTTAGAGTTGCTCGACGACTATGAAGTTGAAATAAGCGAAGTATTGGACAAGGACGACGACATAACGCTGTTCAGTGTGGGTAGCTCCTACATGCGTAGGAATTTAAACCGAGTCCGCGACTACTTTGAGGGCACGATACCTTTCTATTTTCCTGACGAGTTTAAGGGTCACTTCAGAATTTTCGCACTACTTACGAAAGTTTGCCGTGGCTCCGGTGCAAAAGTGGTGCAAAAGAACACTCAAGTAATCTGTCGCATAATAACAAGCGGAACACTGATATTGAGCAGAAGTGTTGAGTTCGATTTCCGGGCTCTGAGAAACTGGGCGCGAGCAGGATCTAGGAATGGTCGAATGGAACGGAATTTTCCGGTTATCCCGATTTTCCGGAATTTTAGGCCAACCTCGCGAGGTACACCCAAAATTCCGGAATGAAATTCCGGAAAATGTCTGTTCCATTCGCTTCCAAACCCGGAATTTCCGGAATTTTTGGTCGAATGGAAAGCGCCCTGTATCTATAAGTTTCCAATTACCATTTTCTCTCTGATTGTTTGGCTAAATTAGATCAGCGAGGGTGATAAAATTGGGCGGCCGTTAAAAAAACCTTGGTTTTCGAGCAGACGATATTTTCTTGTGGCAGTGGCTGGCACTGGCTGCTCGGCGGGCCCCACCAAAACGTTATATTTGCGCGCGAAAAATACCACCAGCTACGCAGGCTGAAAAGGTTTCCAAATGTTTCACATTGAAGAGATTGTGAGGAAAATATCCCCCATAGAGAATAGCTGTTTTCAGGGAAATGTTCTTGTGTAAGAGTCTCTTTTTTGAGAAATCAAAGTTTCTCCTGGTGATACATTTTCTGTTAATATGGAAAGTTTCCCCATGAGGAAAGTGACTTCTGATGGACATGTGAGTATCTTCTGGAAGACACTTTTCAAATAAGTAAACTGCCAACAGACATAATTTTAGCTGAACGTTGAAGATATGACCCCGGCCAGTGATTCTACCGTGAAACAATAAAAAATCGACTTCTTTTGACCACAAATGTTCCCTTGCAAGGCACTTTTAAAGGATCTGCGGTTACTATCAGTTAAGTTGTCAACTGACTCAAATAGTCGACTTGCATGCTGTATTATGATGCTTGAATCCAACCACAACAGCCGCAAATATAATGTTGATAATTTCAATTTTTAAATGCTGTAACAGAGGAAGTTAGATAGTGGCACACGAGTAAGTTTTCCTTGACAAGTCTTTTGACAATTTTGACTTGTTTCGGTTTTCAGTGAAGACGGAATGACAGTTACCTGTTTCATTCTTTACAAGAACTTCCTTATACAAGCCTTGACAAAACCTTACGTTTCTTTTCAAATATCAACTGCATTGGTGACTGCCACTTAACAATATATCAAGAAATATTTTGGGCGCTAGCAAAAATAGATTAAGGAAGTGCGAAATGATACTAAGTGTATAATCGACTGAAGATCTACGACTGTTTTCCTTACAAAGTACCACTGCATTAGTCTGAAATAAGGGCCCATTTTTTACTTCTCTGGACACCTCCATCTATACAACTGGCAAGGGAATGTCAACAAAGCATACAGTTATTTCAATTGTTCAGCCTTGACTTGGACTACTACGAGCGAAGTGAACGCAGTACATATACAGCAACTGTTTAATCGGACCTGACTAGCTCATGTTTCCTAAGCGAATAAAATAACACTTTTACTCTCAAAATAATAGTGATAATAAAAAGGGATTGCTCTTATTTGGCATGAAAAAAGAAAGAAGAACAGAATCGTAGATATTCCGTAAGATTTCTCGTCCAGCCGCTATGAATTATATTCAATAAATGGCCGCGAAATGTTTGACTGAGCGGCGGTGATTGGAATTAAGTTTGCTCCGGACACTTTATAATACTTATTCTTTATCTGTTTTCTTTGTATAGTCAAAGGATCTCACACACAACCCTTTCTCCGCGTTATAGTTGACTTGCCGTGTCAGACAGCTTAAAATAATAATATACGTACATAAGCTTTCCGCACAATTGCGACGTCGCTTTCACGGCGAAGTGAAGCTGTTCGAAATTTTCTTTTAGTGAAATGACTAAATTTTCTCAGTGGTGTTCGTGGCCTCTCATAAAATTTACATCGATGTTTCTGTTTCCGTATTTTGGTTAAGTCACTCGTTTTTGCTTCAGCTGAAAATTTGAGTACTATGTGATAGATGCAAAGAGAGAAGAGAAAGAGAAAAGGAGCCTCGGCTGGCTGCGTTTTCTTTTACTGAGCCTACAGCATCCTCTCATGAAACTACATATATCTCGTAGTAAGGAAATCAGAATTTTATTTTAATTCATAGTGGGCTAAACATGACCCATGACACCGAATCAAGCAATATTAAATAGTGTAATATGGAAAGCAATGAAATAAGTTTGAAATGAGCCTAATGATCTACTCAATATAAGATCATCAGTTGAGATGGCCTCTTAAAAACTATAAGAAAAGCTAGTTTAGTTTAAAAATTACTAAACGAAGACGACTGCACGAACTTGGCGGTCATGTCGTATTGCGATTTTGTCCTGATTACTCTAGGTTAGAGAAAATTTCCAAAAGTTTTCGCACTCATCATAGTAACTGAGTAACTGTACATTTGTGTTTTGTTTTACGCGTACGATATTTTTATTCTTCCGCTTCCCGTATAGGACATGTACACATGTTAACTACAGTCACCTTCTCAGACGATAAGATTGGTAGTGTTCTGAAGCCGGAATTCTGTATTAAATTGAGTTAGCTATTTTTGGGAAGTCTAATCTTCACAAAATAGTGATGTTTTCGATTCATTTCGGTGACGTGTTGAGTTTTCGCAGCGTATATAGACAACAATCTTGCGCTAGGACAATTATGAATTTTGAAAAGGCCCACCGATGAATCGACCAGAAGAATTTTGTCGACCGCTAAGACTGAGGATATCAAAGACATAAACGAAGATGACTTCCGTTTAATTCTCAGAGACTCAGAAACCAAATATTAGCGTCATTGCTGTCAATAAAAAGGTTCTTGTTTTAATGATAGATTTTGCGTCCTTGTTATAACAATCGCGATATGATATGATCATGAGCAATTGAGCAATAACCTACGCGCTTTACTTCAAAGAGTGGACGCCTAATTTGCCTTGAGGATTCCATTGTGGTTAAAATGATCTGGGAAGAAAATAACAAAGGGAAAAAATTTTTAAGCACCACCTGGAATATCGACGCAGGACGGCCACTTTCGGGTTGTCGAAAGCAGACTATTTTGGTGTCATTCTTTTCATTCTTAATTTCAAATTCTAATTTCGGCACTTCTACCTGCGAAAGTTGTCTTCCCAAACACTCTCAAATATTCCCCAAAAATTCCGCATTGCACGACCTCGCATAAAATCGATCTAAAAGCTAATGGATACATTTTCGGATTAGTGAAAATCTTACTGAACAAATAATTCAACTCTAAAATCTACACAAAAATGCTTTAAAACGTGAAGCACAAAATGGCCATTGCTTTCGAAGACACTGTGGCATTCTTTCTTTCTCTTAATCTTGAATTTGTTTCCTTAAAACTATCCTCGAGTTAAGTCCAATTTGATTGTTACAGTGATATTAAAACCTCTTAAGAAAAAAGATTTCTCTTTTGCAACAATTTAAAAATGTTGACACGGTATTTATGCTGGTTAACTCTAGTTTCAGAGAAACATAATAACTGAATTCTCAAGATTTAAAATCAATTTTCTCCAAAAATATGCATCACGGACGCTTGCCACAAGGATATCGTAAGCTTATCACTGAAGGCTAAAATTTTACAAGAAATGCTTTAGTAGAGCGAACCGTGAATTTAGTACTGCAGCGCTTCAAGCGTAGCCTTTTCAAAGTAATAAATACATTTGGTGTGTTCCTAACGATATAAATTTTTGCTTATTACAAAAGCAGCAACGTGCATACCTACGCCGTATCATCACGGGCGTTTGCCACGAGGATATTAGTTACAAGCTTATCGCTGAAGGCTAAAACAGTTTTCAAGACATGCTTTAGTACAGCGAACCGTGAATTTAGTCCCAGCAGCGCTTGAAGCGTAGCTTTTCAAAGTAATGCTGATACATTTGGTGTGGTCCAATCGATACAAATTTTTTCTAACTACAATCGCATCAATGTGAGAGTGTATGGATTGAACAACTACAACAGATTTTGGAAATTTAAGGAAATTGGGAAGACAAACTAAAAAGGATTTTGATTGAACAAACGTTAGCAGTTCTCCGGGATACATGTTCATGAGCATGTTACGTTTTTTCATTTTATTAATTTACCTTACACCATCAAATATGGGCCATGATCTGCTCCATTCGTTTAAAAGTGATAAAAGTGGCATGGGCGGCCGTTTAAAATCCCCCTGGTTTTCTGGCAGTCGATGTTTTCTTGCGGCATAATGGCTGCTCCCCCACCAAAACTTTATATTTGCGCGCGGAAAATACCGCAAGCTACGCAGGCTGAAAAGGTTTCCAAATGTTTCACACTGGTTGAGATTGTGAGGAAAATATCTCCCATAGAGAATAGCCGTCTTGAGGGAAATGTCCTTGTATAAGAGTCTCTTTTTTTAAGAAATCATTTCTCCCGGTGCGGAAAAGTGATTTCTGGTGGACATGTGAGTATCTTCTGGAAGACATGCACTATTGAAATAAATAAGCTGCCAACAAACATAATTTTAGCTGAACGTTGAAGACCCCGGCCAGTGATTTTACCGTGAAACAACGAAAAAACGACTACTTTCGACCACATATTTTCTCTTACAAGGCTCTCTGAAAGCCGCAAATATAATGTCGATAATTTTAATGTTTAAATGCTGTAACAGAGGAAGCTAGGAGAGTGGCACACGAGTGAGTTTTCCTTGACAAGTCTTTTGACAATTTTGACTTGTTTCGGTTCTCAGTAAACTTGTTCAAAGACGGAATGACAGTTATCTGTTTCATTCTTTACAAGAACTTCCTTATACAAGCCTTATAATGACAAAACCTTACGTTTCTTTCCAAATATCAACTGCTTTGGTGACTGCCACTTGACAATAAATCAAGAAATATTTTGCTAGCAAAAATAGATTAAGGAAGTGCGAAATGATACTAAGTGTATAATCGATTGAAGATCTACGATTGTTTTCCCTTCAAAGTACCACTGCGTTAGTCTGAAATAAGGGTTCATTTTTGACTTCTCACGACACTTCTATATAACCGGAAAGGGAATGTCAACAAAACTTACAGTTGTTTCAGTTGTTCAGCCTTGACTTAGACTGCTACGAGCGAAGTGAACACTGTACAGCAACTGTTTAATAAAGCTGACTCGCTCTTGTTTCCTAACCAAATAAAATAACACTTTATTCTCAACTATAATAGTGATAATAAAAGAAAGAAGAACAGAATGGTAGGTATTCCGTTAGATTTCTTGTCCAGCCGGCGCTATGAATTATATTCAATAAATGACCGAAATGTTTAAGCGAATTGGAAATAAGTTTTCTCCGGACACTTTATAATACTTATTCTTTATGTTTGTTTTCTTTGTATAGTCAAATGATCTGACACACAACTCTTTCTCCGCGTTATAGTTGACCTGCCGTGCCAGGAAACTTAAAATCAACAATATACGTATACTGAAGCTTTCCGCACAATTGCGACGTAGCTTTTCACGGCGAAGTGAAGCTGTTCGAAATTTTCTTTTAGTGAAATGAGTAAATTTTCTCAGTGATGTTCATAACGTCTTATCAAATTTACATCGATGTTGCTATTTAATGTTTTGGTTAAGTCACTCGTTTTGCTTCAGCTGAAATTTTGCGTACTATGTGATAGATGCAGAGAAAGAATTAAAGAGAAAAGGAGCCTCGGCTGTGTTTTCTTTTGCTGAGCCTATACAGCAGCCTCTCTTGAAACTACATATCTCGTAGTAAGGCAATCGGAATTTATTTTAATTTATAGAAGTAATATTAAATAGTGTAAAGAAAGCAATGGAATTAGTTTAAAACGAGCCTATATAATGATCTACTGAATATAAGATCATCAGTTGAGATGGCCTCTTAAAAACTGTAAGAAAAGCTAGTTTAGTTTAAATTACTGAACGAAGACGACTGCACGAACTTGGCGGTTTCGTGTCGTATTGCGATTTTGTCCTGATTACTCTAGGTTAGAGAAAATGACCAAAAGTTTTCGCACTCATCATAGTAACTGTACACCTGTGCTTTGTTTTACAATATTTTTATTCTTCCGCTTCCCGTATAGGACACATGCTAACTATACAGTCTTCTTCTCAGACGATAAGATTGATAGTGTTCTGAAGCCGGAATTCTGTATTAAATTGAGTTAGCTATTTTTCGGAATTTTTAATTTCCAAAAATACTGATGTTTGCGGATTCATTTCGGTAACGTGTTGAGTTTTCGCGGTGTAGACAACAAGCTTGCGCTAGGACAATCATGAATTTTAAAAAGGCCCACCGATGAATCAACCTGAAGAATTTTGTCGGTCGCTAAATTCAGACTTTTCTAAAATTTCGATTGAGGATATATCAAAGACATAAACGAATATGACTTCCGTTTAATTCTCAGAAACTCAGAAACCACATATTAGCGTCATTGCTGTCAATAAAAAGGTTTATTCTTTTAATGACAGATTTTTGTCCTTGTTATAACAATCGATATGATATGATCATGAGCAATTGAGCAATAACCTACGCGCTTTAATTCAAAGACTGGACGCCTAATTTGCCTTGAGGATTCCATTGTGGTTAAAATGATCTGGGAAGAAAATAACAAAGGGACAAAATTTTTAAGCAGCGCCAGGAAATCTGCCAATCGACACAGGACGGCCACTTTCGGTTTGTTGATAGCAGACTATTTTGGTGTCATTCTTTTCACTCTTAATTTCAAATTCTAATTTCGACACTTCTAGCTACGCCTGTTGTCTTCCCAAACACTCTCAAACTGATCCCCCAGAAATTGCGGCATTGTACGACCTCGCATAAAATCGATTTTAAAGCTAATGGATACATTTTGGGATTAGTGAAAATTTTACTGAACAAATAATTCCACACTAAAATCTATACTAAAATGCTTTAAAACGTGAAGCGCAAAAGTGGGCATTGCTTTCAAATACACTGTGGCATTCTTTCTTTCTCTTAATCTTGAATTTGTTTCCTGAAAACCGTGATCCTCGACTTAAGTCCAATTTAATTGTTACAGTGCCGGATTAATTAAAACCTCTTACGAAAAAAGATTTCTCATTTGCAACAATTTAAAAATGTTAAGTAACATGGTACTTATGCTGGTTCACTCCAGTTTCAGTGGAACATAAGAATTCTCAAGAAGGAAAATTAATTTTCTCCAAAAATATCAAAGTGCATCACGGACGCTTGCTACAAGGATATCGTAAGCTTATCACTGAAGGCTGAAATTTTACAAGACATGCTTTAGTAGAGCGAACCATGAATTTAGTCCTCCAGCGCTTGAAGCGTAGCCTTTTCAAAGTGATACTACATTTGGCGTGTTCCTAACGATACAAATTTTTGCTTGTTACAACCGCATCAATGCTAGAGTGTATGGATTGAATGACTACTAGAGATTGCGGAAATTTAAGGAAATTCGGAAGAGAAACTAAAAAAGGATTTTGATTTAACAAACGCGTTAGCAGTTCTCTCAGTTCTCTGTTACGTTATTTTCGTTTGATAAATTTGCCTTACACAATCAAATTTGGGCCATGATCTGCTCGATTCGTTTACACTGAGAAAGGGAGGTAGATTATATGAGTTGATATGACGTCGACTAAGTTTCTGAGTTTTTTGGTCATCTATACGCAGCGAAATTATAACCGCTTAAACTAACAAACCAAGTTAAGCTTTTATTTGATGTAAGTCCGTTTTGCTCTCTCCATACAGTTGCTTTCAGTCACCACACAAGTGGAATCGGTGACAGAGTCAGTTCCGTTTCCTTGGAAGACGCCAAAGAAGTGAGTCTGCCGAACAAGTTTTAAAACGTTTCAGTTCCAAACGTTCTTTTTAGTTAAATACAGTGAGGTCCCAATGAAGCATGTACAGTGGCATAGCCGATTTGATCCAAAGTTTTCTTCAAATCTAGTTTAAACGACGGAAAATAGTTTCTCGTCGAATGGGATGTGAAATTTGGAGAGTGTTTCCCAGACAGGAATTGATAACATTTATTTGATTTACGCGAGATGTCTGAAGCCATTCGTCCTCCCCCAAGAAAAATTTTGAGTTAATGTTGATCAGTTTAAAATAAATGTCTTGTTTCTTCGATTCCATCTCGCTTCATTATATACGTTGCTATTCCACAAGATGTTTCATTACTGTACTTCAGCAGCGGGCTGTTTACTGTTATGCCCTTTCGTCTGGAGCTTGTGCTTTAGATTTTACTACGTAGCGGTAGTGACAACAGAGATCAATGTACATTTGCAATTATTAAATAAATTTCGCTTTTGGGATCAAGGAGTTCATTTCTCGTGTTTGTTTCAATTGGTTTACAAGCCCATGTTCGTAACAGCAGCCGTGTGCTCCCATATAAACAGATAAGCAGTAAGCAAGTTTGTTTTCTCTGTTTTGTTTTCGATACATCGCGAGTTGTGGTGCGGAAGTTGTGAAGACTTTTTTTTCAGTCAACGTTTGCAATTCTGTTGGCCGATGACTTTTGCTGCTCTTTGGTTTCAAAAGGTACAATTATTTAATACGGTTAAAAATGAGATTTATTGAGATAATTAACAGCTTTGATTCATTTTAAGGTTATTAATAATTACAGCCATAGATTAGTTATTCCGTGTTAGGTGTCTCTCTCGAAATTTGAGATGATAAATTTAAACCCTTTCGAGATTATGTTTCAGAGGAAGTTGTTTTCTCGCGGCGTTTTCCACTTATGTCGCTTCACCCCGGTCAGTTTCGAAATCTTTCGGTACTTCAAACGCTGGCCGAATTTAGTGAACAGAGATTTTTCGTTAAATTGCCAAAATCAGAATTTTACTGATGCACAATATAACACAACCAGAAAATTATTTTTAAACGTTTCGCATTTTCGAGAAGGAAGTGAATTCTTTCTTCGCTTCACGGCTAGAAATCAAGTTCAATCTGCCCTCCACGACAACTTTCTCATTAAAGGACGCTTTAGCGTGTTCTTAGTAAAAATTAAGTTACAATCTTACTGAGTGAAATTAAACAATATATGATTAAATCAACGATCTTTTATTCCTCGTTGAAAAGAGTCGAAGTTTATGCTGGAAAGGTCTTAGTGGGGAATATTACGAATACCACGATTGTGTTAACACAGTTTGCCAAGAAAAACAATCAGAGATTATAATTTCTCATGTAGAATAAATTGTAAAAAAGCAACTCTGTCAAAGTATGGATTTATGCAAAGCTATTTTCTCTTCCTTAACCGCTTAAACTTTACAATTTCATTTCTTTTCACGCACAATTAAAGCGTTATTTTAAAATTATTGCTTCCGGATCCCTCACCGTTTGTCCCCTTTATGCTCTTATAATTACCAGTGTGGTGCTTTGGCCTTTTGTAGACATTTCCTTGCTCCTAAGAGATTATGCTTAACTTACATTTAGCTTTCGTTGTAAATTTGTGAAGGATACAGCTGTTAATTCATTTTGACAAATTTCTCTTCCTGTTGTTTTGATTTATCTTCTTAGGGTAGAAATGCAAACATGTCGAAATTTGAATACAACTTTTCCTTCAATAAAATCAAATCGATCTCGAATATCGCTTTTGCATACTTCTTAAGGCAATAACATTTCAAATAATTTTGGGCAAAAAGGGCTGAAACAGCCGTGGCCTCCATGGTTAATGCACCACATTTGTCGAATGAAAGTAGTCTTAAAGACAAATATTACAATATTTAAAATTATTTCATAGCCGTATGAAAATATGGAGCTTGTTATCCGGGCCACCCCTTATAAATTGCTCAAAGCGGTTTCCCACTGAGCAACTTCTTTTGTGGAGTACCCGATGCGTTCAACAGGCTGGCGCGTAGCGTACATTCGCGCAAAAAGAAAACCGACGTTCTAGCCTTCCGCCCGCCTGCTATACTATCTTCCAACAATAGTGATGAGGTCTGATGACTTTTCGAAAACAGGAATACTCAACAAAATACAATTCTAGGGAAAAGAGGTAGAATTTGTAGTGTGTACGAGACGTTGTAGCCGATTTAGTGTTCTTTGCTTTTGTTTTATTCTTGCTTTTTTAAAAAATTCAAATTTCGTAAAAAGGAACGATCACCGCGAGTATAAACCGCCAAAGCAAACAAGGTCGCAGACGTTTTAAGACTATACGGAAGCTCCACACGCAAAAATTACAATAGGAGCAGAATCGAGCAGAGACAGAGATTTTATAGCCGGTTCACGTTAAAATTTTCTGACTGCAATGCAATCTATTTATTAAAAGAACATAAAACTTAAATAATAGCTTTATGAGTTTTGGCGAATGTATTATTAATATTCAGTTGAGATGTCTTGCAGGAAAATAACTCAAACGCCGGCTTAACTACGGTTAGCTTTTGCGCGTGGCACTACGCAAACCTTAGCAAATAAATGCGAACGTGTTGTTGGTCATCTTTCGCGTTTCTCAATGTACACAAATTGGACAAAAATAACCAATATGTTCTTTCAATCAGCCTTGAACGTTGCATCATCAGGTTCCGGCATGCTATGTATAAAAGAGAGCCAGAAGCACACTGTTAACCATTGGTTCCAGAAGGTACCCATCAAGCGGATCAGCAACCCAGCAAGATGATTTTCTCCCGTCTTTTTGTCGTCTTCGTTCTAGCAGTACTCTCAACTTTGGCAGGTAAATTACTCATTCATTTAACTTAATTTAGAGTAATCTGTTCTTTTCACAACAGGTTTTCTGTTCTTTTACTAAATTACAATTTCATTCGTTATGTCTTTTTTCCAGATGCCAGATCCCAAGAATCCTTGGTAATGCGAGTCTTCACGTCAGACTTCCATCCTTCAGATGATCAAATGGTGGCTTTGTTAAAGAAGGCAGACCTGGAAAGCCATGGCTTCAAAAAGGAGGTCATTACGTCACTTAAGAGCGATCCCGGGAGTAACAAACCAATCTACGAGAAAAAGTTCCTGTACTACAAGACCGTCTCCTGCTCACGGGCGCAGGAAGTTGTACAAGAATTACAAACTTTGTTGCCAGGTAAATGTGATTTCTTACTTCTGAATTTCTTTCATTAATTTAGAAACCAACAAAGAAAAAGAAAAAAAGAAATCGTACGTATACTCTTTTTTTGCGGTTAACTTATTGCGTCCACACGTTATGCGATTTACTGGGTGTCTTCTTGGGCAGGTTACATTTCAGCGCCATTTTGAATTAACCTTACATGTGCATCGGGTTGCATTGCATTGGAACTGAGTTAAAAATAAAAATAGAAAAATCGACACAAATTCGCACTTCAAACTTGATCAAAAGCTTAATGAGAATTTAAAGATTTTATCATCGACGTTTCGGCAATGCTGCCTTCTTTAGGGTACAAAACTATACCGTTAAAAAATTCCGGGGCCTCTTGTTTCTCAGCCATTCGAGCTTAACCTAAATGTTGTGTATATATGGTACACATGCGATACGTCAGCAAATATCTATCTCGAGAAGAATTAAATCTCACAATCAGCATAACTGATGATGGCTCCACAGTCAAGAAGTCAATCAATCTTCGAGTATTTCTTGATTCTAATCAGTAATGGTTCGTTTTATTAGCTGCATATGGAATGGACGTGGTTACGAAGATCAACAGCGAGATCAAAGCCAGAAACCTGACCAACATGAAGCAGTGCAATGTGGGAGTGGAGATTCATTTGAAGGAGGGACGGAACTGCCCCGACAAAAAGAGTAGCACCCGTCGTCGTAAACGAAGTCCGTGCTTTCTTTGCTTCGGCTGTGGCTGGATTCAAGCATCATAACATAGCATTTGCAGCATAGCAACAGCCGATTAAAAGCTAAAGCTTTGCAAGGGGAAAATTTGTAGTCAAAAGTCGACGTTTTTCAATTGTGATGCAAGGTAAAATGGCTGAGGTTAAAGGGAAAATAAACGCTTCGTTAAAATTACCATAATTGTTTTCGACTTATTGACTGACAGAGTATGGGTCACTTTCCTTAAACCTCTAAGGCCCTCTAAATACCAGCCATTGAACTGAATGGGCTACCCTGCCGGAATAAAGTTTACTTACGTGTCCCACTTACCTAACTTCGAAAAAGAGAGCTTTTCTTATCTGAGGACATTTCCCAAAAAGGAAAACCTCTACAAATTAGGGAGGGCTCCCAACATTTAGCAGCAGTATTCTATGAGAAATCGCTTTACTAGAGGAAACATTCCATTAGCTAGGCAAACTGTCTTACAAAGGGCCCATTTCCCACAGGGGATAATAAAAGTTATAAACGCCTAATAAACGGATATTCCCCTGAACGAAGACCTTCTATAAGAGGACTGCTATTTTAGGGACAATTCTGTTTGAAGGGGGCACTTCTCAGAATGTAACCCCTCCCATAAGAGGAGACAGTACCCCGATAGGAATACGTCCTGCAAACGGCACTTACCCTGCTTACCCTAGAAGTAAAATCCCTGAAATTCTTGCAAGAGATTGACATGTGCACTTTTCAGGGGCACAATTTTTCTAGGGGGATATTTCCACCAAAGAACCAGTCAGTTGTAAGGGGACATTTTCTAAATATGGACACTTCTCAAAAGGGAAAGGCTTTCCGTGAGCACAAGCCTAGGAGATGTTTGCTCGTGAGCCATTATTACCTTACCTCCCACAAAAAAAGGTTTCTTGCAAGGGACTTCAAAGAACCCGGCTTTCCACAAAGGAGAGCTTCTTAACCACAAAATATTTTTTTAAGGTTTAACCCAAACCTGACTGGTCAATGCCACACGACTTCGTGACTGTTGGCTTAAGGCTTAACAAGATTTTAAAATTGTACCAAGCTTTTAAATCTCAGGAAGAGAACTCTTCCAATTAAAGCCCGGCCTTAGAAAGTTTCTGGACATCTGGACACTAAAATAACATGTCAGTTCTTATCTCAAAATTTTCAAGAATGATATTTCACAATTTTGATAAAACCCACTTATTAGTGAATCCTTTGTGGTTGTTTAACGTGTTAGGTGAGATATTTCCATGTAAAACAAGATTTAGTCTCCAGCTTTGGCCTGTATGTTCTCAAAACATGACCGTCAATTACAGTAAGCATGATAACAAAAATAAAGCAACACAAAACTGCAGCCAACTGCAGAAACCCTTGCTTTTGGTTGATTTTCTCCAAAAAGGAAAGTTAAGCAGAACTTCAAACGGCAATTTTTCATCGAAAATCTTTGGAAAGATCGAAAAGAACATTTCATTGTCTTATAATTAGTTTCTTTATGCAGCAGTTACGCACAGTACTATAGCTTCCATACGCGACATCTCGAGTAACTCAGGAAATATGCAGCGACATGGACGCTACAGATGATACTCTAACTTTCTGCAAAATGCAGACGTTTGCAAAATTAGAAATCAGGAGAACCCTGACTCGGACACGCTCTTACTCCTCATGGTCTTATAAGATCTGTTTAATATTCCAGCCGCAAAGCAGCGTTACAATCAAACTAAACTATAAGAGAGAAGCTTTGTCTGGAGTATGAGCATGTGAAAGGTATCGCTTCTACCATCACGCTTATCACCTTTTGTTGGTTGATGATAACAAACCTCTAGGGGATGGTCGTGGTATAATTATCGCTGACGACTTTAAGACTCCAACATTTCTTCTGTAGGAGTTGGAATTCGAAGTGCTGCTTATATGCTGTCAAACAAACCTGCTCAAACTGACAAAAAATCAAGAAAATCAGTTGAGGATTACATACTGACTCTACGTAGATTCTTGTCCTCCTGCAGTTACGATCCATCATCTGCTCAGTGACAAAGATTTGATCTCAGACCGAAAATAAATGACTATTCTGACAAAGATAGTTAGGAAACTGCACAACAGCCCTTAAACTTGAAGGATCCTACGCTTGAGCGACGCCTTTCATAAAAAAGCAAGAGCACTGTAGTCACGGAATATATGCACCCTATCAATCTTCAGCTAGCGGTTGACAGGCACCACGAAAAATTGGAAGGCAGCTGACATAATGGTTTCACTGGCAAGAAATGAATATCGACACTGAGATATATGGGCGCGACCATGTTAGGTTGCCACACTGTGGGCCCAAATAAAGCCAGCCCCAGAGCAACTCCACACGACTATCTGTCAAGTTATTTTAAATGCTCACCACTTAGTTCCGTGGACTTTTGTGTCCATTCCCTTTGAGCGAGTATCTCTTTAATGCAACCTCTTGGTATATCTCAAGGTCCACATCTTCGCAACGCAGGGATTACTTGATGTCATCACATCTCTTAATCTACTGACCATGCTGCACTTTGCAAACAAATTGGCATCTGTGTACATCGCAAAATGACGCCCCTTTGGACAATCTCGTTTCCAGAGTTTTTCCCATGTAGATTGGGGAAGGGCGTAAATACCCTGGGAACGAGGTTGCCCTTTGAACAGCTGACAATGCCCAGTTGGAGCGATTTACGGAGATCCTGGAAATATCTATCCACATTTTAAATGGGCGAGACTGCCAACTGGCGTTACAAAGTTGTCTCCGAATGAAATAACGAAATACCCCACATTTCTCCACGATGTAAACTTTACATCGTGGAGCCACAGGAATTCTGATAAGCCAAATATTTTCAAATCCTACTGTCATAATGATGTAAAATACAGCTCAAGATTATAGAAGAAATTTTGTTTTAGTTATAATAATAGGTGTTACTACTTACATGTGCTCTCAGGATGACTGGGTGTTACTGTAGATGTATTGCCATCTCCGGGGTTAACTGGTGTTGCAGCATCTGATGTTAGTTAATAAATGGAAAGCATAAATATTGCAGGGAAGAAATTAAAATAGTTCGTGGAAAACAAGATCTCTTGATTGATGTCTATCTTCTTTTACTACAACTCAAAATCCCACTTTCACCCCCAGGAACATGCTATCAGATTATTTTAAACAGAAATGGCAATAATCCTCATTAATATTATGGCATGTCTACCTGTTTTATCAACTTTATTGTGTGGTGGCTTTTACCTGAATTTAAGTCAATACTAATTGGTCGTCCAGAGATCCTGCATATTGAGGGATCTGAGACTGAGGCCATAGGTTTCTGCAAACCACAGTGCTTTCTTTGCATTTTCACTAGAAAAAAGGTAGAATTATAATTATATTTTTGCAAATAGTTTACACTGATTAACTTTGCCTAGATGGCTTAGGTGGTAAGCATTTTTCCCATTGCACTTTTTTTTAGAAACTATCCATAGTTTTCACTTGTAGTGAAAATAGTTGAGGGTACCTCATTTTCTTGCGATGGCGTTGCTGTTGTCGAAGCCCGACCTGGTCGATTGTTTGACCATTGTGTCCAACTTGCCTTTGAACGTCTTTTACGGCAAGCATGGCGTCGTAAAGTTCTGATGCCTTATCTTAAATAAAAAAAAAGGAAAGAAGTGAAATAATGATTGATGGAGTTCAGTTTCAAATATCCTATTAACCCCGGCATAGTTCAATTTCGATTTCGTTCGATTGCTGAGCTCAATCGAACTCATGGATTGAGTTCGATTTAAATTCAGTTCGATTGGGTTCGATTTGCGATGCCGGGATTAATTCCAACAGTTGAGCGCAATTTGGTTCTGATACTAACATTATAAAACAATTATTGTTTTTGTTACAATTGATGGATTGTAGCCTAATTAATAATCTTACCTTCAAGTTCTTTGGACAATCTTTGGTTTTCTCTAACCAGTTCGGCTTCGGTTTCTTTTAGGTTGGCGATAACGTCTTCTGGTGCTTGGCTTAATTCATCGGGGTGTAGTGCAATGGTGCATCAATACTGTGATCTTACGGCATCACGGCTTTTTTTTCCGTTTGCGTTACGAACTTTGTTGGTAACGTAGGACGTTCTGCTGTAGACTTTGAGCCCTACGCGACTTCGGCAACTGGACGAGAGTTGATAACCAATTTGGTACAGATTAAACTGAAGAGCAGCAAACATTTCACCAGGACTCCTGATAGAGCGCAATTGCCAGAGAGCCTCCCCATTGATTAATATTTGTAGATGGAATATTGGGTCGTGACCTCTCAGAGGTGTAGACATGTGCAAGAAAGCAGGGTTGATCGGGGATTCAATGAGCTCTGAAAAGAGCTCCCGATCAACGTGTCGCATTTCTTGCACGGAAGACATTTTGAATTTCGCAAGAGGCTACAAAGCTAAACACGGCGTACTCGGTCGTTGTGGAAATGGTCAATGGTACCGGCGCGCAAAAGGATGTGTTAATAAAGTACCAATAAAATCGCCTAGTTTGGGTTGTCATGGTAACTTAGTGGCACAGGGTCGTAAAGCAACAGAAAAACCGTTCCGATTCCGAAGTTACGTTATTGAGTTAAACTGTCGTTTTAATCAAAGCTAATAATTGTCTTTCACGAAAACTCTTTATCAGCGTGGTAGTCTCGACGCTTAAAGTCAGCTTCAGTATAGTCAACGAGTCAGAAATTAGATAGAATGAATTGGAGTATAATGTTAACACCTCTTTACAATGCCTAATCGGGGTGGCAGGCGTACTACTGTTCGCGTGGGCGGAGCTTTGAATACATTAGCGTCGTGGCGGAAAATTCAAAGTCTTTTGTTATGCATGCTACTGCTCACAGAGATGCTTGAAGGGTCTGCAGGAAAGTCAAAAAGTTGAATTTTCCAACCACTTTGAATCGTTCTTTTCCGCTGAAAATTGGCAGGGAGGTTCTTTAAACACCAAATAAACAAAGCCATATGCTAACTCTGAGAAAGAGCGACCTTTCAATGAAGAATCCATCCTCCACTTATGGCCCCATACAAAAAATGCTTGAAAATAGGCAAAGTTCAGGAAAAATTTCCAACCAGTAATACTACCAGTAAAATCCTGGAAAATATTTCATTAGCTTCGTTGAGGTCTTCTCTACGAAAGCCATATGCTAACTCATTGAAAACCAAAGCGGTTAACGCCTAAACTCGCCAAAACTGCGCGCTGGTAGCCGGTTTGGGCCCACGTTCCCTTTGTTTGTCTGTCTCACATCCTTAATAGAGTTTGAAATTCGCGCGGAGCACGCAAGACAATGTCCCGGATGTGTCGCCGCATTCTGGGCGATGTGAACCTCCATCCTTGTTAATAAACCGTGACACAAGAACAGAAGAAATACCTTTTACGGACCTACATGTATCTTGGGCTTCAAATCTGCTTCAAATAATTTTGTTTCAAGCTGAAGTTTTGGAAACAATACAAAAAAGTTTGCAACTTTCATTGATACTATGAGATTGTCCCTGCCAGGTTCGTTCTTAAGTTACACTGCTCCAAATTATTTGAGAGGGATACATTATGGTTCAGATGTCCTTTACTTATTAGATCGCTTTGAGTATTGGACTTGCTTGCCATGAGGTGTCTGTAATAATCTTAATCAATCTACAAGAGAGGGGAGGGATAAATTAGTCGGGATATTGTGTGAAATTGACAGCCAGATGTATAAGTATTATGTAAATATTGTGCATGTGAGCGTGCTTGGATTAAAAACGTGTTTACGGTGTAAGCTGAAGGTCAATTAGGGTTAGTTTTTACTGTAGTCTATCACTTTCACTATATGCCTAATGGATCGTCACTAGTAGTGGTTCCGCAAAAAAGAACGTGGGAGCAAAAAACAAAGAGCAATAAGAACGGAGTGAAGTCATACACTCATCATACAACTTGTACTGTGAAGGGGAACAACAGCTGCCAAGGCTTTAAAAAATGCATAGATTGAAATTGATAAGTAGCTTGGCTTCTTAAAATATGCATTCAGTTATCTATAAATAAGAATGGGTAATGAATTGGTGACGTGTGAAATTAGGAAATAACTTAGTCACTTGCGTTTTGTCAAAATTATAATTATTTCCCTCGCCTTTAACTTTTAACATCATGGGCGGCAAATTACGCACACAATCATTTGTTTTTAACTTGTTTGTTGTATCAAAAAAAGGTTTCCATAGCAATTTTGTAATTTCACGCGTAAAATAA
Organism: Pavona decussata; assembly: GCF_977016875.1. Classification (NCBI taxonomy): domain Eukaryota; kingdom Metazoa; phylum Cnidaria; class Anthozoa; order Scleractinia; family Agariciidae; genus Pavona; species Pavona decussata. The sequence goes on from NW_028145482.1 coordinate 3,973,669, forward strand.
TAAATTAACGCTGAAATCTTCGCGCCAAAGTCTAGAACCAATTTGTCACCCACGAATCCCGTGAAATTAGAGTGATTATGTTTTAAAACCAAAGGCCCCGACCTGGAGTTAGGATATCTATACATATGAAACAAAAAATGGAAAACTGCTGAATATGTCAAAGATGATGTGTAGTTCTGCTACGCTCGTGAGCTGACAAACAAACAAAAAAATTACAGTAATGTGTTTGTTTTGGTATGTTGCGAAATAAGTATTTTCTTCTATGCTGTTTCGTGCCCTTGGCGGAGATAAGAAGTAAAAAATTATGCCACTGCCTCATGTAGACCAAAGAAGGGGTGTCAAATCTTAATCTTAATCTTAATATTTGATACTGACTTCAGTTGAGAATATACACTCAGTAATTTTTGGTGTTTTCTCTGGTTTTGCTTTACTGCACCGTGTTATTGGTGTACAAAACGTTTTGTTTCTTGTGGACTGTTTTGAGTAATTACTATGGTCTGGGGTTTTCTTACTTGCAAAATACTCATGTATTATGATTATAATAAAAATTGCTTATGGTTGATTGTAGAGGTCAGGATGAGTCGACAATAGGAGTGATTTTGAAAAAAAAATACAAAGAAAAATTTTTTATCAGTAATCTTGACCTGAAAGTTATTTGCGTTTCCCCAACCATGTCAATTTATCCCTTTTTAAAATAGCATTTTTGGATGATCACAGGTTTTCGTTTAAGACGAACATTTTCAAGAAAATCCTTGATGTAATCGACATCAATCTAAAAGATGTCAAGAAATCCACGCCTTCAAGACTTCTGTCAGAGTTGTGAACGAAAAAAGTGATTTTATGACGTTATAGGACGAAAACAAGCTTCGCACCAAAACGAGGCCGTGCCTCGTGCACGTCTAAGAAAATGTGTCCCACATGGGAGAGAAAGACGCTGCCGCGTCCTATATATAATGTTTTCAGCATCATCAGGTTTTCGGAGCTCCCTCGGCGGGTGGACCGGTGAGGGTGGGACTGTGTAGAGACTCTGCGCCCAGTAACTCTACCCCAATGAGGGGGGTAGAGGGTAGCAGAGACGGGGGAGCATTTTGCTCAAATTATTTTTAATTTTTTTTATTGTTATATAAATATGTTAAACGGCGCGTTTTAACTTGTATCTACTTCAGATGGATGTATCTGCCACTGTAAATTCGATTTAAATGTTAAGAAAGCTATGTTCTTGTCCCCCTTTAATTAATCTTTGTCTCCGTTACTGTTAAAGTCGGTTTCTTCTATACATGCTGCAATGATTATAAATTACTTACAATGGACTTTTCCAAGAGAGGATGAGGTACACTCTCTCTTGACTTTTCACATTTTCTTGCTACCTGATTTGAGGAGGGAGCCCATAAAATACCTATCCAGGCACTACCCAGACACAGGGCTGATCCCATTGGCATCAGAGGGGGAGTAAATTGGGAGGGGGGTTTCAAGCTGTTTATAAATTAATCAATTATGCTTTGAAGAGGAAGTAGCTGCTGATTATCTCACAAGCAGCAAAATAAATGAGCTGCCTGATATGTGAAGCCGGTGCTGTAATATTGAAGCAGATTACAGATTGGTAATTAAATAGGACAGAAATATGTTAATTGTTAAAAGTGCCTATGAACTTTTTTTTTGCCTTTTTTTAAGTTTACCATATCTTAATTACGAAAGCATGAAAAAAATGCGCTAGAAAAAACAACAAGGTGCTTTTTAGCAGTACATAGTAGCCCAAAATGATAAAAATTGTGTCCCGTAGACTGGGAACCAGTTTAGGGTTTGATTACGTAAGAAATGACTCAGAGATTTGTTTACAACACATCTCGCCTTGTTGCTACACAAGATTACAAAAAATGCCAAAGTATGTTCTACCATCTTTGCGCATGAATGGATCGAAGGAACTTGAATATAAACTGCATGCAACTTTAAATGTCAGTGTAGCAAAAAGTAAAAAAAAAAAACAATAGGAAGAACTACGTGAGGTCTATGTGTAGTATGAAAACTAACCTTAAGTATGCAGACGGCACTGCTTTAAAAGTTGAAAGAATGTGCACCTTCCATCCATGAAAACTAAACCATATGCGAGAACTGACGTACTGTGTTGCTCTAAGTTCGAATCTTTCTGGTCTTACAGCATAAACTAATAAATCAAAATTGAAAGACAGAACTTTGCATCGACATAAGTAGGTTAATGCCTAACTGTATTGTTGAAACTTAATAAAGATTTCCAACGGATTTCTTAAAAATGGCAAAGGTGTTGACGATAAATACACGTGAGAAGAGTTTCACCTATAGAACAATTTCACGCACGCACGTACCAACTTTGAAAGCATTTAGAGAAAAGTAGAGGCAAAAGGGCGAAAGTAGAAACGAGAATTACTTTAAAAAAAATAAGAAAATCTGCCTGTGGCTTTAATGTTATCGTTAGATATGCAGGAGCCGTGTCAGAAATCCGCAAAATGTTTACCTGTCTCACAAATCCTACACCAATTTGATGCCATTTTAGAGCCCAAACTTCCACAAATAGATCAATACGCTCCCTTCGCTCAAGAAAGTGAACTGCGTAGCAACTTTGAATGCTTGGAGAAAAAAGTAGAAGTAGAAACGAGAATTACATAAAATGTAAAAAGATCTACCCGTGGTATTAATGTTTATGTTAAACATGCGGAAACCGCGTCGGAAATCGACAAAATGTTCTCCTCTCGTAGCAATCCGATACAAATTTTAGAACCCAGACCTCCACAACCTTTGCACATGCGCAATAGTTGTTCAGCTCTGTCTGATGAGACTGGTAACCTGTGGTTCCTTAAACTAAAACATGACGTGTCGAAACTTTTGGTTCGCATATCAGACAGTATTGGAAATTTGGTTTAAGAAATTATTAACAGTCTCTTTGCTGTTCTTTGGCCTTAAATTGACCCTGAAATTTCGTTTGGGAACGAGTGATGTCCACAAATTACCAAATTTGGGCAGATGACTATGAAGTGTTCAACGAAAGACGGTGAGTGGAAAGCTCTTTTCAGTACGCATTTTTTAGACGTTTTATAAAATTAGCGATGAAAAACCTTGTTTAAAGGAGGAATGAAGAGTGAATAAGAACGTACGTGACAGAAAACTGTATGTTGACAAAAGAAACAGGCTGGATAAAAGTCATAGAGCTACGTTGGACAGAAACTATTAATGTATCGAAAATCCGGATACAATACAATAATAAGATCCTATTCAAGAGATCCTATCGGATCAGATCCCATTCAAGAGTGTAACTGATCATGAAGTTATTATTTCGGGGTATTTAATCCGCCTCAAAGGTTAAAGCCAAACTGGGAAAGGAGCCTGTTTCTCAAATTTTAAGGTAATTCAAAGTTACAATTTAAATTGGATAGCAATCTTCTACTAACTTACTTGACGTTATTCATCGCGCGCTATTTCGCTCTGTTTGGCAGAAAAAAAAGTGATCTTTAAGATGATTATCTGCTAGTCTTGCTCCATGAAAGTGCACCTTAATTTTCATAGCAAAACAGACACAACATAGATCGATAACAGCACAGTCGGCTTTCACTTAGGAAAGATTCATTAATTAAACACTTTATCAATAATAATTTCTTCAAAAGAAAGGCTTCATCTCTCCGAACTGAACGCATATACCACGGGGAAAAATTCCTGAGTTATCTGGTGTCTAAGAAACGGTTTTGTTTTAGTGCTTTGGTCATTATTAACTAAGCAATATCTTCCATGTTCTACTGATTTATCTCCTAATTAGCAATTCATGCATCTGCCAAACATTTGGCGCTAAACTTATTTCCACAATGTATTGTGTTCTGTCCGAAAGAAGTTAACTCACTTAGGCTAGCTGTTCTGGGTGGATTTTTGCACCGTATACAAAACTGTGAGGTTGTCTTGTTTATCGACGAATCTAAAATCAAAGCAGCATGTGAAAATTTAAAAGCACTTTTCTGAGAAGGCAAAGGAGACGATCGGAAAATCTAACTTCTTTCGCGGATTTTTCTAGCCAATAAGCTACATGTATTTCAGCTTAAAAGCTAAGACGCTATTAACTATAGGAAGAGCATAAACTTCGAGATGAGACGATTCAGTTCAATATAATGCAAAGAAAGTTCCGAACAAACAAAGAACAAAGCAAGTCGCGGTACAAAAGGTGGAAGCGGAAGTTCAGCTGAAGCGTAAGTCATCCTTCATCAGCTCACAATGCTATGTACTTATCGTGAGGCGGAAGTCAATCTAGTCTGTTTTAGAAGTGGTAAATTAAATTTGCATCAGACAGACTGATAAAAGTTCCTTTCAAAATATATGTTAGATCGACAAAATTCCATCGCTGCCCTACATGACACAAAGAGCGAAGGAAGAAGAGTGAAAATATTTGAGCAATCACACAATAACTTGAGGATAAATACTGTCGCTTTTAAGCCAGTGTCAGATCTTGTGTTAATAGAGAATGTCAGAGAAGCTATGTTGGGAAATAGCGGTGCTGTACTCATCTCTTATCGGCAATTTCGGGAATTTATTATTCGAACATCATATTTTAGGATGGTGACCTCTAAAAATCAACGGGCGAAGCAAACGTTCATAGTTCTTCAAGACTCAACCTTGCTTAGAAACATCGAAATTTAGCTGGTAGCCTCAGCTAGTTTTTGAGAGGTTAGCAAATATGCCAAAATCGTCTGGGAAGAGGAACAAAAACTTTTGTTATGGCAACTACGAAACCGATTGAATAGCGTTGATCGCTTTTGTGGTAAGCAATCAAAAATTTTGTCATCAATTTTGTCATCAATTCATGTCAACGGGAAGTTTACACAAGACACTAGCAACCAGTTAAGAGAAAGTTTTAATCCAGCTAAAGTAAGCATGGCCACGGGAGAAGTCGTCCAGTTTTGAGTAATAAATACTTCCAGTATACAGTCGAACCTCCACTAACGGACACCTCCCGTAGGCGGACACCTCTCGCAAGCGGACACTTGGCCGTCATGTTCAAAGCTACATACAAACACTACATTTTTAACCACCTATAAGCGGAAACCTCTCTTAACACTTTTTCTGGCCCCAAGGGTGTCCATTTATGGGAGGCTCGACTGTAATACCTGTCGAATAGAGACCAAAATTTAGCAAAATACGACAAAACTGAAATCTGGACACATTGACGATACTGCCATCTTGGGTTTTGCTTGTGCACGGTCATGATCACGTGACTAAGGGAAAAATAACGAAGAGATTGTCCTTTGAAGTTTACCGGCTTTCACAACCAATCTATGGTCAAAATTGACAATTGTTAAATCCTGTTAATGAGCAAGTGTTCCAGAGTACAGGTTTCGGTTTCAAAAAAAAAATAGAATATAAATTTCAACAATTAAGACGGTGCCGTAATATTTTCTACTATCATCTTCTTATTGTCGAACTGACAGCTTTACATTTAGTAGCGTCAGCAATATTTTGATGATTACAAAAGTTAATGCGGATGCTTTTGAATAAACACTACAACAACTTAAATTTTAAGTGGAAACGCTGTCGAGAGTGTTAAGCTACGGATATATTCATTATCGCTTTTATCGTATTTATCGATTCATTTTATTTCAATTAATATAATTATTAATAACGCTTTAGAATATCTATAGTCTTAGCGCTTTATAAATGCATTTTATTATTATTTTAATTATTATCTCCACTTACTTGGCAAAGGAGAGAGAGCCTGGAATCGAGCTCATCAAACGCGCTCCCTTATTTTTGATTATTACTAGTTAAATAGGTGCTCTAATCATTTCACAAGAGATAGTTGTAAACAAAACAAAGACAACATCCGACCATCAAAGCGGAAGCTCACAGAACAGATACTGACGTTTACATAAGTTCAAGAATGGTTTTGCGGGAGTTTTTGCTTAGAAGTAAATTATAGCTAATTATTGTTCGTCTTTCACTGTTTTCACATTTCGAAGTAGAACTACTTTAATAAAGTTTTTCAATTAACTGTGGGCACTGATAAGTGATGTTACGAGGAAATGCATCACTTCATAAGTTCATTGGCACATTTATTTCTCACATCTTCTCAAACACAAAAAAGAAATTATAACATGACGTCAGTAAAGCGCGTGCTCTGATTAGGTGATACGCGTTATCCATTTGCCCGTGGGTTGCACGCTGACGTGAGCTTCCTTCCAGCTTGACTTCTCGCTCGCTTGATTCCATCGAGATTTATTATATTCAGCAGTTTAGCACATACCCTATCTCAAATAGTTCAACGTAGATGTTATTCACCTGAGTAAATTTGTCTTCTGCTGGGAAGCAAAGAAGTTGAGATCATTGGCTCATTTGAAATCTTAATGCCCGGAGAATCTGTCAGTAATTTTGAAACCAATCGTCGCAAGGCATGCAAGCGAACGAGAATCGAATACGTTTATCAGTAATTCTTCAGTGCGTTGGCTATTTTGAATGAATTTTAAATGGAATAGAGAATAGTTCATGGTTCCACTTACAGAGTACACTGTTTCTAAGCCTAAACATCTCAGAGCCAAGCCTTTTCAAAAGAGCATGGATGGCAACAGAAATTCACCAATAACAGAATAAGCTTAAGACGTGCGTATATACGTATATTTCATAAGAAAGTTTTAATCCAAAAATCGAAACAACTAAAACCTTGCAGTCACTAGCACAATAAATCAGTCTGCAAGTAGAGTTATTAGCTAGTGATTGCAGAAGAGAAAATACAATTTTGTGCCAGATTTTGCCGGCATATAAGTAATCAGTACGCTGGACTAAACTTTTATGGATTGACGTTTTACTATATGAAAAAAAAAAAAGATCGCATATAGATCACATATTAGGAAGACTTGCGTTAAAGCGTATCCAAATATTTGGTAACTAATTATAATCAAAAATTACGCAAAATCATGTGATTTCTGAGAAAAAAGAGTCACGGCAATGTTTTTCATCGAAATCGAAGTGTTGTTGTGCGAAGAAAATCGTTACGTGTTTGTGAATTTTTTGTCTTGAATTCGACGACAAAGCATGAGAAAGACTTCACAACTTATTTGTCCACTGAAATGCGATACTGTCAACAGACTTTCGTCTTCTTAAAACTCTTCTTCCACTAGATCGGTCTTCCACCTGTTTTGGCGGCCTATAGCTCGCGCTTCGTACCAACCACGAAATGCTGTTGTGTTAAAGCGTAGGACTTCGGCCAAGAACTACAGACACTGCTGATTCTGTTTCTTGGAAAGTTGCTGGACCGTATTTCTGGGATCGTCTACCAGGAGCTTGCCATATATTCTCACATTTTCTTGCGTAACAGCTTGAAATAACTCTGTTGGGTTGGCCTCGTGGACCCTCGGTGGTAGCATGACAACTTGAATCTTTGATTCTCTAAACCGCTGATGTATCACAGGATTATAGTGCTGTTTGGATAGATTATTGCAACTTCTTGAACGGCCAGATAGAAAAAAAAGTTGTTTGGTGATATTTCTGCAGGCAATGGGGGAACGCCAACTGGATGCCATTGAGCTATCTTTGAGGGACATTTCTTCTAGACTTGCCAGAACAGAAACGACTGTGGAGAAATTGGAAAGTGAGACACGCATGATGGATTCGAAGATTGACACAATGGACGCTGGGCTCACTAATTTAAATGACGAAGTATCCGCGCTGCGAGGTAAACTCACGGAAAAGGAAAAGCAGATCAACGAGCTACACATGAAGCATATCTATCTTGAATCGTACAGTCGGCGTGAAAACCTGAAGTTCTTTGGCATTCCAGAGAAAGAAGTCAACGTTGTAGAAGGCGGTGAAGCCCTTGACACAAGGACGGTCCTAAACCATTTTTTGGAAACGGCGCTCGGCTTCCATGACCCAAGTAACACTATAGAGATCCAGCGCGTACACCGGGTCGGTAAGTCCATCAATGGTAAGCCCAGGCCAATTCTTGCACGCTTTTTGCGGTTCCAAGATCGAGAAAGAATTCTCAGCCAAGGCTTCAAACTAAAAGACACTGAATATATGATACTTCAAGATTTTCCACAAGAAATAATCGAGAAGAGGCGCAAGAAGATGCCAAAGCTCAAAGAAGCCAATGAGAAAGGGCTAAGGGTATCCTTTAGTAAATCAGAACCCGACAAGCTAATAATTAACGGAAAGGTTGTTTCATAAACTTTGAACTGTTTATTGTTTGAATATTATGCTATTTAGAATTATTCTTTAGATAAGCTGCGTTTCAGTTTACTCTATTATAATACTATAATAAGGTGCAGTGGAGCCTTTGCCGGCCTTGCTGATTGGTGGAGGGGGACTGGGGGGCGGGAGCCCGGGAGAATAGGGGGCGGGAGGGGTACGGGAGACGGGAGAGGAAAGGGCGGGAGGTGGGAGTTCTAAGAGGATGGGAAGCGGGAGAGCAATATAAAACAGTGAATTTCTTTGCTTATTAATGCGTTAGAATAATATCAAAAAAAGAACTGAACAATGTTGTGCAATGTTATTTGTCTTCCATTTAGCGTCCTCCGAGGCTTTACACAATATTTTATATCCGAGGGCACACGAAAATTCGTGCTCAGGCGATAAACAGGGTTACTTCCGGTGAAATTGTAAACCCTTTCATTGTGTTACGTCATAGCTTATGAAATGTTAAACGTGGCATGTGTACACATGTGTGAGTGCCGCGCAAGTTTTTAAAAGTCTCAAAAGAGGTGAGCAAGGCGAGCAAGTACGCGTCTTGTAAATTTAGTATCAGAGATTCAATGTCGTGTCCATTTTTCTAGTATATGCTGGTGTATGAAATGGCTGGTTGCCAAACGTCCCAAGCTTATTGTTTTGCTTTTCTGAACTTCAGCTGAGGGTGATTGCCAAACAGAGAAATGAATTCTTGAGGGCAACATACTGTCCTTTTATGGCTGATATACCACGCAAGTGTTATTGCCGTCCTTTTCTTCTCTTTCGGTTCACCTCGCCACGTTGCGGATACAATCTATGGATTTTTGAAACAAATGCGGTACTCGTAAAAAGAACATTCATTTGGCTGTTTTATTTATCGAGCTCCCGTACAAATATTGGTGATAAATCACCCGCCACCTCAAGTCTTCGTGCAAAACCTTCGTGATTTTGCGAGTTCATCGATGAGCTTGGTAACCTCTCGGTCGAATCATGACCGTCAAATCAGGAGAAAATCTCATTTTCTCTTGGTCGAATCATGTTAAAAAATAAATAAAATTCGGGTTTATACACAGCAATGGAATCAGCTGTAACTTTATACCTGGTATGTAAGTTGCAAAAGAAAAAAAACTAGTTATTTCTCTAGGTTCCGCAGGTTCCGCGGGTTCCGCAGGTTCCGCGGTTCCGCAGTCTGCAGTTCCGCAGATTAGTGCTACCCGTTCGCTTAAACATGCATTCTCACTCAAAACACCAATGATGTAGGAAAATCACAAGAAGCCATGTGCTGTGTCATTATGGCTTGCGCTGGTCAGGAGTTAGTGATTTATTTAAAAGCTGATTACTTTGTTCTCTTCAAGCTTGTCACATATTCGTTGTCAATGGTTGTTAGTAGTTCTTAGTATTTTTCAGTGCGGTAGTGAGAAATCTGGGGCATGGACGACCTCTCCCAATGACCGTCAGTCGGACCGTACTAAAGATTTTGCTGCATGGTGTATGGGAATTTACGCCAGAATGCTGTTTCAATGAGCACGTGGAGAGTGCGGAGTGGTTCGTTTCACGACACCGTTTTTCGTTTTGGACAAGGCAAAATCGACTTCTATTACAATAGGCAGCCAAACAGCATGGGAAGCAATCAGGAACGACTTTATAGAAAAGAAGAGTAGGATTAGGAGTAGGAGGAGATCAGTGCAGCCTCATCGGCACATTGAAGACTTCTTTTTGATGAACAGTTTGTCCGGCCTAATTTCGGGCGCTTTTTGCATTTAATGCAGTAATTCTTTCCTCAGAGCAGTAGCAACGAGCTTAGAATTCACCACCAGTAACCCAGAGATTTAAACCTTGGATTGAAAATAGGTCCTAAAGTTTCATTTTACCTTTTCCCGAACTAAAAGCAATTTTTTCACGCAGTGTTAGGGAGTTGGGATATCGAGAAAGATATCAAGATTATAATTAGTGTATCAAGTAAACGCGATGGATCCGCAATAAGGCCCCGAGAATTAGAGAGATGTACCGAACTCTAAACTGGGGCGTTTGGCTGCCAGCTCGCCATGTCCTACTTCCCTGTTTGAATTACATTATCCCAACAACTGAATAATTTTAAAAAAGCAACAACTATTACACTGCACGATGGACAAGACTGTTGTCACTGAGTGAATAGTTAAACCGTCAAACAAGACGAACATGTTAGTCAAAAACTAAATACAAACAGCGGCGATAAACATAATAAACTTGCGAATTTTAGCTTGACGTAGCATATGAAACGTCAAGTTACATAAAATGCGCAAGTTTATTATGTCTATCATCGCTGCTTGTATTTTATTTCTGATCAAGCTACGATGGCTCAAGAACAAAAGTCTTTATGTTAGTCAAAACTTCATTAACTCAGAGTACAAAACCTATCAATAACGTTATTCAAAATATATATAGTAAAAAATGAATAATGAAAGGCGTACGAATGGTACGTCCTGGTACAGCTTTGTGACTAATACGGATTTTGAAGCCTACTAATTTACTCGGGGACGGGAGAAACGCGAAAAAGGGCGGGAGGCGGGAGGCAAAGGTACGGGAGGCGGGAGGTTCTGACCCCCCTGTCCCCCCCCCACTGATTGAGCGGCCAAGACTGGTCAGGCTCTCTTATTCGATACAAGTTCCACTCTCAAGGGCAGCACTCGGGATATTTTTCCTTGTTGCCCTCTTAAATTTAAAGTAAATTTAAATTTTGTTTCCTTGTGCAATTCTTTACGTATGTTGTTTCTGTTTGTGTTTTTTTCTCTTGTTTTCGCTGATGGCTATTTGGACGTGTCAAAATCTGATTTACATCCTCAATTCTTAGTTGTCATTGTTACTTCATTAGTATTTTTTAAACAAAACTGTATTTTTTTGTTCAGCTTTTTCCATTGTACTATTGTCTTTTTCTCTCAGTCACATGGGGCCTAGCAATGTTAATTTTAAATTATTGTCCTTAAATGTTCGAGGGATTCGTACCTTTGAAAAGCGGAAAGCCATATTCAATTGGCTCAGTAAATCTGGCGCGGATATTTCTTTCTTGCAGGAAACTTATAGTACTCGTGACGTGGAAAATATTTGGAAGAAACAGTAGAGGGGTGATTTGTTTTTTTCTCATGGAACATGCCATAGCAAAGGAGTTTTGGTGCTTGTAAAGAACAATTTGGATTTTAATTTGCAAACAATTAAGACAGACCCTGAAGGCCGTTTCATTATGTTGGACGCAATTATACAGGATTCGTGTTATTGTCTTCTGAATATTTACGCTCCAAATAAGTGCAGCGAGCAAATTCAATATTTTCAAAATATTTCAGAAGAAATTAAGTCTTTGACAGCAGAGTGTGATTCATCTCTCATTGTTGGAGGCGATTTTAATGTAATTCTTGACGAGGTTTTAGACGGGCGGTGAGGGAACAAGAAGAGGAAAGAGTCTGCTAAATTTGTCGAAGAAATGTGTGTAGAACACGACTTAATAGATATTTGGCGCATTCGCAATCCTACAGATACAAAGTTTACATGGCGCCAAAAAACACCAATTATCCAAAGACGTCTAGATTACTGGCTGGTCAGTGATTGTCTGCAAGTGGACATTGATACCGTCGATATTATAACGGTTATAAAATGAGATCATTCCGCAATAACACTTGGTATGAATAGTTTGGATGAGAGTCTGCGAGGACCTTCCTTCTGGAAATTTAACTCCAATTTAGTGAATGATTCAGATTACTGTCAACTAATTAGCGCAAATTATAATGTTTAGTTAGAGGAATTTAAAGAGGTTTTGGATAAACGAGTTCTGTGGGATTTAGTTAAATATAGAATACGTCAGTGTTCTATTGAGTATAGTAAAAGTAAAGCTCGCGAAAGAAAAGCAAAATTGCAAGAGGTTGAGGAATGTATAAAAGAATGCTCTCATAGATGTGACAAGGACCCCTCCTCACAAAATTTGCAGGAACTGGAATCTCTTGAAGCAGAATATGAGAACTTGTACGACTTTATTACACAGGGAGCTATCATACGCTCTCGTGCGACTTGGTACGAAATGGGTGAGAGGAACAATAAATACTTTCTCAATCTTGAAAATTCTAATAAAAAGAAAACCAGCGTAAGAAAAGTTTTTACAAGTGAGGGATCATTGACACACGACCCCCAAAAAATTATGAATGAATTAGAGTCTTATTACTCGAGTCTTTATGATGGAAATAGTTGTGCAAACTCGGATACCATATCTACATTTATTAGCAAATCAAATCAAATTCCAGAATTACCTGAAAATCTGAGAAATATTTGCCAAGGAAAACTAGGATATGGAGAGTGCTATAATGTGTTAAAGTCTTTCCAAAAGAATAAATCTCCAGGAAATGACGGTTTAACTGTAGAGTTCTATATTGCCTTTTGGCCTCTTATTGGAGCATTGCTAGTCGATAGTTTAAATTATGCATTTGAGTATGGAGAACTTTCTAATTCACAGAAACAGGCTATTATAACCTTAACTGAAAAGAAAGGGAAGGATAAAAGATTGATAAAGAACTGGCGTCCAATATCTCTTATAAATGTGGATGCGAAAATAGCGTCAAAAGCTCTAGCAAAACGTTTGGAAAAGACTCTTCCTGAAATTATTCACTACAATCAGAATGCGTTTGTCAAAGGAAGAACGATTTTCGATGCGATCAGAACGATAGAAGATGTAATAGAGCATACTAAACAGAAAGGCTTGTCTGGAATTTTAGTAGCTGTTGACTTTGAGAAAGCTTTTGACACTCTTAATTTCAATTATTTAATAAGAATATTACACGAATTTAATTTCGGACCTAGTTTTATCCATTGGATACGCGTGCTGTATAAAAATGCCTCAAGTTGTGTGACGAACAATGGTTTTTCAACAGGGCCTTTCTCATTAGGAAGAGGGGTAAGACAAGGTGACCCTGTCTCTCCTTATCTTTTTATAATCACATTAGAGGTCTTGGCGATTAGGATAAGAAACGACGATTCCATTCAAGGCTTTAAAATTGGTGAGGTTAATGTAAAGCTCAACTTATTCGCTGACGATATGACATGTTTTCTGAAAGACAAAAGGTCTTATACCAGCCTATTTCGCCTCCTCGACGACTTTGGAGAGTGCTCGGGTTTGAAAGTAAATCATGAGAAGACAGAAGCCTTAGCCTTTGGTGACAGTTCTATATGGGTAGATTTATCTAACATGCACAACCTTCGCAATGTTATAAAAATTCTAGGAATCTATTTCGGTGGTAACGATAAAGAAAGGGATGACTTAAATTTTAGGGAAACTTTAAAGTCGATAAAGAAATCTTTAAATCTATGGAAATGGAGAGGTTTGTCACTGTTAGGGAGGATACAGATAGTTAAAACCTTCGCGATTCCCAAATTTATGTTCAGGGCATCAGCCATACCTATTTCTAAAGAACTTATAAAAAATGCGAATTCCATTTTCTTCAATTTCATCTGGAATGGCAAAGATAAAGTTAAAAGAATTGTTCTCACCTCCACCATTGAGAGTGGTGGCTTAAACATGCTCGATCATGATATTGACTCAATGATTTGTACAAAACGTGTTTCCTGTTGAAAGAAATATTTGGAAGATTATCCTAGTCCTTGGAAGTTCTTCCTCGATGAACGTCTGTTATCTGTGGGTGGTAAAATTTGTACTTCATTGCAACTTCGATACTACCAAGTTAAGAGTAACATTGCCGCCCTTCTATGAAAAGTGCTTTGATTCCTGGTCTGATATGAACAACAATACACCACTTTCGTTTCAAGAGGTTGCGAATCAAATTGTATGTAATAATAAGTCTCTTTGTGTTGACAAAAAATCGTTTTTTAGAAGGGATCTTTTTACCATTGGCCTCTTAAAATTAGGGGATTTAATCTCGGGTAACGGTACAGCATTTAGCTTTACGAATCTACTGCTCAATCCTGAACAACGTTTTTTTGTGATGAGTATCATTAACTCCATCCCAGTTCATTGGCGCACGATAATAAAAGAAGCTTCATTTCTACCAATAGTTTTTCCAGTTCCAGATGTTCCCACCATCACTGTTGATGGAGGTTCTTTAAAAATTTTTGATGTCTCCTCTAAACAAATTTACCGCCAGTTCCAGGCGATGCCTACTGCTCAAAAGAAATTGTCTGATAAATACCCACACTCTGCTGTCGATTGGGAGAAGGTCTATTCTCTATCCTTCTGCTCGTCCATGGACTCTAAATTAAGAGAATTTCAGTACAAAGTTCTAAATCGAATTGTTTTTACAAATGAAAAGCTCTTTCGGTTTGGCATTACGCAATCACCGCTATGTACTTTCTGCCAAAAAGAGGACGAATCCATCGAGCACCTACTCTTTTCCTGTAAGGAGTCCTGTAAATTTTGGAAACATGTCTTGTCCTGGCTCCGAGATAAGGATATCTACGTTGGCGAATTAAAGGAAGTTGATCTAATTTTTGGGAAATTCGACATTCAGGACGATTTTACTTTAATCAATCATATTCTCTTGTTGGGTAAATACTATATTTATTCTCGGAAAAATGCCAAAACGCCAAGCCTTCCTTAAAAGGGTTCATTGCCAACTCCATATTGCCAGGAAAAGAGATAAATTAACTTATCATTTAAAAAAATGGAAAAAGTTAATCAGTGTTATAGGTAGTTGATCAGTGTTTTGACAGTGCATGTAAATTGTAATCTTTTAATTTTCCTTGGCTGTATATATAATACTGTTTGTATGTTTGTTTTACTTTGCATATATACATATGTGTTATCACTCATCAAATATAAATGTAAAAAAAAATACTTAAATGAAAGGAATGTTAACATGACGTAGAATTGAAATAAAGTTGAGTATTAAAAAAAATATATATATGTACTGGAAAGGGGATATCGTTGACAACATAGTGCTTGACTTCGGCATCGTTGGCGTTGTTTTCAGAAAGCCAAACTTTGTAAAAACCTTTTGGTCCTATCGCGTTGAATGAAGAGTGAACTTCTTCGGACGGTAGGGAACTCTTCCATACAGACACCAACAAAAATAGAGCATTCAGCTGCGAAGTAAATCCTTGTGGACAACACAGGTTTTGATCGATTGCTTGGTGCATTCCTTCGAGGTATCCCATCTGCGCAACTCACTCCAAGTTGACGTCGCGCGCTGCAAGATTTATTTGGAGTTTTGTAGCTGAACCTTTCTTCGGCTCTACTGAACAATTGTCGACGAACACTTCTTAAGCTGAAATCAATACCAGATTTTTTCAAAAATCCAAACGCTAAAACCTCAGTGCTGGCGTAAGGGTCGTTTCCGTCGAGTTTCTCCAAAAGTTTTTCTTCGAGTGAGTTTTGTTTTACTTTTCTCGGCCCGCCAGTAGATCTTTTCAATGGAGTAACATTTCCGCTATCCTCAAATCATGTCCTTTCATCTTGTCTCTGATTCCAGCCTCTGTAAGAATTGAGCTCGACTCAATACCACCTTCGAGCACTGTTGTTCGTAACTGAGGTAAAAATGGCTTTTCGAAACATTTTTGAGTTATAATGCGATTTTTCTTCCTCTTTTGCCTGAAAGAGAGATTATTTAAATCCCCGTTTTCAAAAAAGCATCAACTTTAAAAATCGCCTTTTAGTAAATCGTCAATCCAGAACAGTTTTGTCCAGTGTACTAAAGTCGACTAGACTCCTGAATGACGCCACTATGTTAATCAAGAAATGGTAAAAGCCACAGCTGTGCAATTTCGAGTTGTGGATACACTTAGGAGTTCCCAAAACACTCAAGAAGATAGAGTTGCTTCTTTCACCAGCTTAGCAACCTCCCGCGTGCATCCATAATTTGATAATTGTCCGCTGAACGTTTACTATTTCTTAACTTGAAATCGAAGTGATATTGAAGATATCATCTCACCCTGAATTTATCGATGTTACCACAGGTAGCCCATGCTCTACGATTTGTGTTTGTTAGGAATGAGAAGACATCAGCACCACCCCTCCTCCCTAAAACAAATTGTAAGTCGCTAAGTATCTTGGGAAAAATAAAACGCACGAGGTTCGCTTTGTCCGCCATTTTGGTTGTTTTATTTTTCCCTCGTAGCGTGTGAATCGAGAACTCTCTGCCGCGGCCGGTAACATGTTGACCTTTGTAAATGTAAACACCAGCGTCACGTAATTTGAGCATCAAGATGACCATTTTGTAATAACGATAGTAAGGTTTTGTATGGGGAAAATTATCGTATTTGGAGGCACTGATTAAGAAGGAGTTTTCGATAAAAATTTCTTACCTGAACTCTATTGTAGTGTCCCCCAATTATTCTCCGGTCATGCACTTTTTATATTTTTTGTAATTTCATTTTTATTGTACGTATACTAGCATGACAAAGCATTATTAAACTTAAACTTAAACTTAAAAAATGGCTAAAGGCGACATCATGCGGAAATCCCAATTACGCGTCCGGCAGCGCGATGACATTTTGAAAACCTTACCAAAGGGTATTCATTGCACCAATCAAAGCTTGTTTATGATCGACAACACTTTCTTCAGACGGCTGAACCATCTTCTTGTTGTTTCGCCGCCTTTGCTTTGCCGGGTTTCGCGAGGGATTCTTCGCTTTTCCCATTTCGTCTTGGATCCAAAGATAAACAACGTGACCTTTCCCGCAAAACGCCAAGATCGGCTTTGTCACGAGACTCCTTTGGGGGCCCCACTCCATTTTTGATTGGTCCGCGGCGTGATTCACGATGATTGTGTTGACATCCGCTTTAACGAGTTGTGAAAACTGTGCGAATCTTTCGAGGCCCAAAAATCAAAGTTTGTTTTCCAGTGAATTACCTTCCTTTAAATAAATTAATAGGGTATGTAGAAATGATGGATTTTTGTGAAATTTGGCCAGTATGTTGGTCGGACATTTAGCTACAAAAGGGTATGAGGCTTTTGCGAAATTCAAAATATTTTTAATGTGACGGCCTAGCGCGTGACACGCATATGTAAATTTTCTATTGGCCAACTTTACAATTGTTTTTCTCGGGAACCAATAAGAATATCGAAAAAGCCTCACACTCTTTTGTAGTTTATTATATCGTGATTGATAAAGTCCAGTTTGTTTGGATGTTCGCGTTAATGCGAAGGCTCGTAATTCAGTCAAGTGAAAATCACCAGGTTTGTGTTTGAAGGCTCGCGCACGCTTATAGAAACAATAAAAATGAAAACAGTTTTATTTTCGGATTCTACATTTTATTAGCTTTAAAATTATATAGTTGTCCGTGGTTCTATTGAAAATAACGTGCGTACGAAGGATTTCCCGGAGGGTACCTCTATTCCTTAACAGTAACCTTAACTCCTTTCGTTTTATTTCTTTTAATTTCTTTCTTTGTTATAATCTTAAATATCAGAAATTGAAATGCCTTTGAGAGAGCGTGAACTATCAGTTCCTGAAGTACGGCTGACAGTTCAAAGCGTGAGTTCGGACAATAGCTACTAATGTTTACATAAGAAGAAAGGTTCTGTTGATATGTTTTGTTAAAATTATATAGTTACTAGTCTTTGGTTTCTTAAAATGCGCATATTTCGTTGTCATTACTTCCCGATCAGTTAGGTGTCAGTTTGATATTTTAAATTTGATCACAAGGAAGCTTTCTTCACACATATTTTAAATGTTCTGGTAAAAAAGATGCATCAGGAATATTATCTTTTTTCGCCTTCTACGCTAAGTGGGTTTTATTTTACGGTTTCTTCTTTTTTGTGTGTGTTTTACTTTTCATTAACTTGCTGTGTTGGACAGTCCCATCGACTACAGCCTTCTTCTCACACGATCAGATCGGCTCATAATATTGTGTGTTCTAAAGCCGAAATTCTGTAAGACACCTCTAACACGTTCAGTCGCATAACATTCTTCATGAATCTCAAATTGGCACGATAGACTTCTGTACAAGTTGTTACAAATCAATGTCGGAGGAATCTTTCATAACATTATCAACAGTTTATACTCGAATTCTACGTGTCACTGTTAGAATTGGAAATAGTCAAACGCGATCTTTTCAATACAGTAGAGGTGTGCGCCAAGGCTGCATTTTAAGTCCTCTGCTCTTTAATCTATATGTTAGTGATGTAGCCTTTTCGTTCAACAATATTTTGTCTGACCCGTTTGTACTACCAAATGGCACCAAACTCACTTCAATATTTTATGCCGATCACTTAATTATACTGTCACGATCAAAATTGGGATTACAAAATTGCCTCAACAGTTTATCATCATTTTGCAACTCATGGATACTAAAAATAAACCCTATAAGAAAACCAAGATAATGATTTTTCAAAAATGCACAAAAAAATGTGATTATACCTTTCACATAGGCAATGAATTAATACTATAATACAAGACTACACTTACTTAGGAAGTAGCATTTCTTCTTCCTGAGATTTCACACTTTCGCTTGAACACCTTCGACAAAAACCTCTTCATGCTTTCTTTAGTCTAAGACGACACACTGATTTTAGTACACTGAAACCTTCCGTTACATGTAAAATGTTTGACACAATGATTCAGCCAATTCTAACGTACAATAGTGACGTGTGAGGTGCCTTCGTTAAATCAGATTTTAAGTCGTGGGAAGGCTCCGGAATCGAAAAAACACATTTACATTTCTGTAAACGCTATTTAGAAGTACATAATAAGTCATCCAATGTTGCATGTATAGAGCTGAACTTGTCAGATTTCCTCTGATCATTGACATAAATAAAAAAAAATACTTAATTACGTACAGTACCTCCAAAGAAAGGATGAACATTCTATAGTAATACAATCCCTAAGAATATCTGCTGACCTCCATTTTAACGGTCAAACTAGTTTTTACTCCAGTCTCATGAAGATGAGTGAATACTATAATTTCTTCAACTTTAATTATTACACATTGAATGAAAATAACATCAAACAATATATAGATCTTATGAAAAAGAAATATAGCTCTTATTGGCACAAACCCTTCATCACTCACAAAAACTCTTATTACACAATCAAAAAAACTTATGGCCCCTCTGCTTACCTAGATCTGACAAGGAAAAACGCTTCTAGGAAAGCATTTGTGAAACTAAGAATAAGCAGCCACATGCTTTTGATTGAAACAGGAAGATACGACAACATACCCCGTAATGAAAAGGTGTGTAATGTTTGCAACTGTAAAACCATTGAAGATGAAATTCACTTTTTATTAGATTGCCCTGCCGAGCTATTCTTCTTTAAGAGATATGCTCTTTATTAAAATAGAACCTAGCCTCCCATTTCCATGACTATAAGCAAAAGAAACTTTACTTTCGCATATAATGAACTCAACTGACTATTTTATAAACACTAAATTAACTTCATTTGTTTCCTCGTACTTCGAATTGAGAGATAAAATTCTCTCCGGAATTATTACTTCTACCGGTATGAATAGTTTAAAATAAGCAAAGACTTCAGTCACTTTATTTGTTTATTTTATTATTATTATCATTATTATTATTATTATTATTATTATTATTATTGTTATTATTATTATTATTATTATTATTATTATTATTATTATTTAATATTAAGTTCATTTAAGAATAAGTTAACGAGTCAATAATTAGTTTTGAATTGCTTATGCAATGCTGTATTTGTTATAGTCATGCAAATAAAGCTTGTTGTTGTTGTTGTTGTTGCTGTTGTATCAATTAAATTAGTTATTTTTAGGAAGTTTAATTTACAGAGAAGTCTGACGGTTACTTTCATTATGGTTACGCGTTGATTTTTCATACTGTAGACCAACCAGCTTACGCTAGGAAAACTTGTAAATTTCGAAATGGCGCTCACACGCATCAAACTGAACCTATAGAATTTTGTCAGCCGCTAAATTCAGACTGCCCACTTTCAACTTTTATTGCTAATTTTACAAATTTTCCATGAAACTGTTATTTTCGAGCGAAGGAAGAAACACTAATAAAAAGAAAGACAGGCTTGATGAAATAAAATTTGATACAGTTAACTTACTTATGCGTGATATTAAACAGTTAAATTAAATAGCATACTGATCAGTGAAGGAAAAGGCCAGAAAAACATAAGCGAGGTTACAAAAAGTTCATTATGTCTATATATGTGTAGTTTACAAGCTGTAATTTAAAGTAATTTCTTTTCTTTCTTTCTTT
This sequence comes from Pavona decussata, assembly GCF_977016875.1. NCBI lineage: Eukaryota > Metazoa > Cnidaria > Anthozoa > Scleractinia > Agariciidae > Pavona > Pavona decussata. Next base: position 3,993,984 of record NW_028145482.1, read on the forward strand.
TTTTTTTTTTGAAAGAATTGAGGATCGATCTAGATATTCATCTTCGTTCTTTAGAATCTGTATAATATATAAGCAACTCGCGTACTTTCTTTTTAACTTGTTGTATCTGCTTTAGTTTTTTTAGGCAGTTATGGTCTTAATAATCTTGCTCCGAATCTAGCTGTGCAAATTGTTGAATTTCTAGCTTTGAGGGCATTATGTAAAGGTTACTAGCAGCGGCTAACTGTTCTGGTGTAAAAGTGTATATCTGACGCGTTCTTGAATAAGTTTTGAACATTTGCTGGAGCCGTCGGTTATTTTTCACACCATACATGAGGTTAGTAATTGATTCGGTATAGAGAAACGCGAAGCAGTCTTCAATGCTAGATGCCTTTTGATTATATTGTAAAAGAAGAGAATAGCCCACTGACAATCATACTCGGAGTTTGTGAAGATCGTGTTCCAAACAACTCTGATAGATCGTTGTTACTGAAACCGTTTCAAGAAAAATTGCAATAGTCGCGAATCTTAGTGCGAGCACGTTTCCCTTGTCTACTGCAAAACTTGAAGTGCAGAATTGTGAGAAAAGGGCCACTAAGATCAGAAATGATATTACCGCTAATTATTGATTGTTCAAGAGTAGTTATAAGGATATTATCAAGAGTGGCCGAATTATTATTTACCCAGGCTGGTTTATCGATAGTAGGCGTAAGATGATAGCTTTGAAGCGGATGTTTGAAGAGACGTCAAAAATGAACATTGAGGATATCAGAAAAAATCATAAAAAAAGTTGTCCGTGTAGACGAGATACCACATAAAATGTGACAATTTTTTCAACGTCATCTGTAGAACCCAGTCCCTACAGTCCCTAACATTTGCGCATCCAGCATAGCGCCGTCTTGCTTTTTGCCTTTCCATGGTCATCTCCGCTGTGCGAAATTATTACTGACGCAAATTAACAACAAATATTTGTCGAGCCATCTACACGGGCAAATAACAATTGCCACATACAGTTGCCACATTAAAATTGCTCGTGTAGACGGGGCTTTAGGGTTACATATACATGGGCATCGTACGTTGTAGTGTGGACGGACTGAGGAATGACTTCACAACTTCCGCGTTTGTGTTTGGATTATTTTTACTGCTCTTTGATTCCAAAAGATAATTTCTCACGGTTGAAGTTAGTTTTATTGAAATATTGAACAGCTCTAGCTAATTCATTTTAAGTCTATTACAGAAATAGAGTAGTTATTCTGTGTTACAACGACTTCCTTTCAAAGTTTAAGACGATGGAGTAATTTGTCTTAGCGTAGGCTGCTATTTCGTAGCGGGCTCCATTTAATTCTTATCGTATTTCTTCAGCACTTTCCTGTTTTCCGTTGTTAAACTCTCGTTTCCTTTAGATCAGTTTCGCAATCTTTCGAAATTGACGGCACTGGCCGAATTCATTATTAGAACTTTGTGCTTTAACCGCTTAAATCAGAATTTCAATAATCTACAATACCCCTGATGATGAATATCAATGAACGGCACAACCAGAAAATTATTTTTCAAGTTCCGCATTTTCCAAAAAAAATTAACTTGTTGCCAACTCTACAAATCAAGTTCAATCTACCCTCTAAACTACCACTTCCTCATGAGAGGAGGCTTCTGGCGTATGTGCTTTCTCAATGACCAATAAATTACACTCTTCCGAAGTAAAACAATATACGATCCATTCCACGAACTTTTCTTTCTCATTGGAAAGAATAAATCGAATTTATGAATCGTTTAAGGCATTCCGAAGAGAAATCCCTCAAAATGAACCGTTGGGTTCTCAGCCCGATTTCTGAGAGATATCTGAAGAAACTCTTCGTATTTGTGCTCCCTCAAGACAAATTTGAAAAGTGGTAATTAATATTAATTTTGTTTTTAACATCAAACATCTCGATTTATTATATACGCGGCCTTTTCACAAGATGTTTCATTACTTCAGCAATGTATTGTTTACTGTCATGGTCTCTTGAGTGGAGCTTGTACGTTTTATAAAAACTTAGGTTTTTACGCAGTACGTATTTGCAATTAAAAAAATGTATTGCTTTTGAAATGCGAGTTCGCTTCTTGCGTTTGTGCTGCTCTCGTTTCGTTTACATTAGTTTCGCAATCTTTCGAAATTCTCGGCTCTGGCCGAATTCATTAACAGCGTTTTGTGCTTCAACTGCTAAAATCAGAATTTCAATGATGTACTATATCCCTGCATATCAATGAAACACAACCCGAAAATTATGTTTAAAGTTTCGCATTTTCCCAAAGAAAATAATCTGTTGCCATTGTTAGATATCAAGTTCAATCTTCCCTCTAAACTAGCACTTCCTCATTAGAGGAGGCTTCAGGCAGTGTGTTTTCTTAATGACCAATAAATTACATTCTTTCGGAGCAAAACCATATACGATCCATTACACGAACTTTTCTTTCTCATTGGAAAGACTAAATCGAATTTATGAAGCGTTTAAGGCATTCCGTTGGGTTCTCAGCCTGATTTCTGAGAGATATTAAAATTAATTTTGCTTGTCACATTAAGTATCTCGATTTATTATATACTCGGCCTTTTCACAAGAAGTTTCATTACTGCAGCAATGAATTGTTTACTGTTATGACCTCGAGTGGAGCTTGTACATTTTATAAAAACTTAGGTTTTTACTCAGTACAAATTTGCAATTAAAAATATTGCTTTTGAAATCAGAGTTCACTTCTCGTGTTTGGTTTAATTGGTTCACAAGCCGTGTTCGTAATAGCCTTGTACACCTATCAAGCACATAAGCGCAGGAAAACTAAGGAAGTTTGTTTAATCTTTTTTGTTTTCTTTACATCGCAAGCTGTAGCGTGGACTGAGGAATGACTTCACGACTTCCGCGTTTGTGTTTGGATTATTTTTACTGCTCTTTGATTCAAAAAGATAAATATTACGGTTGAAGTTAGCTTTATAGAAGTACTTAATAGCTCTTATTTATTTTAAGTCTATGATAACCATAGATTAGTAATTCTGCATTAGAACAACTTCCTCTCAAAATTTAAGATAACGAGGCTATTTTGTTTTTAGCGTAGGCTGCTATTTCTCAGCGGGTTCTCTTTCGTATCGTATTTCTTTAGCATTTTCCTTGTTTCTTTTGTTCTCCTCCCTTTTCGTTAAGATCAGTTTCGCAATCTTTCGAAATAGTTTCTGGCCGAATTCAGTAACAGAGCTTTGTGCTTCAACGGCTAAAATCAGAATTTCAATTATGTACAATTTCCCTGAATATCAATGAAACACAACCAAAAAATTATGTTTAAAGTTTCGCATTTTCCAAAAGAAAATAATTTGTTGCCGTTTCTAGAAATCAAGAAATCAATCTACCCCTTCCACTTCCTCATTAGAGGAGGTTTCTGGTATGTGTGTTTTCTCAATGAGAAATGTGTGTTTTCTCAATGACCAATAAATTACATTCTTACGGAGCAAAACAATATACGATTTATTACACGAACTTTTCTTTCTCATTGGAAAGAGTAAATCGAATTTATGAAGCGTTTAAGACATTTCGACGAGATATCCCTGAAAATGAACCGTTGGGTTCTCAGCCTGATTTCTGAGAGATATCGGAAGAAACTTTAATCTTTTTTGTTTTCTTTACATCGCAAGCTGTAGTGACTGAACTGTGGAATGACTTCACAACTTTCGCGTTTGTGTTTGGATTAATTTTCACTGCTCTTTGGTTGCAAAATATTTATTTTACGGTTGAAGTTAGCATTGTTGAAATACGTAACAACTCTAATTCATTTTCAGGCTGTTAATGCCATAGAGTGTGCCAACGACTCCCCCTCATAATTTAAGATGATGAAGCTAATTTGTTTTAGCGTAAGCTGCTATTTCTCAGCGGGCTCTCTTTCTTATCGTATTTCTTCAGCATTTTCCTGGTTTTTGTTGTTCTCCTCTCGTTTTAGCGTTTACATCGGTTTCGCAATCTTTCGAAATTGTTAGCGTGTGGCCGAATTCAGTAAAAAAGAGTTTTGTGCTTCAACTGCTAAAATCAGAATTTCAATGATGTACAATATCCCGCAATGAAACAACCAGAAAATTATTTTGAAACTTCCGCATTTTCGAAAAGAGAATAACTTGTTGCCATTTAAGATTGTCAAATAATGTGGTTGGCCTTCTTGGAGACGCTGTACGACATTATTCACCAACAATTCACATGATTAATGTGATTAGAGTAAATAGCTCTCTTGCGAAACGTATACAACGATGAGAAACTTGATATCAAAGTGATATTAAAGATCTCATCTTCTTTATTTGTCATTCTTTTTATAATCTTAATTATCAGAAATTGAAATGGCTTTGAGCGAGCGTGTTTAAAATATACAGAAATGATTCTTGAACTGTCAACTTCTGAAGTAGATGACAGTTCAAAGCGTGAGTTCGGACAATAGCTACTAATGTTGACATAAGAAGAAAGGTTCTGTTGACATGTTTTATTAAAATTATATAGTTACTAGTCTTTGGTTTCTTAAAATGCGCATATTTCGTTTTTATTACTTCCCGATCAGTCGGCTGTCAGTTTGATATTTCAAATTTGATAACAAGGAAGGTTTCATCACGCATATTTTAAATGTTCTGATAAAAAAAGATGCATCAGGAAATTATCTTTGTTCTCCTACGCTATTAAAGTGGGTTTTATTGAAGGGTTGTTTTTTTTTTTTTGTGGGGGGGGGGGGGGGTGGGGGAGGAGGATGGGTACTCTTCATTAACTTCCTGTGTTGGACAGTCCCATCGAGTACAGCTTTCTTCCCACACGATCATATTGGCTAAAAATCTTGCGCCTCAAAATATTGTGTGTTCTAAAGCCGAAATTCTGTATCAATTGAATTGGTTACTTTTAGGAAGTTTAATGTACTTTGATTCATAATAGTTACGTGTTGATTTTTCATACTGTAGACCAACCAGGTTGCGCTTGGAAAATTGGTAAATTTTGAAATAGCCCATCGATCAAACTGAACTTCAAGAATTTTGTTCTCCGCTAAATTTAGACTTCCCACTTTCAAAATTTAAACTTTTATTGTCAATTTACAAATTTTACATAAAATTTTTACTGCTAAGCACTAAGGAAGAAACACACTAATAAAAAGGATGACGGATGCAAATACAATTTGATAAAGTTAACTAACTTAATTCGTGATATTAAACAGTTAAATTAAATAGCATACTGATGAAAGAATTTGCCAGAAAAACATAAGCGAGGATACAAAAAGTTTATTTTGTCCATATATGTGTAGTTTACAAGCTGTAATTTAAAATAATTTCTTTTCTTGAAGAATTGAGGATGGATCTAGATATTCATCTTTGTTCTTTAGAATCTCGTGTATTTTTTTTAACTTGTTGTATGTGCTTTAGTTGTTTTAGGCGGTTTAGTATGGTAATAATGATCTTGCTCCGAATCTAGAGAGTGGAAACTGTGCTTTGAGGGCATTGTGTAAAGTTTACCAGCAGCGGCTAATTAAGTTTTGTGCTGTAAAAGTGTATATCTAACGCGTTCTTGAATAAGTTTTGAACATTTCATGGAGTCGTGTTATTTTTCAAGCCGTACATTAGTAATTCATTGGATGTAGAGAAAACTTACGCTAAACAGTCTTCAGTCGTACATGCCTTTTAACTATATTGTAAAAAGAAGAGAATAGCTCATCACCATCATACTTGGAGTTTCCATGTGAAGATCGTGTTCCAAACAACTTTGATAGATCGTTGTTATTGAAATCGTTTCAAGAAAAATTGCAATGGTCGCGAATCTTAGTGCGAGCAGTTTTTCTCTTGTCTACTGCAAAACTTGACATGCAGAATTGTGAGAAAAGGGCCACTAAGATCAGGAATGATATTACCACTAATTGTTGATTGTTCAAGAGTAGTTATAAGGATATTATCAAGAGTTGCCGAATTATTATTTACGCAGCTGGTTTATCGATAGTAGGCGTATGATAGCTTTGAAGCGGAAGTTTAAAGAGACGTCTAAAATGAACATTGAGGATATCAGCAACATATCCCTCTTAATTCTCAGAAGAAAAATATCAGCGCCATCATGGTTATCAATAAAAACGTAGCTTTCTTTATATATTTTCGTCCTTGTTCGCCTGTGACCCGCTTGTAAACAAATGATTTGATCACGAGCAATTATCTACACAATTTCTTGAATTAAAATCAACCCATTTTAGAGGCTTTTCTTTGAAGAGTGGACGCTTTATTACCTTAAGGGCGGAATTGTGGTTAGATCTATAGAAAATAAGAAAGGTTCAATACACAGGACCACTTTCGGGTTGATAGCAGACTGTTTTGGCATCCATCTTTCAAATTCTAATTTTGCAGCTTCTTTTTAATCATCAATAATTTATTACTGTATTAAACCCAGCGCTGTACCCAGCGCTTTTTTCTTCCCAAACACCCGAGAACAAAATCATAGCACGACTTCACATAAAATGAATATACAAGTTAGTGGTTTCGATTAGTTAAAATATTAGCAAATAATTTCACACTAAAATCTGTACTAAAATGGTTTAAAACGTGAAGCGCTAAAGAGGCCATTGCTTTCGAAGACACCGTAACAATTGTTACGGTGATAATAAAAAAACTTATTTAGAGGAAATTTCTGTTTCATAACAATGTTGAAACGGTACTTGTGCTGATTTAGAACATTTATATTTCACCTTAGTTTTTAAGAGAAAAAAAAGAAATTCTCCAGAAATGTGCATCCCGACGCTTGCCGTAAACATATTGTAAGCTTATCACTGAGTACTAAAATTTTAAAACATGCTTTAGTAGGGCGAACCGTAAATTTAGTTCCGCAGTTTTAATGATATAAATCTTGGCTTATCACAAGTACATCAATGTGAGAGTGTCTGGATCACTGCTACATATTCCGGAAGTTTAACGAAATTCGCAAAACATATATAGAAAAGTTTTTAAATCGTTACCTTATCACCGAGGGCGAAATTTTTAACAAAGCATGCTTTAGCACAGCGAACCGTGAATTTAGGCCTGCCGCGATTAAAGCTTAGATTTCGGTGATCAGACAAACACATATTATGCGATTGTTTCAATATACAGAACGAGTAAAAATTCGCCAACTTTGCAATATGTAAAAAACAACTTAACTATTACCGATCAAAATCTCGCTGTTGTACAACGGCGAAGTGAATGCCTATGTATATAAAGGACACTAAAATCTCGCCGTTGTACAACGGCGAGTTAAATGCTTATGTACCGATAAAGGACACTAAAATCTCGCCGTTGTACAACGGCGAATTAAATGATTATGTATATAAAGGACACTAAAATCTCGCCGTTGTACAACGGCGAGGTAAATGCCTCTGTATATAAAGGACACTAAAATCTCGCCGATGTACAACGGCGAGTTAAATGCCTATATATATATTAGGATATTAATCTTGGCTAATAATATCACAAGCCATCAATGTGAGAGTGTGTGGCTCACTGCTACCGATTCCGGAAAATTGAGGAAATTCAGAAGACAACATAGGAAAGATTTAAGAAACGTTGGTACTCTCCGAGTAATAACATGTACATAGGCATCGCAAGCTGTATTGTGGACTGAGGAATCACTTCACAACTTCCGCGTTTGTGTTTGAATTATTTTTACTGCTCTTTGGTTCAAAAAGACGATCAGCTTTTACGTTTGAAGTTAGCTTTATTGAAATTCTTAACAGCTCTAATTCATTTTAAGACTAGTAATGCCACAGAGCGTGTTACAACGACTCCCTTTCAAAAATTATGAAGAGATGAAGCTAATTTGTTTTAGCGTAAGCTGCTATTTCGCAGCAGGTTCCCTTTGTTATCTAATTTCTTCAGAATTTTCCTGCTTTCTGTTGTTCTGCTGTCCTCTCTTTAAGATCAGTTTCGCAATCTTTCGAAATTGTCTCTGGCCGAATTCAGTAAAAGAGTTTTCTTCTTCAACCGCAAAAATCAGAATTTCAATGGTGTTCAATATCACTGAATATCAATGAAACACAACCAGAAAATTATGTTTAATGTTTCTTATTTTCCAAAAGAAAATAATTTGATGCCATTGCTAGAAATTAAGTTCAATCTGCTCTCTACTACAATTTCTCATTAGAGAAGGCCTCGGGCATGTGTGTTTTCTAAATGACCAATAAATTACATTCTTAGGAGTAAAATAATATACGATCCATTACACGAACTTTTCTTTGTCATTGAAAAGAGTGCATCCGAATTTTTGAAGCGTTTAAGGCATTCCGAAAAGATATCCTTCAAAATGAACCGTTGGGTTCTCAGCCTGATTTCTGTGAGACATCAGAAGAAACTTTTTGTATTTGTGCTCCCTCAAGACAAATTTCACAATTGATAATTAAAATTGATTTAGCATTTAACATCAAGTATCTGGATTCGTTATGTACGCGGCCTATTCACAGGATGTTTCATTACCTCAGCAATGGACTGTTTACTGTTATGGCCTCGAGTGGAGCTTGCACATTTTATAATAACTAGGTTTTTACCCAGTACGAATTTGCGTTTAAAAATATTGCTTTTGAAATCAGAGTTCGCTTCTCGTGTTTGGATTAATTGGTTCACAAGCCGTATTCGTAATAGCCATGTACACCCATCAAGAACATAAGCACAGGAAAACCAAGGAAGTTTGTTTAATCTCTTTTGTCTTCTTTACATCGCAAGCTGTAGTGTGGACTGAGGACTGACTTCGCAACGTCCGCGTTTGTGTTTGGATTATTTTTACTGCTCTCTGGTTTTAAAAGATATTTTACGGTTGAAGTTAGCTTTATTGAAATTCTTAACAGTTCTACTTCATTTCAAGTCCATTACAGCCATAGATAAGTTATTCTGTGTTATAACGACTACCTCTCAAAATTTAAGATGACGAAGCTAATTTTGTTTAGCGTAAGCTGCTATTTCGCAGCGGGCTCCCTTTCTTATCGTATTTCTTTAGCATTATTCTGGTGTCTGTTGTACAGTTCTCCCTTTTCGTTTAGATCACTTTCGCAATTTTTCAAAATAGTTTCTGACCGAATTCAGTAACAGAGTTTTGTGCTTCAACGGTTAAAATCAGAATTTCAATGATGTACAATATCCCTGAATATCAGTGCAACACAACCAGAAACTTATGTTCTTGCCAACTCTAGAAATCAAGTTCAATCTGCCCCGGCTACTACCACTTCCTCATTAGAGGATGCCTCAGGCATGTGTGTTTTCTCAATGACCAATAAATTACATTCTTACAGAGCACAATGTACAATCCATTACACGAACTTTTCTTTGTCATTGGAAAGAGTGCATCCGAATTTATGAAGCGTTTAAGGCATTCCGAAGAGATGTCCTTCAAAATGAACCGTTGGGTTCTCAGCCTGATTTCTGTGAGATATCAGAGGAAACTCTTCGTATTCGTGCTCGCTCAAGAACAATTTGAAAATTGATAATTAAAATTAATTTTGCATTTAACATCTAGTATCTCGATTTATTCTCTACGCGGACTTTTCACAAGATGTTTCAGTACTTCAGCAATGGACTGTTTACTGTTATGGCCTGTTGAATGGTGCTTGTACATTTTTTCTCAGTACGAATTTGCAATTTTAAAAATTACTTTTAAAATCACAGTTCGCTCCTGGTGTTTGGATTAATTGTTAACCGTGGTCGGTTAATAGCCATGTACACCCATTAAGCACATAAACACAGGAAAACTAAGAAAGTTTGTTTAATCTCTTTTGTTTTCTTTACATCGCAAGCGGTAGTGTGGACTGAGGAATGACTTCACAACTCCTGCGTTTGTGTTTGGATTATTTTTACTGCTCTTTGATTCAATTTTTTACGGTGGCAGTTAGCTTTAATGAATTACTTAACAGTTCTAATTTATTTAAGTCTTTTACAGCCATAGCTTTGCTATTCTGTATTACAACGGCTTCCTCTCAAAATTTAAGATTGAAGCTATTTTGTTTTAGCTTAAGCTGCTATTTCGCAGCGGGCTCTCTTTCTTATCGTATTTCTTTAGCACTTCCTACTTTCTTTTGCTCTCCTCTCGTTTCGTCTAAACCAGTTTCGCAATCTTTCAAAATTGTCGGCCTGGCCGAATTCAATTACAGAGTTTTGTGCTTCAACCGCTAAACTCAGAATTCCACTGATGCACAATTTCCCTGAATATCAGTGCAACACAACCCGAAAATTATGTTTAAAGTTCCTTATTTTCCAAAAGAAAATAATTTCTTGCCAACTCTAGAAATCAAGTTCAATCTGCCCCGGCTACTACCACTTCCTCATTAGAGGATGCCTCAGGCATGTGTGTTTTCTCAATGAACAATAAATGACATTCTTACAGAGCAAAACAATATACGATCCATTCCACGAACTTTTCTTTCTTATTGGAAAGAGTGCATCCGAATTTATGAAGCGTTGAAGGCATTCCGAAGAGAGATCCTTCAAAATGAACCGTTGGGTTCTCAGCCTGATTTCTGTGAGATATCAGAAGAAACTCTTCGTATTTGTTCTCCCTCAAGACAAATTTGAAAAGTGGTAATTAAAATTAATTTAGCATTTAACATCGAGTATCTCGATTTATTCTCTACGCGGCCTTTTCACAAGATGTTTCATTACTTCAGCAATGTATTGTTTACTGTTATGGACTCGAGTGGAGCTTGTACATTTATAAAAACTATAGTAAGGTTTTTAGTCAGTGCGAATTTGCAATTTAAAGTATTGCTTTTGAAATCAGAGTTCGCTTCTCGTGTTTGGGTTAATTGGTTCACAAGCCGTGTTCATAATAGCCATCTGACACCTATCAAGCACACAAGCACAGGAAAACAAAGGAAGTTTGTTTAATCTATTTTGTTTTCTCTACATCGCAAGCGGTAGTGTGGACTGAGAAATGACTTCACGACTTCCGCGTTTGTGTTTGGATTATTTTTACTGCTCTTTGGTTCAAAAAGATAGTTTACGATTGAAGATAGCTTTATTGAAATACTTAACAGCTCAAGTTCATTTTCAGGCTAGTAATGCCAAAGAGTGTGCTACAACGACTTCCTCTCAAAATTTAAGATGATGAAGCTAATTTGTTTTAGCGTGAGTTGCTATTTCGCGGCGGGCTCCCTTTTTCATCGTATTTCTTTAGCATTTTCCTGGTTTCTGTTGTTCTGCTCTCGTTTCGTTTCGATCAGTTTCGCAATCTTTCGAAATTGTCAGTCTCTAGCCAGTCTCAGTAAAAGAGTTTTGTGCTTCAACCGCTAAAATCAGAATTTCAATGATGTAGAATATCCCGCAATAAACTTCCGCTTTTTTGAAAAGAGAATAACTTGTTGCCATTGTTAGATATCAAGTTCAATCTGCCCTCTACTACCACTTCCTCATTAGGGGACGCTCCGGGCATGTGCGTTTTCTCAATGAACAATACCGACGGTACATTCCTACGCAGTAAAACAATAAGCGAGCCATTCCACAAACTTTTTGGGAAGAGTTGAAGTCTATTCTGGGAAAGCTTAGGAGAAAGATATCAATACAGTAATGTCACCATTATGTAAATTTGCCATGAAAATAATTTATCGGGAAACATAAATTATAAGAAAGCAACGCTGTAACAGTTTGGATTTATCCCTTAAATCCTTTCACAGAAACGCATGTACTAAGGTCAATTGTCTCAATGCGGCTTCAAAGAAATAAAAATTTCAACATCTATGCTTAGTACCGTTTAGCTTGTTTTCATTTCAGCGTTAGAAGCTATTGTTGTCTTCCTTAACCGCTCAAACCTCACAATTTCGTTCCTTCCCAAGCGAGATTGATTACACAGCGCCTCTGTCCCGTATAGTTTCGTTTCAATGTTCTTACCACTCTGATCTTTAACTCTTTAATGGCCTTCTCAAGGCATTTCTTTGTTCCTACTACAGAGATTACGCTTAAGTTATATAATTTAAACATTATTTTAAATTTGTGAAGGATTGAGCTATTAGTTCATTTTGTGACATGTCTCTAGTAAGATGTCTCAAGTAATGCAATCATCAAAACTCATAAAGCTATTTTCTTACAATAAAAAAGTTGCATTGGTATCAGACAATTTTCACGTGAATTCAGCTATAAATCATTGTCACTACCCCCACCGCAATTATCCCTGGAGCGTCTAATATTTGCCTGTTTGAACAAAACAGCTTATAGGCTAGTGTTCCAGTCAACATGGTAAATAAAGTTTTACTTGTATGGAATTTTCTTATAAATAAATCAAAGCACACGAAATCGGATACAATCTCTTGTAAAAATTACAAATTTAACTATGATTGCATGCATTTTACTAAAGACCTTTGGACATTTTGTCTCAACAAATTAAGATCAATTGCAAGTGCTTGAATTTTAAGACAAGCAGATTTTACATTGTTCCAGGGTATTGTTTGAAAACAGTAGCGGAGCCGGCGCGAGGCAAGAACGTCGCTCTTCTTTTCTTTGCAAATGACTTGGCTGGGTGAGCACTTTTAACACATCGGGAGGCCCCTTGTTTGGGAAGCCGCTTTGAGTAATCTACAAGCTAATGACCGGTTTATTTAACCTAGAAAATAGAATAAAGCATATTAGCTTTATGTGTTATGGCAATCGTATTTTTTAGACGTGTGACTTCCGTTGTGTTCGTAAAGTAAATTAATTCAAATACTTAGCTCGGTACCTTTTGCGCATGGCACTACTGACGGACCTTAACAAACAAATGAGAACGTGTTGTGGATAGTCTTTCGCGTTCTAAATGTACACGGAAGTCGTACCGAAATAAGCTTGAAATCAAATATGATTTTTACCCAATCAACGTTGAATGTTGCGTCATCAGGTTCCAGCACACTGTGCATAAAAGAGAGCCAGAAGTGCACTGATAACCATTGGTTCCAAAAGGTACCCACCAAGCGGATCAGCAACCCAGCAAGATGATTTTCTCGCGTCTTTCTGTTGTCTTCGCTCTAGCAGTACTCTCAACTTTGGCAGGTAAATTACTCATTAATTTAACTCCATTTAATCTGTTCTTTCACAACTGTTTATCTTTTCTTTTACTAAATTACAATTTCACTTGTTCTTGGCTTTTCCAGATGCCAGATCCCAAGAATCCTTGGTAATGCGGATCTTCAACCCAGACTTCCATCCTTCAGATGATCAAATGGTGGCTTTGTTGAAAAAGGCAGACCTGGAAAGCCATGGCTTCAAAAAGGAGGTCATTACGTTACTTAAGAGCGATACCGGGAGTAACAAACCAGTCTACGAGAAAAGGTACCTGTACTACAAGACCGTGGAGTGCTCACGGGCGCAGGAAGTTGTACAAGAATTGCAGACTTTGTTGCCAGGTAAATTTCATTTCTTGGTTCAGAATTATCTACATTACAATTAAACACCAACGAAAAAAAAAAACAGAAATCGTCTGCATACATATAGTTTTTCTGTGTAGAGATTCAGAAAGCTTGATGGCATTTTCGTTCGTTGGGCAACGGCGCCATTTTGAAATAATCTTACATCGGGTCGAGTATGCATCGGAGCTGAGTTTGAAATGAAAATAAAAATGGCGGATGTTTTGTGACATGATGGAAGAGCTCGTGCTTTAAGAATAGGTGGATTATGTTTGACATGTAGGAAAGGTGCCGTCTTCTGTCTTAAGGAAAGTAAAAGCAGGCCAGTTAATAACAAGGACGCAGACACACAGGTTCGGGCATCAAACTTGATCAAAATATAGGCTTACTAGCCAATTGGAGCGGACTGATTTGATATACATTGTTTATCTGATACATATTTTAATGGATCGGACACGTTAGCCTCAAAAAAGTAATTCAGAGGCTATCGATATCTGAATATGTGCATTTCCTTCGGAACACACCAACGAAAAATGACAGAAAGGGCCCTCTATTTCTAACTCAGCTTTTTAAGCTAAAACTTAATTGTAATGTTGTGTATACGTGAATACATGTGATCAGCAAATATCTACTTTAGACTATCTCGAGAAGAAATAAATCTCACAATGAGCATACATGTAATGGTTACAGAGTCAAGTACTATCCATTCATTAATTTACTCTACCATTAATTGTTTCTTCCTTCTAATTAATGGCTCGTTTTATTAGATGGATATGGAATGGACATGGTTACGAAGATCAACAACGAGATCAAAGCCAGAAACCTTACCAACATGAAGCAGTGCAAAGTGGGAGTGGAGATTCATTTCAAGGACGGAAGGGATTGCCCCGGCAAAAACAACGGCACTCGTCGTCGTAAACGAAGTCCGTGCGGTGTTTGCTGGAGCTGTAGTAGTATTGAAGCATCATAAGCCTGCAGAGGCAACATAGAATTGAGCAGATTAAGAGTTAGAGCTCTTGTAAGGGGAAAATTTGTAGTCAAAAGTCGCCGTTTTTTCCATTATGTTTTACGTTAAATTGGCTGAGTTCAAAGGGGCAATAAACGCTTAGTTAAAATTAAAATTGTTTTCGATTTATTTACTGGCGTTCAGTGCTTCAATAGGGAAATCCACATATGGGTCACTTTCCTTAAACCTCTTCCAACAGATACCATTTCAACCACCTTCCTTCCTGAGGAACTTTACGTTGCAAACCTTGAAATCTCTCACAAGGGAGGGCTTCCCTGAATACAAGCCATTGAGCTGAATGGGCTACCCTGCCGAAATAAGGCTTACTTACGTTCCTCACCTACCTGTCGTCCTAAAAAAGAGATTGTCTCACATGAGGAAATTTTCCAAAAAGGAACACTTTTCGAATGGCTAAAATTTCCCCGAGGATTAAGAAAGGTCTATGGCAAGGTCGCGCGCGCGCTTCCTACTATTAGCAGCAGTATTCTATGGAAATCCTTTTACAAGAGTAAGCATTGTGTTAGGCAAACTTTTCAGACAGACAGTAAACTTGTTAGCCATGATTCTCGATGAAACCCACTATCCATCCTCGTTTATGTTTTTCTCTGTCTAGTAACTGAGCAGCAAGAAAATACAATTTAATGGATACTGTGATTTTCAGCAAAATGTTAAGCCAGACATTTTTAGGACGAGGGCGTGATAACATGAGTGAATCCACTGAAGTTTCCAGAAGAAAACAAGATTTAGTCTTCAACTTTGGCCTGCATGTTAAGCAAATTTTGAAAAAAAGAAAAACACTATAGCAATTTTAAAAACTATTTCATTAATCGACTCTCAAAACATGACTAACAAAACAAAAACAAAAACAAAAAAACATTAATTACACAACACCAAGTTTAGAAAAAGACAAAACTACAGCCAACTGCGAAAACACTAGCTTTTGGTTGATTTTCTCTAAAAAGGAAAGCAAAACACCACTTTCAACGGACATTTCTTTAATCCACATTCTTTGGAAAGTTAAAAAAAACCACAAACACTTCGTTGCCTTAGCTTCTTTTTGGAGCAGCTATTGATGGTTTGCATGTGACGTTATGGAGGCCATGTTGGTGTACAGAAACAATAAGATTTTTCTCCTCTGGGACTCAACTTCCATTTTTATGCAAACTATATGAACAAATTTTCTTTTGTTTTGTACACCAACATGGCGGCCCTGAAAACCACCTATTCTAAGTACAGTACTGCATCGTCTATAGTTGACATCTCAAGACTAAGTGACAGGAAATATCAGTCGAACATGGAAGTTAAAGATAATACTCGATCTAACCTTCTGCAAAATGTAGACGTTCGCAAAATTAGAAATCAGTATAACCCTGACTCAGTCATACTCTTACCCCTTATGGTCCTATATGTCTGTCAAATTTATTCAAAAGCAAAGTTTTATAGCTTTTGTTTATAAATATGTGTTTATACGACGTCATGCAACTAACCATTCAAGGATTAACTTCATAATCAGTAGCCTAAAACAAAAATAGAGAAAAATGTAACTAAGAATAAATATAAAACCGAAAACTATTTTTCACTGCATTAATGAGAAGAGCGAAGAAAAATTGAGAATAACCTGCAAACCCAGACAAACTGAGAAAATACCGTTACAGTAAATGGAATGATGTAATTATTAAGGAGCGTCCTTGATAAAAACAAACGGTTGGATTTTACTGAATGCACCTAAACCAGCTCACACAGTATCAGGCAGTAGAGTGATGTGATATGTTACGTGTAATATATACTACTAAACTCGCAAGCAGATTGCGAATTCTGACTTTCTGCAGACTGGAAACTAAGCCAACCTCTACTCGCCTTCCAACCCAAAATTTGTCTGCCCTATTAAAATTCACTCGCGTTTTGAAAAGATTTAAAATTTTCCTTTAAAGAGCTTCTTTTATCAAGGGCTTGTTTATTGACTATCTTTTAATAGTTTTGTTTAAAAGAGCGAGAATGTATTATATTTATCGTGACACTTAATTGGTCAATTCAGAGCCGACAACTTGACATCGAAATGGAAAAAATCTGTAATCGTAATGTCATGGTAGCAACTCGTAGTGTCTGTAAGTAATTGAACATGCGCAAAGTAAATAATGCTCTCTCACCTATGAAGGAATATTATGAAATTAATGTTGACATGGATACTTACATATTGTTTTCATATTACAAAAATGTCCACAAGTCCACTTCCAATGATATATATAACTGGTTTCCGACAAGTAACAAAGCTAAATGTAGTGCAATTTGAACATGCAAGAAAGAATTAAGGAAAAATGAAAGAAAAAATAATATGCGGACTTTATAGTGAGGCATATCTAGGTAACGGATTACTAACCTTCAAAAAATAACATTGTTCCTTGTATATTATACCCATAAGATTTGAATCAGCGCTAAATTTTCTGCAAGAATTATTCATTTTTGTATTATTTGTGCATTGTGATTTGACTATTGTGCTTTTAGGCCAGACTACTTAACATTCAGAAATACAACTACTGCTCAAATCTGCCTAGGCCAAACAATATTGGGAGGAAAATCAAATTATTTTTCTCCATATTCCACACCTTAATAATCAGGTCTTTTTATTCAAAGACTGTATATCCGACGCTGCAAACACGACATCTTTCTCAACAACCCTGATAAAATCAGTTTGTCTCGACGTGACAACAAATGGTTTATTTTTGAAGATGGAATTAATGAACTTTTGAGCTTTAGGGCATTATTTGATAGGTGAATGAAATTTTTATTGTTTGGTTATATAAGGCTTTTGACATGATTGATAGATTTGATATGGATGGCTGGGTTTTGTTTGGGTTTGTCTAGAGTCTTTTGGTGTTACAGGTTTCGGGTTTGAGCATAGAGTGTGGGATTTTTAACCATTTTAAGAGTAAATGTCTGTAAAAACCAAAGAAATCCCGGACACAGCTCAAAATTCGAATTCGCTCATACTTTGTAGATTGATAGGCCCTAGTACCACACTTATGAAAAGGACATCCATTTAACCAAATAACCACTCGTTTACGAGAAACGAATTTTAAATTATTAACGGCATTTTTGGTCAACAAAGCCTCAAATAATGTCAACATTCATTAAGCTACCGAATCAAGCAATCGTAACTTTTGAATCTCTTACACGCAAATCCTATTCATTAAATGCTTTTTTAGTTCTCTGACTTGTAACATAGCCAGGCAACTCTTCTTATAAATATTTTACGATTTTTTTTTTTAAGGAATGCCAACGGCTTCTCTTAAAGGCTTTGTTAGGACCTTCAACAAACTAGCCATAACTACCTGTGGTACTCAAAAAATATCACCGAAAAACCTTCTGGGGGTACAATTTATGATAGTTTTCAGTTTCTATCGCTTCAATTTCTTGGGATCTTTCGTACGTTAAGAAAAAAACATTTCTAAACTGAGCATATTTTCACTATCCGCCATTTTGAAATGAACAACAAACACACTTGAATTGTTTATAAAACTTACATTGTTTTATTCAAATAAGCCGCTTGAAACATCTATTTGTACGAAGTATCAACTGCTGTAAATCCCTTTTATGTTCTTTTTTGTGAATTGAAATCATAACCTAAAGTGTAGCAAGTTAACATAACAAAATTGCGTCTGGCAATGGTTTTGCATAATTTCTACATTTTTGCCGTGACTCACCTCATTCCTGTCACTGACCTTCAACAAACTTGATTTCTTTGCCGTTATTTTCTTAGTTCTCGGTTTAATCTTACGTTCCCTACTATACAAGCCAAGCTACAAACCATTGTGAATCTTTCACCGCGAGCTCAGCCGTTCCAACCAGAAATTTGTGCAGTATTTTCGTCTATTTCGAATACAGTTTTACAGAAATTCACGTGATCAACACGGAACGTCACTTTGTGTTACTTTGCGTCACGCTCACGCAACTTCCAATACCCCTTCTTTGGCAAAACTCGCTTACACGAACCTAATCTCGTACCCAGATCTCCCACGGTGACTGAGATCGGGGTACGAGATTAACACGAACCTTGAGACTGGAAAAGGTCAAAACTGGCAAACATATTTTATAACTTAAGCTAAGCGAAAAAAGACAATAAACTTCTTGTCGCTATTTGTCTAGGAAGACGTGAATTAACTCAACGGGAACGCCAACCAATAAACCGGCAAA